>NW_025335684.1:2810673-2839177 GCF_004798865.1 Varanus komodoensis
CCGGGGGCGCCGCGGCGGGGCGGGACGGGACGGCGGCGCCCGCGCAGCTGCCCGGCCACACTCACCGGAGGGCTTGGCCACGGCGCTGGGGCGGCGCGCGGCCGCGGGCTTCGGGCGGTTCATCCTGGGCGGCGGCGGCGCCCCTTCGGCTTGCCGCTCACCGAGCCGCCGCCGGTGCCACTTCAGGGACGAGGAGGCGCGGAAGGGAAGCCGGAACCGGAAGTCGGGCTGACCTTGGGACCGGAAGCAAAACACGGCCTGGGCGCGCGGGCGGGAGAGGCACCCGCTCCTTCCGCAGGCGCGCGCGGCGCAGCGCCCCCTCCCGGCCGGAATGGCCGCCCAGCTCGCAACGGCCGCTGGCGGGAGGCGCGCCGCAGCGCCACCTCGCGGCTGCCGCGGGAAGAAGCCGTCCTGGGACGCCTGGCGGGGACGCGGGCAAGCCTTGTGCACGAACAAATGCGCGAGAAGGAAGAAGCGCTGCGCCGGCGGCTCCGGGCTCCGCCACGGGGAAGACGACCGGGGGTCGGGGCCGCGTTTCCCCGGAGCAGGGGCCGGGCTTTCCCCCGCCCTGCAGTCCCGCTCATCCAGCCCTTTCTGCACCGCCCCATCGCCAACTCCTCTCCGGGCGGGTCACGGTTAAAATCATAAACCGCACCACAAAAGCGACAGCTGTGTCGCGGGGAGACACAAGGGCCGGAGATGGCGCACCAGGCGTGCGCAAGGCCCGCGAGGTTCCCCACCCCATAATCCGAAGCCCGCTTGCAAGATCGGGGAGGAAGCCTGACCCAGATTCGATTATGTAAAATGCAGATTTCACCTGATGGTAACAAATTATGTTCAATTGGTTTCGGTCCTCCTCATTTTTGATCCTATATTATACTGATTTATTGTATTTACTGAACATCTTCCTTAATTTTAGTGGTTGATTTTTTCATTGTTTGCTAGTTCTATTCTAATATCGTGCATTTTACGGCGCAGTAAGCCTCCCAGAACGCCGACCTGCATTTCCTTTCGTACTGTCTCCTACAGACATTTTTCCAAGCTTTGTACTGCATGTTAAGTACGTTATTATTGGGAAGTATGTAAGAAGGCACGGGAAGACAGCTTTCTCCAGAGAATCACAGCAGATCAGCTTCAACTTTTGTACTTTATTTTAGTTTGGCACAGAAACTGGGGGGCAGGGGGATCAAGCAGATACAATTATTTTAAAAATTCCAAAGAGGCACAAATCCAATTCCCCTGACCCCCTTTTCCCGAAGCACAAGCACGTCTGGCAAATGTATGGCAGCAGGTTTTGGCCACAGGCGGCGTGTCCCTCAGCGATGGCAAGCCACGGGCGAACGACAGTAACAGCAGGGCGCTGAGGGCCTGGGCAGGCTGGCAGGAGGCGCCCTGCCGCGGGGGGCACGGCAGCCACGGCCCACGGGCGCTTCGAGGCCGCCCCCGCCGCTGGGGTGCACTGCGGCACGCACGGCCCGGCTCCTGTGCTTGGGGTGCACGCCCGGCCGAGGGAGCCCGGCCCCCTCGGGAGCGCCACAAGGTCCTTGGAAACCCAAATGCACATTCCAACAGGACGAATGAAGCGTGGTTTCCCAACCCGCACCCCAGCTTAGCAGACGTCTCGGAGGCCGGGAAGGCGAGCACGGAATGCTTGCCTTGTGGATCGCGGGGCTGCAGGGAGGAGGCAGCGGCAGGCTCCGGGTACGGCTAGTGCCACCGAGGGCGACTTCCCCGTGCAGTGCAGTGCCCTGCAGACATTCACAGTGCGGGTGAGCTCAGGGCCGGGCCGAGGGCCCTGGCAACGCATCCGGATGCCCCTGAAGCGGCACGGGGGCCGCTGGGCGAGCGTCTCTCCAAAATCCTGCACTGCCTGGTGCGAAGCGAGGATTGTCCCCTCCCAGCCTCTGGGGCCTGCCATGAAAAGGGTCTTGAGACAAACTTCTCCGATCATGCAGAGCGGCGGAGCGGGACGGTCCCACCCTGGGGGGCACTAGGACTGCAAGGACGGACGACCCCTCGGCTACCCAAAGACGCGACTCGCCCTCTACCCCGGTTCACGGCAGCTGAGCCCGGGAGCCGAGCTGCCCTATTTGGTTATGTGCCGTCTGAGCAAACCTCCTCTGTCACAAATAAAAAAACCTTCCATCACAACTAGAGCAGCATTTTTTTGCAGGGGGGGCGGGAGCTCAAGTTGCCCCTGCGGTTTTTATCAAGGAGTGGCAGAATGTGGCACGAGCCTTCGTTTCTTGAGACATTCAGACGCTCCTGAGGGAGCTGGGCAGAACTCCAGGTTGCAGACGGAGGGATTTCTGCCGTGAGGCCACAGTCCTACGCTGCGCGAGCAACCTTGGACCACGTGTGGCCAGGCCTCCGTCCTCCTCAGAAGGCGGCCGAAATGTGCCCACAGTGACCCCTCTGCTCGGCAGGCAGCTTGGCTCTCCCGGACTCGTGCCTGACCCACCGCCCCTGCCTGGTCAGAGGTGCTGCACTGCCCGTCTGTCCCAGCCGAAGGGCCCGCTCCAGCAAAAAGCCCCCTGGCTGAGATGAAGCCCCCGCGGTGCGCGAGGCCCCGGGGTGCCAGTGGGTGTTCCCGGAAGGCACACGCCGGGGCTTGGTCTTTCCTCAACCTCGCTAACTCCGATCCTTTGAAATGGAAACGCCCGGGGCGGGTCTCGGGGTGCGGCGCATGCACTGGCCCCCACGCCTCCTGCCGCTGTGGAGGCGCCGCAGGGGAAGCGAGAGGCTTGTCGCCATCCAGCACCCCCACAGAAAATGACTCTCTTGCATGCTCGGGAACGCGAAGGCAGGGAGCGCGGCTGAGAGGCCCCTTCTGGCGAAACTGCGACGCACCATCGACACGCAGGAAGGGGCACGGGACGGCGAGCGGCGTGCGAGGGGCTCTCACCGAGCAAGGCGCAGAGGTGAGAGGCGAGTTTCTGGGCGGAGAGGCGTCGGAAACGGGAGTGGCGGGGTGAGAGCCCCCAGTCCGTTCCCGAGCAGAGGCCAAGAGGAGGCGGTGGGACAGCCACGGGGACCTTCCAGGCTGCCGCGACCCCCTGGAGGCTCCGCACAGGCAGCGGCCGATCTGCTCACCGCGATGCAGCCACGGGCGCCGGAGGAGAGGACGGTTGCCCGCTCACATCCATCGCACAGAGAATCCTTGGCTGAGGGGGAGCTGCAGGTCGCTCATGGTGAGAACCTAGGAGGACCGGGAAAGGGAGGGCGGTGACCGGCTGGGATCACGTCTGTTGCTAGTGCCTTAGGCCCCACTGCTCCAACCCTTGCCGTTCCACAAATCCTGGCCAACCTCAGCCCCGGCTCATCAGTATACCGAATTCTAGGTGCAAACACAGAAAAGGCCCCGCTCCTTGCTCTTGCTGGCTGTACCATTGGCCAACTGGTTACCTGGTTTGTCAGATAGGTGAATGGCCTTTCCTTGCCGTTGACAGTAACTGTTTTTGGCTCATCCTGAACCCCACAGACCGTCAGTGTATTGATGGTGATGTAGGTGGCTTCCACGTTCGAATGAAGGACAGTAGAAGTGAAGATATTCTGAAAGGAAGAGATAAGGGGGCAAGTCCATGATTCTTCCTTGGCCGGGGTGCTAAAACTTGGCAGAGTCTGTCTGGATGCTCTGGCCTGCCTTCTACGTGGCTTCTCTGGTGTGCTTGACCTCCTCCCCTTCCAAAATAGCTAACAGGGCAATTCCTTCCCCATTTTCCCAGCCCTTGCCCACAAACACCACATATTCATTCAGGTAAGCACAAGAGCCACCTTGGCCGAGGACACTCCCAGCACGCAGAAAAGGAACTGCCCAGAGAATGAAACACACTCCTGCGTTTTCCTGCCACTCTCCTCATCCTCCTTCTCATCAGAAAAAGAAGCTGATTGAGGAGAAGGTGGAACGGCTGCTCAGCAGCTTGTGATTTCTGCCTGAAAGCCGACTGCCAGCCTCCATGTCCCTTCCTTTAATCTCTCGTCTCCCTTGGGGTGAATTTTAGATTGTGGGCTCATCTGGGCAGGGGCCTTTCCTCTTAAACTTGGTAGAGGGCCAGATTCTGTCACAATGGTGCCGGGGACAATAGCAGCGCCCAGCTGCTGAGCAGGGGCAGTGCTGAGCACCTTCTGCGGCGACACAGAAGGCAGGAGTGCAGCAGCCGCCCTGCGTCCTCCCTCGTCCCTGTGCCTCCCTTTCATCCGGCCGGCCTGGGGCCCCAAGCAGGGCGATGAGGAACACCAGGGGAAGGCAACATGCTGCAGGCCGCTGCTCGAAGGGCCCTCCTCCTGACTGAAGAGGATGATGCCGCAGGGAAGGCCACACGCTCTGCCTCGGGTGCTTGAGACTCGGAGGGGCAGGCTGCGGGGTCTCACGGGCGGATTCCGCACGCATCCCGCCTCAGGAGAGACCTGGACCACACGTCTTCCTCACACTGCGCACGGCAACTTCTCGGGGACGGTGGCGCAGACGCACCTCTCGAGAGCACCTCTTGCTGGGTCAGGGCAAAGGCCTCGCCAGGCCAGCCGTCTCCTCCCACATGGCCAGCCAGGTACTCCACCAAGGGGAAGCCGGCAAAGGTGGGACAGGACCGCAGCAGGACCCCCCACCCCTGTTCCTCAGTTGCTGGCACTGGGAGGAATTTTTGCTCTTCACGCGCGGTTTTGATTCTTCTATCCTGTTTAAATGTTTTGCTGCTCTGGAATCTGCCTGAATATGGAATGGGGGGCAAATCATCTCCATTTTGCTGTCAGTACCTGGAGGTACCATTCAGCCATTGCAGCTAAGACCCACTGACAAGTTTATTCGGGAGTTTCTGTAATTCCATTCCTGTGCCAACTGCCCAGCTTCCAAGTGGGTCACAAACGGCGAAGAAGCTCTTTGTACCTGCGTGACGTTGAACACGAGGTAAGAATAGTTGCCCTTTGCAAAGGAGTCCAGGCTGTCGCCATCGTCCCAGTAAAGGTCTCCCCAGGCGTTCACGTCCCGCGACAAGGCAGCAATCAGGCGCAGAGGGTTCCTGCGGCTCGTCCAGGTACTGCCTCCGGGTTTCTGAGCGAAAAAGTGAGACGCCCATGAGCCTGCGGTCTGCGAAGGGCCACCTTTCCACTGAGGGAGCGAGAGGAATGGGGCGAGTTCCGTGCAAAACCCACAGCGGGGCCAGAAAACCGGGGCCACGTCACGGAGGCCTGGGTTAAATATCCCGGACTGTGGTCAGGACTGTGTCCTGGGCTCCTTGAAGGTGGTCCTGGGAGAAATGTAAGAAACATTAAGCTGAGCTGTGAGGAAGCTGCTGCGCCGTCTGTAAGTGGGCCCCATGTTTGACTCATGGCGGGCCACACGGCTGCGATTCACGGGGGACTTCCAACCGCGCAAAGCACTCGGTTTTTGATCTCGCCATGACACAGGGCGTGATCCTGCAAGCGGGGGACGTGTCATGGCTATTCAGGAGCCCTTGCCGAGGGCGCTTCAGCGGGGCTGCTGGGAGGGGGGTCACAAAGCGGGTGGCGAAAATGAGCGGCCTCACCTGGGTGGGCAGGATGGTGCCTTCACGCACGTGCAGGTTGATGTGGTCCAGCGGTGCGGCCATTTTCAGGCTCTCCCCACTGCTGTTCACCGGGGTGCCCTGTGCGGGGGCAGGAAGAGGCTGCGAGAGGAGGGCCACTGACCCCCCTCCGCCCAGGCACAGTCGGGGTGCCCCGGAGGAGGGAGCAGGGTTATTTATGTTGTTCGGCAATGGTGCAATTAGCCAGGAAGTCTGCAGTGCTGATGCAGAGCGTTCTGGCCGCCCGAGATGGCCGGCCCTTTGGTTCATGCTTGCGTGCTATGCACTGTGCCGGGAGAGGGTGGGCGTGCAAAGCCGCCTCGCTGGGCGGAGCGCAGTGCCTGGCTCTGCGGTCGTCTGCAGCGGCCCTTTCGGGCCCCTCCGGAAAGCAGCGCTGCTGCCTCTCCCCCGGCAGCTCCGGAAAAGGGCCCAGGAGAGCGGCGAGCTGGGCCGATTCAGCCCACCGGCCGCTGCCCAGCTCAGATCGACAGCGGGGGCTTCAGGGAGCCCAGCGAGTCCAGCCCAGGAAACCCCCAACCACCCCGAGGAGAGAGAGGCTCAGGTGACGCCGCCCCGCCGCACACCTGCTGCTCAAGGGGCACAGGTCTGGAGAGAAGCCCGCCCCACAGAGCCTTAGGGCACTCGCTGGACCCACCCCCACCCTCTGGTACGTCGTTTTCACGCTTGGGGTGGTAGCACAAAACTGGGGCAGCGGTTTGGAGGAGACCCCCCGGGTGCGTGCACAGTTGACACGCCCAGAAGCCATGGCGATCGGAGCGGAGAAAGCAACGCATCGGGCCCCGTCTACAGGCCCAGCCTTACCGTGTAGTAGTCATACCACACGCCTCTGGGGAAGTAGCCGATCACAGAATCCGCGCCGGCTTCCAGCACCGGTGTCACCAGGAGGCCCCGTCCCCAGAGAAACTGCTTCTCTATGGAGTAAGTGGCCACGTCCTCGGGGAACCTGGAACGGGGAAAGGGGCGACCGTGCCGTGAGCGCCAGGGCCGGCCGGCCCACAGCTAGCCGGAGCATCCTGGACGACCCTGGCCCAAAGTCCCACTCCATTGACAGGTCCCTGTGGACAAGGAACACCTGGGCCCAGGTGAAGTCCTGTGCTAAGTGGCCCACAGCTTTCCTCTGGCCGGTGCAGGGAGCTGTTGCCCCGGGCGTTCCATCCAGCAATTGAGAAAAGCCCAGCAGGACCCGCCGAAGCCACGAGAAGCAGAGCCAGACCCCTGGGCCATTCCCCACTCCCTGTCTTCCCTCCGATTCCGGCCCGGGCAGCCTTTGACCAGACAGAACAGGGACCGAACCAGGGAGGGGACTGGCTGCTGCGCCACAGTTTCCTTCGCATGGCTTTGGGAGACGGGGGCTTCCCATGGAGGGGAAAAGGCAGGAAGGCATCAGCTGCCCCAGAGGACTCTCCATCTCCACTGGAGAAAGCATTTCTGTTCAGCCCCATGTCTCAAGCCGAGGTCTCCCTCAGAGTCGCTCTTGAGCAAGGTTTAGTTCTGGCTTCTTTGCATTTCCAAACAGCATGAAAAGAAGAGGACTGAACACCTCAGTTCAAAGGTACACTGGGCTCAATACAAATATTTCCTCTTGTGGGCCTGGAAGAGAATGACTTCCTCCCTCCCTCCCTCCCTCCCTCCCTCCCTCGAAATTCCTGGAAGTGCAGAGTTACTCCATGGGCTGGGAAGGGATGACAAACCTCCAGTGCAGCGCCGGAGGGGCTCCTCCTCCGGCTAGCGGCCTTGCGGCAACCAGCCAGGGAAACTGCAGGGGTCTTGGCAGGGGTGAGGCGAGATCTTTTGCCTCGTCTTGCCACTGAATTGGGCCTGATCCACGCTCACCTGCGATCGGTTCCCAGAGCCAGCACAAGCTGAGGAAGCGACTTACTCGAAAAACAAAGGCCGGGCCACGGTGTACCCCTGCAAGTGAGCCCGATGGAAGAGGGAATAGAGGAACGGCAGAAGGGCATAGCGGACCTCCAGCGCCTCCTTCATGGCAGTCCGGGCTGCTGGGCTGAAGGCGGAGGGGTCCTGCGCCTGGCGAGGGGACAAAGAGCAGCCTGAGGGGGGGCAAGCCGGGCCTGCCCCCGATTTCCCCCAGCTTGCGTCCCCGCGGGGAAGCCGGTCAGTGTGGACATAGCGATTCGTCCAGGAGTGGCTGAACTCTTGGGAGTGAGGCGGAAGGACAATGAAAAAATACATGAATTGGAATGGCCCCATTTCCCCTCCACCCCCGAGAGGCTCCATGTCACAAATCTGCAGTCAGAAGGCACAGGCAGAGTGACGGAGCAGCACTCTTCGGAAGGCAGGCCTTCGCTTGATCCCCGGACGGGGAACCTCTGCCCCCTCCAGAAATGGCTGGACTGCAGTCCCCATCGCCTTTCATCACTGGCCCTGCCAGCCAGGGCCGATGGAAGTTGAAGTCCAAGATCTTCTGCAGGCCTCACTCCTCCAGTTCTGATCTTAATGTGCTTCCGTTCACAAAAACCCCTTCCAAAGCGTGTGTTGCACAGGAGGAAGCACGGGCTGGGGTGGACCGACGTGCACCGAGGCCCACGGACTCGCACGCCTCCCACCGGCCTCACCTTCTCATTCTGGGTGTTGTGGTTCCGTGAGAAGGGGTAGAAGGCCCCCAGCTGCATCCAGCGGGTGCACAGCTCCTCCGAGGTGGCGCCAGAGAAGCCGCAGATGTCGGCCCCGACCAAGGGGATGCCGAAGAGGCTGAAGCTCAGCAGCCCTGAGGAAGCAAGCGGACGGGGCGTGAGCCGGGGGCCAGGCTGCTTGGGCGCGTCCCCGGCAGCTGCCATGCTGAGCACACCCACCTGGGATGGACCAGGCCATGTCCTTCCAGTCACTCTTGTTGTCACCGAGCCAGTGTCCGGAATACCTGCCCTGGCTGGGAAAGGTGGAACGCGAGATCACCAAGGGCCGCTTCCCCCGGATGCTGGTCAGGGCACTGAAAGATAGGAGGACCCAGCCGATTACAGCAGAAGGAGAAAAGGCACTGACTTGCTTAAATGGGCCTTTGGACCCCCGGCACGGAGCAGGGAAGGGGTGCCAGCCACCCGGAGCCTGGCAAGCGTTCCCACCGAGCAGCTGCTCCCGCGCGTGGCCTCACCTTGCTGTGGCCTTGGCTTCCATCAGCCCGTAGAGGTTGTGGAGGTTGTAGTGCGTGGAGGCGCTTTGCCTGGCCGAGGGACAGATGGTCTTGGAGTACAGGGAGCCTCCCAGTACGGCTGACGGGAAGAGCGAAAGGCCAGTCAGGAGAGGGGGCGCACGGGACGGGCAATCGCGTCTGTTTGGCAAATGGGGCGACGGCCGCGTCGCGCAGGATTCAGCCGCCAGCAACCGTTCCTCATGCTCGCTCGCTCGCTCGCATGCACGTGCGAGGCCAGCTGGTGACGTGCCAGTGGAGCAGAGGCCACGCGCGTGCATGCTGGCCCTCACACGCAGCGGGCCCCTGGAGCCCGCTTGCCCACGGGCAGAGTCTGTGCCCAGGCAGAGGCACAGGCGCCGGGTGGGGGGCGAGCGGGGAGGGCTGAGCCCGGCAGCCATGGGTGTCTTCACAACACTTGTGCCCCAGGCCGTGCGTCCCCAGGCAGGACGGAGTTCAGACACATGTCCTGGCAGAACGGACAAAGGAACACGGAAGAGACCCGATGCTTGTCCGGGATGGAACAGCAAAGCCGCCGGGGGGGGGGGGGGGGGGGGGGCTGCTAGCCACAGGCAGTACTCAGAGCCATTGCAGCCACACAGCTGGGCGGCTGCCCTGGCTCCGTGAGCCTGCATGTCAAGCAAGATCAGACCAGGAGGGGGTGCTGCTCGCAGCGTGTGACGACTGAGGAGGGCGTCACTTGGGAAGCACGAGAATTTCGGAAGTCCTGCAAACACCCCGTTTGCAGCGCCAAACCTGCATGTTGGCAGCAGCCTAATTCTCAGAAATTTGTCTCGATTTCCTGATCTTGCGCTCCTGTTCAAAATGTGCAACGCACCAGCTAGCTTCTCCAACTGTTTGCTCTGCCCCTCCCATAACCACAGTTTCTTGCTTTGGCTTGGGAGGGGTGCTGCGTATTTTGGGGGTGCACTCGGGAAACGTGCAGGCTTGGAGTTGGAAAAAAGGGATGCGCGTCTTGGAGGGTCAGCTGGGTGGGGCCGGCTGGCAGTTTGGAGAGTTTTTCTGTCTAAGCAAGTGTAGGCTTGGGCCCCAATTTGTACTTCAGTGGGGAAAGGGGAGTCTGCATGCAGACCTGGCGGACTCTGCAGAGAAGGGTCATCTCTTCCTCCTTACCAGGGACGTACGGCGGGTTATCAAGTTCTCCCTGGGAACAGCCTTCGGACGAGCCGTCCCTGAAGTTGGAGGGTTCGTTCATGTCCTAAAGCAGAGAGAGCTCAATGGGATGGTCCTGGCCACCGAGAGCACAGTGTCTCCCGTGGGCGAGGCCCAGCCACCTGAAGCCTGCGGGGCTGTCCTAGGCAGGCCCTGGGTTCTCGGTTCAGGGTGCACCAAGAGTGATGTTCAAACCCTACCAGCCTCGAGCTCCCCGCTGGGACAGAGGGTACTCGCCACTCAGAAAGGTCACATTCTCAGGCAAGTGCCCAGAACCCCTCTGCCGGCCACCCTCCACCTGGGGCTTCCCAGACCTCTTGGACGGCAACCCTCATCGTTCCCAGAAAGCACGGCCAATGCTCAGAGACGCTGCCTGGGGATCACGTGAACACAAGTCCCAAGCGTCAGGATGGCTCCGGGGGGAAATACATTAAACCTGAGCTGAAAGATGGCACGGCCCCGTCTGGAGAGGCCCAGCTCCCAACGGGTCAATGTTATGCAGTTCATACATCAAGGAACGCTCAGGAGCCACTTACGATCCAGAGCCCGTCAAAGGGGACGACCGAGTGGAGGCTCCTCAAGTTCTCCAGCCACCACTGGTGGGTGTCTGGGTTAGAGAAGTCAGGGTAGGCGGTGAGGCCAGGCCAGACCTGAGGAGAGCAGAAAAACCGCACGGGTAGCACACAGAAGGCGCTGGCAGCCTGCACAGATCCCACTGTGGTGGCTGCGGACAATGGGAGTTGTAGCCATCTAGTGCACCCAGAGGGCACCAAGCTGGAAAGACAGAGAGCATGAACGATGCTCTCACTGAAATGGGAGCCTTCAAGGTTGACCTGCTGATCGTCCATTCATGCCTTTCCCCCGTGTTTATCCTGTTTCTGTAGCTTTTAGAGGAGATTTCTGCATGCATTAAAATCTAAGCAATAACACAGGGAGGCCTCTGCTTGGCCCTCACCTCCCCGATCAGGGGTGTCCCCCGGGTGCTCTCGATGAAGATGCCACGCTTCACGCCTTCATCGTACGGCCAGTAAGAGCCAGGCGGGCACGTGCTGCTGATCCCAGGGTCCTGGGAGAAAGAGAAACGGGGTCAGCCAGGCATGCTGGAGCCACTGGCCAGGACCCAAAGGACTCTCGGTGCGGGAGGCCCCTGGAGACCCACGGACCGCTGAGCAGCTCACAGAAATGAGCCCCCCCAGCACACACACATTCTTACCATCCTACTTGGGTAGTGGGGGGGGGGCAGGGAGCCCCCAGCCCTCACCCTGGTGGCCTCTCTGGGGCAGAAGGAGTGCAGACACTGTTCTGGCCAGAAGCCCTTTAATTCGAAGGGCGTCTGCTGCAGCCCCACCGAGGCCCTGTTGTGCACTGGCTCTGCCCCTGCACCAGAGGGCTTTCAGCGAGCCTCCCGTGAGCCTGAGCCCTGCCGCCCTCCCTGCAGGGAAAGCACTGAAAGTCCCCTCTGCCAAGTAAGCGGGGAAAGCGGAGGGCTACCCCGGCCCTTCGCATCCGAGTCGCCCTACTGACATCACAGTGCCCTATGGTGCCGATGAGCTGACCCACTGTTCCCCCAGCAAGCCTCCCGTGCGTCTGAACAGCCGTGCGACAGGCGGAAGCGTGGCCAGAGGAACGTTGGCCGGCAGAACTGCCGCTCGCCTCGTTGCCACCTCAGCGCCTCTGTCCCGAGAGTTCGCGGCAACGATTGCAAGGGCCGCTGCAGCTTGCTCAATTGCAAACTTGCAACGCAATTGGAAAAGGGCACAGGAGTGGCTGCAAAGGGGAAACGGAGAGGTAGCCACAAGCCCCCATCCCTCTCCTGGCAGGGAGGAGGAATTGATTAAGAGACGAGTCGGGGCCATGCAGGGAAAAGGAGGACACGGGCTGGAGGCGTGATTCCACGCCAGGCCTCTGCCTCCCAGCACAGCCAGCCGAGGGCATGCTGGGAGCTGGAGGCCCTTTTCGCTGCCTAAGGACACACAGGATACGCCCTCAAGCAGGTTTCCCAAGCCGGGAGCCACTAAACATGTTGGACCACAACCTTCACCTGGCTGAGGGCGATGGGAGTGCAGTGCAACACACCTGGAGGAACTTAGAGGGGGCCAGAAGGACTCAAGAACCAGGAGGCAATTTAAAAGGACCGCGCGAGGAGGAACCCACAAGATACACAACACCCCTGCAAAGCAGGACTTGCATCCAAGTGCACAGGCTCCTGCCTGCGGAGGGCAGGTTCTGCTAGAATTTTACGGATCCAGGGGTGAGGGCAGCATAACTTACTTAGCACCACTCAGAACCTGTTTCGATGCTGCTTGCGCATGGCCAAAAACCCCCACTTTTGATTAAAGCAGAAGCGGAGTGGAGGGATTTCCCTTTCCCAGTTTGCCTTTGTCAAGTGGAAAGTTTATTTTGGAACGGAGTGGGAGACGAGCAAGGAGGACACCCCCACGAAACCCCCCTACCAGAATCATCACATAGTATTGCCCATGTCTGTGGAGGTCTTCCACCATCTGGGGGAGAGTGCTGAACTTCTGCGAGTCCACAGTGAAGTCCCGGTAGCCATCCATGTAGTCGATGTCATTCCACTGGGCATCCTGCAAGGAGAAGAGACGGAGAGCACGCTGGGGCCTCTGGAGCCTGCGGCTTGTGCCACGCCCAGCTAGCACGGGCTTCTGGACCACTCGAGTGCTCCCTTTTCCCTCTGCCTGGGGTCGCTCCTGCCCTCTGGACGGGAAGGCCGCTGCCGGGGGCAGACCACAGCTTTGTTGCGGGGCCTGGCGAGCTGCGGCAGCCTCGCTCAGCTCGCTGCCCCGCTGATGCCTTGCGGTGGCTGCCTGGGAATTCGTGGGAGCTGCAGCGACACCTTCCGGAGGGCACACCTGAGCCAAGGTGTCTCCAAACGGGAAACGACAAAGCAGAGGAGGGGAAGGAGGTTTGCCGATACCTCGTGGGCATGTCAGCTCAATGGGACCTCTGGGTGCAGGGACCCTGTGCCTGTGAAAACGCGCTGCTGGGAAAGAATGGCCGAGGGGCGATGGCTCCTGCTGCCTGCTGGGCTCTTCACAGCCCCGGCCAGAGGGCCGGGGATTCACCCTGGGGCCTCCCGAGAGCGCAGCAGGTGCTTCTGCTGCGGAGCTGGCAACCTGCTGCCTTCTGCCTTGCCCCTGGCCCGGAGGCTGCTGCTTGGTTTGCCTTTACCTGGGGTATCTGAAAATTCCTCATGGCTTTCACAGTCTGCCAGGTCTCGTTGCTCGTTCCGTAGCCCCAGCGGCAGAGGTGGAAGCCCAAGCCCCAGAAAGGGGGCATGGCAGGAAAGCCTGAAACACAAGAGCGTGATATGCGGCACGACGGCAGCGTCTGTCCGGGACCGCCCTGCCTCACGCCCCCATCGCCATCTTCCTCCTGTGCCTCTAGCGGCAGCCTGGGGCACACGGAAACGAAGCTCTGCGGGGCTGCTTTTGGCCTGGGGGGCGCTCGTCATCCCCGTCTCTAGAAGGAGTTGTGCAGGTCCTCATTCTTCCTGCCAGCGGCCCCAGTTGAGGCCCAATGCCAGTTACTCACCGATCACCTGTTGGTACTGCTGAACCACCAGGTTGGGGTCTGGTCCCAAAAAGATGTAAAAGTCCAGAACGCCTCCGATGGTCCTCCAGGTGAGGGCAGGTGCGGGCTGCAGCACCACCTCTGAGCAATGAACGGACAAGAGGGGAGGTTTCAAACACGGCCACTCTGGTAATGCCAAGTTGCTACCCGACTGCGATGGAGCACTCCCAGCTTCTACTCTGAGCAACTTTCAGACATGCTTCGCCAGAACAGAAACACAAGCACCCCTCACCACTAACAGTTCTCTGTGCTTGGCCACTGTTGAAGGCAGAAGAGCGGAGGGAGGAAGCAACGCTAGCCAGCTTGGCCAAGCGAGCGGGCTGTGGCCTCTGTGCCCACGTCAAGGGCTTTCCCACTGGAGTGGAGCACGCGGCCTGCACCAATCGATCCACAGGCTGAGATCTTTCCCAAGAGGACAGGCCTGAGCAGTTATCCATTCTCTGCCAGCCCTGTGTGTGTTGCTGGTTGACTCCGAGAGTCCTGGCTCTCAGCACCTCCAGGAAGAGGTGTGAAGAGGCCCCTTGGCCTCCCAGTCCCTGCCTGCTCTCACCTCAAGGAAGCACTTGTTGTCCAGAGCCCCAAAGACCCACGGCGGTCCCTGCTTCCCTCCCTCTTCAGGACTTTCTGATACAACAGGCCTGCCTCAGCAATCCTGCCTGCTTTTGGCTAAACGGAAGCTGGAAAGAAGCTTCCAGTTGAGTCTGGAAACCTGTCTGTCTCCCTCTTTCCCTCCCCGTCTGGCAGCCACTCCTGTTCTCGCCATATAATCAAAAGACCAGAGATCTGAGAGAGGTCAGGAAAAAGCAGATGAGCAGGAGGGTGCCAAGCAGCTGTCCCTGGAGCTCACAAGCCAGCAGCTGCAGCGTGCGGTTAAACCGCTCGGCAGTTGCTAAAGAGCCCGTCTCAAGCCAGGAAACAGATGTCTGAGCTCCAGAAAGAGCTCCCAAAACCACACGGTAACCCTCCAGCTACATCCTGACCCCAGGTTCCTCAAGTAAAGACTCAGGTCAGCTTCTCGCATGTCTAAAATCCATGCAATTCCCTGAAAAGCAAGAGCAGATGTGTCCATGAGAACTTTTTTATTTTATTCATTTTTTAATGGAGTTGGAACTCACTTTCAAGCTCCTTGGTGAAAGAAAAGAGCAAGAAAGCCGTTTTTAAAAACACTCAGGTTGGGAGAGGTCTAAGAAGTGTGGAATACGTAAATGTGGGAAGTTTGTTTTTTAAAACGAAAAATATTAGATTGAAATTTGATTTGGCCAACTTTCCATCTGGAGCACTCCTACAATGGACACCCTTTGATACCCACCACTTATTTCAAATCCTAAATGAGTAGCTGAGGCAGGCTGAATCCAGCAGTTCCCTTATTTCCATACAGCGCCCTGATCAGTCACGTCCTGTGGCCAGGAATGAGGCCAGTGGTGTCCCAACCACGGCGAGAGCCCCGCTGCCTCCCTGCTCAGCCCTGGAAGGACCGACAGGCTTCCTAGCAAGGCAAACCCCAGCCCAGCCACCCTGCTGCTTGCCTTCTCCCTGCCTGAGCACAGTGGCCAGACCAGGCTCTGCAGAGGAGGCTGCAGGTTCAGTCGCTGGCGTCTTGAAGGGACGGCTAAGAGAAACACCTGCCTGAAACGCCAGAGAGCCATGCCTGCCTGCCAGAGTGGGTAATACCGGGTTAGATGGACCCAGGGTCTGAGCAGTTTACAGCAGCCTCCGCTCACTCCCATTTGCCAGAGTTTCAGGTGGACTTCTCTACCTTTCAAGAAACTTAAGTTGCACATGAACGCTTGCTTGGATTATTCATTGCTTCATTTAAACCCCCTCCTTTTCTTTACAACTGCAAAGCTGCTCTGGAAACAGCGCGAAAGAGGTTCCTTGGAGATATCAGGGGGAACGAGCCAGTTGGCACGGCGCATGGCCGGCGCCTGAGAGGGCGAGCATGTCTCAGAGTGCGTGTGGAAGAAATGTGATTGGACTGATTGGGGCAGGGGTCTTTTCAGGACCCACTGACAGCCCTAAACATGTCACATCTGTCTTGCACTCAGCCCACCCACTTGCCAGCAGCTCGATGGAAGGGCAGAGCTTTCTTTGCCTCGCTCTCCCAACCCAGTTCACCAAAAGCCATGGGGAGCATACGCACCTGGCCAACACAAGTTCACCCGACACGCGGACACGCACACAGCCCCACACGAAATGCCCCCAAAGGCGGAAGGAGATACACACCCATGGCATTACTATTCAAGAGGAACACCCCATGGGCAGCTCCACCGTCCTCCATGATCAGATAAAACGGGTGAACGCCATACAGATTGGAGGATTCCTGGGGGAAGAGAGAGGCGGGGAAGACAGCCTCGGCTTCACTTGCTGCTTCAGAAAGCTGGATTCCACCGCCCCGGCACGGTGCATGCTCAGAACCACTCCATGCAGACTGAGCTCTCCGCAGCATGCTCTGGCTTATTGCAATGATTTGCGACTGAGGAGGAGCGGTGGGCAAAGACCCCAGCTGGAAGACAGCTCGGACTCCTGCGGGCCAGCATCCGGGGAGCGCTCGGCCAGAGAGGGGAAGCTGGTGGCACCAAAGTCAGTGGGGCTATGCATCCTCTCTGGGTTGGACTTGGCACTTTTAAAGTGCTATCCATGATGCGGAGCTGGTTCTTTTCTTTTTCGCCGGGGGTGGTGGTGGTGGTGGATAGGTTCAGCACCACGGAGAGCTCCTTTGATGCCCAGAATAAAGCCCAGGCTAGAGGCACCAGGCCCCAAACGAGCGTGAAGAGAACATGCGTCTCCTGCTGCAGTTTCGCAGCCACTTGCTTTCGAGGTCTGCAGTCTGCAAAATCCAGATGGGGCCATCACACCCACCAAGCAGAGAGTGCTGCCTCTCCAGGCAGAGCCTTCGTATAGCCCCCATGACCGGCCGTCACTGGACAGACTGCCGTGAAACCCCCACTTTTCGAGCCATCTCGTCTGGTGGCCAGGGCCACATCTTGTGGCGGCAAGTTCCACACGTTAATTATGTGTGCGAAAGAACTTTCTTGCCCCTCCTGTCTGGGTCGCGTTTATGTAGCTGTTTGCAGTGGGTGCTAGGGATGGAACCACAGGCATGCTGATCGGTTTCATCCCATGCAGAGACTAGAAGATTCGCTAGGTGTGAGGAGACAAGTTCATCAGGAGAGGTAGCGCGATCCCAGTACTCTGGACTCTGAGCTGAATATCTGCAGCTCTATTCTGTAAACCATGGGTGGCCCCGATCCCATTGCTCTGGGTCAAGGTGGGCCCTCAGTTGCCTAGGGAAGCCGCGAGAAGTAGGGAGGGCGGATTTCAAGGAATCAAGCGAACCACAGACTGGTCACTCATGCGTAAGATGTACCGTAGGAGGAACATCGCGGGCCCAGAAGGTCAGGGTGTCCCACTGCAGACTGTGCAAGAAGTCGCTCCGATGCTCCCCCAGTCCATAGAGGTACGTGGACGGAAGGGCGGTGGAAATCTGGAGAAACTGATCCGCGAAGAACACGGGAGCCACTGTTGTGTTCAGCCTAGAAAAGGAGGAAATGTATGAAGAGAAACAGATGGCCGGAAAAAGCCAAGATTAGAAAAAGAAGTGTTTCTAGTCCTTGGGACTGAAGAGAGCAGTTTTCAAATATGATAAAAAAAGGGTCATAAAGTGGAAGCAGTTAAGCACATCTGCCACCGTTGGACTGGCATCTGCTGGGTTCGTAAACATGGCAATAACCTCCTGAGGTTCAGCTGGTAAGAGGCACGGAGTCTCGCTCAAGCTTCTGCAGCACCCAGCCCAGCCTAAGGTAAACGACACAAAACCTGCACACTGAAGGATGTGGCGAACAAGTGGCATTTACAGGCCTCAGCGCGAGGCAACCAGGAAAGCCTGAAAAGCTGCAGACTGAGGGGGAGAGAGAGCTCAAAAGTACACAGTCATGGTCACTTCTGCTCTAAAACCATTTGCGAGCGGGAATCACTAGCTGATACAATGAAGGGCATTCCTGCCCGTATTAGTGATCTCTGAAATGCCACCCCAGAAGGGGCACCGCTGTTCACACCAGGCAAGCGTGTGGTTGCTAATTGACTCTTCACCCTTACGGACATCATCAGCCCACGCTAGGGGACGAGTAACTAATCGGAAACCACTGTGCCAACAGAGTAATTGCCTTGGTGCTTCCCACCAAGGAGCCGTCTAAAATACCACTCCCCACCTCTCCCCGCAAAAAGCAAAAAACGAAACAGAAGGCGCAGGGACAGCGTGAGCTGGCAAAAAGCTGTGTGTCAATTCTGCATTTAAAAATGAGCAATCAAAGGATGGCAAAGATGCTTCCAGAGAGCTGGCCTCTTGCGTTGTCCACCCAGAAACACTGGGCACCCATCCTTTCCTTAGCATTTTTTGGGGGGTGGGAAGTATAAAGATAGAAGCAGCAGCGGGAAAATATGGGAGGGCAACACATTGAAGGCGATGAAGTCTTAACCCCCCATGAAAGTTCTGCAAACAAAGCAGGGCAAAGGGTCACGCCAACAGCACTGCCTCCCCCCCCGGGCGGGAGCGGCACGTTGAAGCTGGCCTTCCGAGGGCACGGTGCGATGCCTGGATGCCCTCCCGTGCTATTTAGAGGGGAAAGCGGGTCCTTACAGCACAGTTCTGGAAGCTCTCCGCTTTACGATCAAGCCAAAGGGCTCCTTGGAGAATTCAACAGTATATGCCGGATTTTCTGCTTTCTTTTTCACCTGAGGAACGTCAAGAGGCACTTCATACCGAGGATTCACAGCATCAGTGATCTACAAAAAGAGGGCACACACGCACACACACCAAGTCAAATGGAGAGGAAAGAGACTGTGAAGGGGACGAAGCACAGGCAGCAAGCTGCGGCTGCGATCATGGCCGGCTTTCCTCAGCCCACTGCCATCTGCTACACATCTGAGTATTCTTGACCACTGACCATGCCAGCTGGGGCTGACGGGAGTTGGTCCAAAACCTCTGGGGGTGTGCGTGCCAGACGGGCAGGCTGCTTAATACCATTTGCAAGGATGTCAGGAAGTTTCTGATTGCAGCCCTTCTGAGAGCAAAGTCCATTACATTTTAAAAGAATTAGGAACGGTCGAAAGAACTGAGTAGCTTAGCCTCTGGGAAGACGAACATACAGGGAGACACATAAGGTGCCGGCCACTATCGGCAGCGCTGTCGCCACGAAGAGGGAAGTGGCCTTCCTCTCTGCATCAGCGCAGTCTAGCTGACGGCTCACTTCTTCAAGGTCTGCCTTGGCACAAAAAGGCTACATTTAATTAAATCGGCGACATGTACATTAATTATATTTTTATAGAAGTACCTCAACCAATTATCCTCTTTGATGGGTATGAACATGGTCCATCAATAAAGGATTGCACGCACCTGCGACTGAGACAGGCATGAGTGTTATTGATGTGCAAGCAACCTTACGAGGGACGCACTTGTTCGAGCAAAGGAGCATTTCCGTGCTGACAAGACAAGCATCTGTTCATACATATGCGGAGTGCAAAGCTGATGGGCACTGGCTGTCAAACCGTGCTGGCAAAGGGGGATGCGGAAATCCTGACAGTCACAACAGAAGTAGATACTGCTAAAACACGTTACTGTTGCTGCTGAGGAAGACATGTCTGGTCTTTTCACACCCTGTGGAAATCTTCATGGTTTCACTCTTCTCTTCAGGGGGAGAACAGAATTCCAATATGGAATGTTAACTGTTTGAAGGAAGAACTTGGCTCTGAAAGTACCCTATGGTCATTGATGGAGGAAAGCAACAGATGGATTTTGCTGCTACATATGATGTTTTTGTGTTTATTTGCTAGGTGCTAGATCACATCAGAGTTGCAGCCATCTTTGAAACGCTCAATTTTGATATTTTTAATATTTTGATGCCATGCTTTTATGGATTAAGTAAGACAGGTCTGATTTCTTGTGCAATTAGTTTAATGTCAAACCACATTCTAATGGGGCTAAAAGGGATTTTCTTCTGATAACAAAAAAGTGGGAAAAGGTGCAAAGACATCTGCACAGACATACACAAAATCCTGTGAGTCAGGGCAGAGCAAAAACTTGTTCAAGATGCTTCTCAAGGCACACACGGGTTTCAAGTTACACCTAGAACTGCTGAGGCCAGCAAACATACAACACCCCACTTTTGAAAACAAAGTCCAGTAGGTATGTAGAGCTTTTCTACATGATGTTATCAATTGGCCATTAATCTGCTGCTTCCATTCTTGGTTACTCACAGGCCTGAGATTCAAGCACTACCTGAGCAGCATATCCTTTCCTGCTTTTCCACTACATAATCTCTAGGTGGCTCTTGGTGAAGTGGACAAGCACAAATAGATAAGAAAAAATTACATTTTATTTCACTTTCAGACTTAACACTGCGTATTTCCTGTGCTAAAAAACTGATCAAAACTGCTTCTTAAACACAGCAAACTGGAAATTCACAGTGAACCCAAGTACCCAACTTTTTAGTGTATTTGGTCAGTCTTAATATAAGGCATGGCCTAGCCAATACTTAAGCTTGGCTTCGATCAGCAGTGAAGATTTAGAGATTCAGCTTACAGGGAATGCAAAAAAAAAAAGAAAAAAAAAGTTGAGCTTGAGAGAAACACAAAGGAAAAGAGAAAGGGCAAACCATGAAGGTGTTCTGAAAGGGGGTTTCCAAGCCCAGAGGAGGAGGAGGAAATGGATGGAACCACGACCGCTTGTGAAACGATTCCTGGTTTCATTTCAGGAAACACTGGCTTTCAACAACTTGTCCAGCCCTACGTTTAATCAGCAAACCTGTTTCGTTGCAGGATTAGAAACACAGGCAACTGTCTCGCGCTGAGTCACACTGGTGGGCCTTCTATTGCTGGCACAAGCTGCCCCCAGCCTGGCACCCCCCCCCCCCACGCCTGGACCAAAGCTCCCCATCACCCCTGCCCTGTTTTGCTGTGGTGATGGGAGTCACAGCTGAAAGCGCAACTGGAGGGCATCAGGCTGAAGAAAGCTGCCCAGCTGCCAGGGTGGGTCTTTCCCAGCCCTCCCTGGGGTGTCAGGGATGAACTTGGAAGCTTCAGCATGCAAGGCAGAGCTACTGCGCACGCCCCGCTTTTTTCAAGTGGCCTGTAAGGTAAAAGCAGGAGGACACCAGACCCCGGGAAATGACCTACCTTGACATGCAGTCGAGTATCTGTTTCCAGCTCCACGCTGAGCTGCAGTTTCTCAATGTCTCTTGGGTAATAGGTCGGTGTCTTCCTCGTTAAAAAGCCCTCCATCCCCTTCTCAGTGTCGTTCATGCTTCCCAAGGAGTAGCTGGGGAAGTCTGGGGGGTAGAAGCACCAAGGCACCCCGTCTGCGCTGCCCGCGGGCTGGTCTGTGCTGATGAAGCAACACCCACGGCCCTCACACAGTTCTCGGGTCACCACTGTGCTTCTCTCCGGGTAGCAGTCAAAGCGAAGGTTTTCGGGAATGGAGACACACTTCTCCAGGGGTGGTGCTTCGTGCTGGACCCACCAAATCTGCCCAAGGACCCAAACAGTCACGCCACTCAGCAGGGCTGCCACTGTCAGGAGACCCCCGCCGAGCCACCAGGCGGACAGCTTCTGGTGACACAACGGCTTCCCGTCGGCAGTCTCATCCCCAGCCTCCGAGGCCTGGGGGACATCCACTCTCAGCTTCTGATACGATTTCATTTTTTGCACACTGGATGAAGAAGAAAAAGAAGGAATACTCTGCTGCTGCAATTCTCAGATTCACAGCCATGGGAGACGAATAAATACTCCTCCTCCCCGGCTGCCTAGCCTGGACCACTTCAGTGCCCTGTGTGCAGGGTGCTCTGCCTGGGAAGAACATTTGCCCCGAAATGCCGCTGCTGGAGGGCCAACTGGGGTGGCTGCACCGGACGCACGGAGCGGCTTCCGAGCACGGCGACTGAGTCGCGGCCGGTGGGGCTGCTCGCGTGCTTTCAGTCCCAGGGGTGTTGTGAAGCTTCAAGGCCAGTAAGACTTAAGACCCAGGCATCTGAAGGGCCCCCCGTGCATGAATGAACCCGCAGGAAAAGTGAGGCCGCCTTCTGCGGGCTTCCCCTGGGTATTCCCCGCAACTCCAGCACCGTCTTCTGCGCATCTATTAAAGGTACAGGAGACCTGTCCTTGGCATCTGGCTATCCTGCATGTTGCAGGTTTCAAACACCCCCCCCCCCCCCGCCCAGCTCAGCGGCTTTGTTACGGTGTCTGTTCCCAATGCAATGGTCAAAGTGGCCTTCCCCAACCCAGTGCTGCAGGCAACAGACCCGCCCCAAGCCATTCCTCCATGTGCCTCCCCTTGATAAGGTCATGGCAGGAAGGGATACAGTTCCCTCAGCTTGCATCAGTTGGATGACTGTACCGTAAAGCTCCTAAAAACAGCTCCCATGTTTGAGTGGGTTTTTTTAAGGCCTGCCTACTAAGAGTCAGCAGAATTAGGGGCATGGAAGAAATGTATTGGAATCGATGGCCTCAACTCTCTCTCTCTCTCTACACAGCTGTTGTGTTCTTCCATGTTTGTCCAAGGCTTACCTTGTTGATGCTGCTGCAAGTCTCCAAAAGTCTTCTGCTTGCTTAGTCACCAACAGTTGGAGGGGGAAATGAGGGGGACTGTCACCCTGTGAAAGAAATTAGAGTTGATTAATCAAATAAGTTTCATCTTATTCAATCTGCCTCTGGAAGTCATGCAAGAACAAGGATTTGGCATTTAAAAAAACCTTTGTAATATCATCTTTGTATATTTTAATACTGTGTTTTATTCATTTGTTATTATTTGCCACTCCAGAATCTAGTTCAATATGGAGTGGTTAGCTTTAGTTGGTGAGGGAGAAGTGATGCTCTATCTTTCTAAGATACAGGTTTTTTTAAGGAATTGCATTTCAAATAATTCCTTTAAGACCAAAGAAAAAGGTGTTTTTTTAGTGCATTGCTCTATCCCAAACTTCCATGGATGGGCCAGACTACAAGTCCCATTGTCCCCAGACAGCATCTGCAGCTCATCAGGTCAGGAAAGGCTGATGAACCAATCTCTTGATGAAAAGTCACAGCTCTAGTGAAAATGGGGGTGAAAATGATAGGTTAAGGGGACATCCACCAAGAGATAAGATTATAGAATCACAGAATAGTAGAGTTGGAAGGCTCCGGGGGTGGGGGAGGGGGTCCACGCCCTGACAAGTTAAGCCATCCCTCTCAGACGGCTGTCCAGGTGAATGCACGTTCAGTCCTAGGTCTACTCAGAAGAGAGTCCTGCCGAGTTTAATGGGGCCAGGCTGCAATCGTAAACCCACTTCCGATGGAGCAAGTCCTAAGAAGATGATACAATTTGCCCCCAGATAAAGCCACACGTGGTTGCTTCGTCACTCCTATGCAAGTCCATTTAGGGCCGCAGTGGAAGAGACTGAGAGGGCCGTGGCCCAGGCGGTTCTCCATCTGCAACGTGGTAATAAAGTACTGGCCTACCTTATGGAGATGCTATTAGGGGAGTTACCATAGTAACGTATGTAAAGTGCTTTGAACACTTGGAATATGCTATAAAAAGGTAAATATCGCGCAACGACGAGCGGGACACTCATCCAGCCCGCCAAGCACGACTTCAGCAGTGTCTGGTTTTATGTCCTTCCAAAGCTTCTTTACAAAAAACAAACAAGCGAACATCTTCATACCATACATCTCTCTCTGTCCTGGGTCACTTAGCCAAGACACTTGGTTTTATTAGGTGCGTCATCTTATGCAGGTAGGTAGAAAATAGTCTGAGCATTTGATGTTGGCACTCTGTTGTTATTTTCTCCATGTATTAATACGGTTACTATTAAACACTGTGATTTATTTGATTTAGGGTGTGATCCTATAGGACTTGAGAGAGGAAAAAAATACCTCCCACAACTCCCAGCATTCCTTTTCTGTCCAAACCTGCAAAGAACTGTCCTCTTAACACATTTTTATTAACGGACTGTAAGGCAGTTTGGCTTTGACAAAACATAGCTCAGTCGTCGGGTGTTGAGGTTCGGCGCATCCACTCCCTCCCTTCTCCTTTTCACATGTCCCAGATCCCTTCATAGCTCCTCATTTGCTATTAAGCATGCCAATCCAACAATGTATTCTTTACTCGCAACACGAATCCACTGAACACCGTGGTTCCCAATCCGAATGGGCAGGCCTGCTGGGGTACACAAAGACCCCCATTTCTTGGTTCAGATGAGAAGGCATACTAGTGCCCTGAGAGAAGGGAGAGGTGAAGCGGAGCCATCCCACCCCATGCTGCTGAAAAACAGCTTCTTTCCTCTACCCTTCCCATTCTCTTATCTTTGTGTGTTGGGTCTTTTTAGTTTTCCAGCCGGTAGACAGAAGCTACCTCCTTTTATGCATCGGATGTAAGCTGCTCCAGCAGCTTACAAACCACAAGGCTGGGACAGAATCCAGACACAGAAGGCACGGAGGGTGGGTGAGGAGAGAGCATCTTAGCCTTACTTTGGACCGACTTGCCAAGTAATAGTGTGCCGTCACATCCAGACTGGCTTTATCTCGTCTTTCAAAATTCAGTACAGACCAGCAATGTTCTCAGATTCTTCTTATGGAAAACAGATATTGCTGAGGTAGTATTAACCGCTTTGAACATTTTGAAGGGTTACACAGACATGTACACTCCCTGGATTCCAATGTCTTATACTTCTAAGGGTCATTGCCTTCCATTCACAATTATTCTAAACTAAGAGAGCAATCCTATGCCTTTTCAGAGTGGAAAAAGCCCGACAACTATTAGACTGATTTCTGCCCAAACATGAATAGGATTATACTAGAAGGCTTCAATCCTATGCATGCCCACCTGGCGCTAAGCCCCACTGAGTGGAGAGGGAGCGATTTCCATGTGGACCTGCAAAGGGCTGCAGTCTAAGGTCAGTGGAGTTTCCTCTCGACCCTGCCCAGGTCTGCAGTACAAAATGGGCAACAGGGAAGTCCCATAACCAGGTGGAAATCCAACACTGTCAAGCTTGAGTAGAACTTGCTCCTGTTTTCAGTCAAAGCTCTTGAACCGTTTCACTCCTTTTTTGTGGGCTTTGCTCTGTTACGATAAACATACACCAAGTCCTTGTTATGTTTTACTTCAATGCAGAGAAATGGAAAACGAAACTTCTTTTGGGCTTGCCCGCTGTGGCAAAAATCCAGACCATCAAACAAAGCAAACATGTAGCATCTCTATCTTACCACCCGAACAGTGGATTCTTTTGAAAACTTCTGTGTGCGTGTCTAAACACACTGTAAGGCTGGGGGCATTGCCATAACACAGAACTGCAAACAGATGCCTGTAGAGATGTTTATTTAAGGTTGCAGTTCTAGGCATGTTGAGATAGAAAAAAGTCCTACACCTCCCACCTGAGAGTTGAGGGACTTTCTTGCTGTCTAAACACACAGAGGATTCTAACTTTTTCTTTAAGAGCCTTCTAAGCCACTTTTCAATTTAAAAAAATCTTCTCAAAACAACATGTAAAAAGTAGGAAATATATCTCAGTACAACTATTGAAACGTACGTTTTAAGCGATAAAACAGAAAAAGTGCTCAGGATAATTGATATTCCGTAAATCCTATGAGTTTGTCCATCATAGCTATTGTTTTTAATTCATTTCTTACCACATGTTTAAAAAGACTGACCTTCCTGCTTCCCCTTCATCAGATACACCCATGTTATTCTCTGCTGGCAGGATAACATGAAAGCAGACATTTCTTCATCTGATTCTTTTTATTCTGCTCCCCTTTCGCAGGATATTGACCACAGGATGAATCCGCATCAGCAGCTCTGTGCTAGGAGTTAAGACTTTTTCTGTTTAAACATGCATGGGCCTGCACTGTAAATCATATGAGGGCATTAACTAGTCATTATAAAAAAGTAGAAAAGATGAAACCGTGATGAGGAGCTACATCTAACCTCAGCAACCCATGACCTATTCATTCATTTTATTTATATTTCTATCCCGCCTTTTCCCTACTTGGAGACTAGGGCAGCTTGCATAAGCCACCTCCTTTGTTTTAGCCCATCAACACCCCTGCTGCATATCCTATGCTGAGCCTTAATGACTGGTGCAAAGTCACCCGGTGAGCTTCATGGCCATACAGGGACTGGGAAGCACATCGCCCAACTCCCAGGCCAACATTTACACCAAACCCACCAAGTGACAGCCAAAGGGCGATTGAAATAGATGTATCTGAATGGCTCTGTGAAAACTATTTATCCACATGAATCTATTTATCTGTTTACCCTTCTTCTACCCCTTTGTTATCCCTTGCTTTTGAGAGCCAGCGTGGTGTAGTGGTTAAGAGCATAGGACTGGGACTCAGGTGATCCGGGTTTGAGTCCCCACTCAGCCATGGAACCAACTGGGTGACTTTGGGCCAGACATAGACTCTCAGCCCAACCTACCTCACAGGGTTGTTGTTGTGGGGATAAGATGGAGGAGATGTAAGCTGCCTTGAGCCCTTTGTAGGAAAAAGGCAGGATATAAATCGGAAAATAAATAAAAAAATAAAAGTGAAAGCCTGCAGTTTGCTTACTTGCGAAAAGCCCCAATGGATTCAGTAAAGGTCTGAATGGCCGAGGACAAGATTGCACGAAGAGACCCTCAATGAATGGGCATTCTCTGAAAAGGACTGTGAATCATCATCCACCCTCAGTGGACGGTGCAATCTTTATTTATTTACGTATCACATTTATTTCCCAAATTATTTCTCCTACCCAAGGAAGCTCACAAAATCCTTTTTCTTCTCTCCATTTGATCTGCACCACAACCCCGTGAGGTGGGTTAGGCTGGGGATTCGTGACTGTCCCAAAGTCACCCAGTGCCAAGTAGGGGCCGGAACCCACCTCTAAGGGCAGGGCGCGAGGTGGGGTGAGCAAGGGAGCAGCGGTCCTTTCGGCGCTCGGCTTGCTCAGAGGCTGAGTCACCGTACCTATTCGAATTTCATGGCATTCATGATAGGGCGGGAGAGCCTGCCTTCATTCGCTCCGTTAGGAGCCACTTCGGTTTTTCGCAGAGGAAAAACGGGATACAGTCACCGGACCCATGACTGGAATGGCTGTACCGGCAAGTGCAGACCACGGGCGGCCCTGCGCTCCCGCGCCCAAGGAACTCCGGCGGTCCCGCGCCCCGCGCCGCCTGCGCTCCGCCAAGGGATGAATGGGGGACCCCGCGCCCCCCCCGCCGCCGCCGCAGGAACAGGCCGCCCCGAGTGGGCGTGGCCTCGCCCGGGAGGAAAGTCGGGACCCGAGCGGGGAGACGCGCCTCCCCCGCCCCCTCCTCATGCACCCCCCTCTCCTCGGATGACGTTTGCGGCGGTGCGCCCACAGAGCCCTGATTGGCCGGCGGCCTCAGCCTCGCGAGGAAGAGGGAGGGGCCTGCCGCGTGCTTGTTGCTGTTTCTCCCCCCCCACCCCGCCCCATCATTCTCCCCGGTGGGAGGGGGAAGAGGCGGCGCGCGCGGGGAGGAGAACTTGACTTTCACTCACTCGCGGCACGCGCGCCAGGGCGGAGGCGAAAGCGAGGCTGCTGAGGGGGAGCGCGCGCTCGCGCGGGCGCGTGCGCACGCCCCTGAACGTCCGCCTGGCCGTTGGGGCTCGGCCCGCCGTTGTCGCCGCCGGTGGCTTCGCCTCACACGGTCCTCGTCGCTTCACAGAAACGCGTCGCCCCGCGCTTTCTTTTCTTTTTTTTAATTGTTCGATTTTTTTTTTTTTTAAGGGGGCGGGCGGGCACGCGCTCCACCGACGCCGCCGCCGTTGGCCGCCTGACCCAGGTAAGAAAGCGGCGCGCGCGGAGACACTGCCCGCCTGTGAGGAGAATTCGGCTGGACCGCTGAGGCGAGGGAGGTCGGGATTGGGCCCGTGCTGGCCGCGCGCTCGCGCATGCGTGCGGGGATGGCAGGCGGAGGGCGGAGCCTAGTTGGGGGGGTGTGCGAGAGAGCAAGAGAGAGGGGAAGGAATTTGCTGAGTCATTCTCTAGCCCCGCACGTGGTGGACGGAGAAGCGGGGCGGCTCGAGATCGCGGACCGAGGGGCAAACGTGGGCGCCTCCGGACGGCGGGGCAGTAAATTCCAGCATCCTTGGCTGTGTTGGGTGGAGGTTTTGGGAGCTGTAGTCCAAAAGCACTTTTGGGGAGAGGAGCAGGTGGCGCTGTTCGAAAATAAGGCCCCTCGATGGCCAATTGGAACTGGGTGGTTTGACCGTGCTTTTCCATTTTGAAAGCTGCATCGGTTCCCAGTTCGGTTTCTGGGATCCCTTCGAAAGTCTAATTTTAACCTAAAACATCCTGAATTTACTGCGTGCACTGCGTGAGGTGAGGCGGGAAGCTGCCAAGTAGGCCTTTTTAGTGGTGGCACTCTGGTTGCAGAACTACGTTTTCATGGAGTTTCTCCTGGCATCAGGTGCCTTATCAAGGGTCGACACAGTCAAGCCCAGACTGCAACAGGAGCTTACTGACAGGAGTCCCTGGGCTTTTGCTAAGGCATGCTGCTTGGTCACCGACCTCTCACTCTGGCCCAGACAACCCTAACCAGGAGGAGGAGGAGGTGGAGCAGCAGCAGCTACCACAGCCAACGTGCTCCCCTGCTCTCCCCTTGTTTTACAAGCAAGTAGTAGCCATGATTAGAAAGGATGAAGAGGGCTCTCAGAAACCTGGAGCTGGCACTACCTGGCCGCATTCTGCACTTAGATAAAGAACTTTCTATTTGCCCATTTGCTTTAAATGATTTAGATAGTCTGGGTTTTTCAGTTTAGTTTAGTTTAGTTTTTTAATTGGAGACTTGTGTGATTTTTATTTTGCTGTTACATTTTATGTTCTTGATGTCATGGCCTTATCTTTTGTATTTAAGTCTTTATATTTGCTTTATTCTAACCTGCACAATAACTTTGTTATGAATGGCATATAAATTTACTGGGCACGAGGGTGGGAGGATTGCAGGATCATTCCCCATTTTCAGCCTTCAATGCATAAAAGCCATACTGGTCCATCCATCATTCTGTCTACACA
>NW_025335684.1:2839277-3102300 GCF_004798865.1 Varanus komodoensis
TGTGTAGGTCACACTTACTGGAATGGGAGAGATTACATATTTGCTTGTCAGAAAGATCAGTGCACTGCTTGCTAAATATCAGCTCTCAAATTGCCCCCTCCGTCTTACATTTTACAGAATACCTGTAAGCACTAATATCTTGATAGCTATTTTGATTATAAAATTCACTTAACATCACTTTGCCCATTTGTTTCATTTGTATCCCTGCCTTACTCCAAGAAGCTCAGATTCTCCTACATACACTTAGCTTCCTGTCACCATTTGCCCCATTTTATCGACACAACCAGCCTGTGCGTTATATCAGGTTGAGAGAACTTGTATTGCAGTGTGGCTATATATGCAAATACTTAATAAGCTACCATTGCTGCAATACATGAACAACTTCTATGTATTTCTCAATGTGCTCTGGTTGGGGCGATAAAACCACAAAAATCATGAGTTATTTTATAAGCCACCTTTTTATAAATATAAATATGTGCAGCGGATAGAGAACATGAAAGGGGGTGAAGGGAAAGCCCCATTAGGTCTCACTTTAGTAAAGTGTTCCCGAATTGGTCAGTTGGAGGTGATTTTTAAGTTATTGCATGCAAGTGACAAAATGGGTGCCTGGTCGTATAAATGTAATTTTTAAGAGTGCATGTATTTATGCTCCTCAGGGCAGAGATCTGCCAAGTTGATATTGCTCTACTGTTAAGTGCTGCGGCTTAATTTGAGCAGCCTAGTGACAACCTTAAAGCCAACATATTTTCCATTCATTGTCATATTATACACATCCATAGGTATCAACAGAACCATTTTCATGAATAGTAGGAGCCAAAAGGCCATGAAATGCAACAGGGACTCTGTATTTTTTAATCATACCACCTAGAATATTAAGATTGATTGGGCCCTAGTCCATGAAAATGTATGCTGCAATAAGGTTTCTAGGGTCACAAGGTTCTTTGTTGTGACCTAACAAACTTATCTCTCTGGAACATACATTGCAAATGTTATATATTCACATGCAGAGTAGTAATTCTGTAAGCAAAGTACACATTTTTCTTGCTACTGTTAGAATTCTCTATCTCTCTTTTGCACACATGCTTCTCTGGGAAAAT
This sequence comes from Varanus komodoensis, assembly GCF_004798865.1. Classification (NCBI taxonomy): domain Eukaryota; kingdom Metazoa; phylum Chordata; class Lepidosauria; order Squamata; family Varanidae; genus Varanus; species Varanus komodoensis. Next base: position 2,840,375 of record NW_025335684.1, read on the forward strand.
TCAAGTGTATGAAAAGCCTAATGTGGTTAAGAGCCAGGAAGCCCCTGGTTTCAAATCTAGTCTCAGCCTTGCAGTGAACTCATTGCAGAATTAGTGGCAAGATGTTGCCATTTGAACCTCAGCCTCCCATCATCGGTAATCTAGGGAATAATCCTGCTGACCTGCTTATGGAAGCAAGGCTGAGATGGATGGGTACGTGAATGGCTGTGGAGGGGGGTTGTAAGGGGGTTGCTTTATGGTGGGGCTGTGCACTCTGACATGCATAACCTGTGCTTACCTGCTCTGGGAGTCGTGAGTGGCTGAAAGGGTTTTCACTAGCCAGTGCCTAAGTTCACTGTAGTATTAGAATGAGGCAGAGCTGAGGGAGTTTAGCTTTGGTTTCAAGGACCTGAACCCACACGTGTATTCTGTGCCATGCTGAATGAGTCAGTAGAATGACTCCTGAATAGTCTAGATATAAGATGTCTCTAGGTCATTGTGCTCTTCTCACGTTCAGTAGTAACATGCATGCCTGTCTCATGTATCTCAGCCGGCTGACTTCAAAAAAGTCAGAAGAATGCAATCTAATATCCATGCATCCCATTTGCAGACAGAGCAGACTTCAGACATTTATGAATACATGCAACAGGTCTCTCTGGTGGACAGTTGCTTGAACGGGGCATTGCAGCTCTTATAGCAAAACTAGAGGGAATTTATCCTTCTCCAGATTGTTTAATCTCTGCCATCCTTTAACTCCTGTTAACTTTGGTAATCAGTGATACTTTCACGGCTCTCTGTTGAAATCTTTAACTAGGGAGTGTTGCTTAATCATCTCTTCTCACATGTCATCCATGAGACATCCAAAGATCTCATAAGGCCTTGGATTTCAAAACCGTACAGTTAATACTAGCACAAACTATGCATCCCATTTATATTCTCCTAGTTATACTGGACTATGGTCAAGTATGTAATCAGCCAGAGGCCCAGTCTGGCCCCTGGTATGGCTCTTAAACGTTATTGTAGGATCTCTACAAGGCAAGACACGGGCTTTTAAAGCTTTCTGTGTGGGAAAGGGGTCTGCTAGAGTTCTTATTTTCTGGATCTGCTCTTCTGTGCCCTATGCAAGCTCCATGATATACACAAATGAGAGTAAGCGGGGAAACACACAAGGGAGAACTCTACCAATGCCCCTGTTGTTCTTGCTCGAGAGGGTCGAGTTAATCTTGAGAGTGGGGATGGGATGGGATGATACTACCCCTGCCATTGCTGACAGTCACTGGGAAGCCCCAGGCAAGAAATCCTACCCGTGACAGGTTAGGCAAAGGGGAGGGAGGGATGTCTGGAGGAAATATTAATTGGACATTTCTTCTGTTGCAGGACAATGCCTATAATCATACCCAAACTGTTGGCAGTTGGGGAAACACTGTACTAGCCTGTTCCATTTGCATCAGGTTTGGACAGCTTTGGTGAACAGCTCCCATCAGCTATAGCCAGCTTAGACAATGGTTTGGAATGATGTGTGTTGTATGTCAAAACATCTGGAGGGTCATGAGTTGCACTTCCTCACTTTGCACATTACAAAAAATCATGGTGTTTCTCTGTTAAAGCCTCTAACCCTCGTTTGTGAATGAGATACCAAAGCTTCGGTGCTTTGAAAAATCGGACAAAGTTCAGAAGCTGTGGCATGGTTGAAAGGGATTTGGCCTTGAAACTCTGTTTGTTGTGGCCACTAGGGTCCTGCCATATTCAGAAAAAAAAAAAGGACATTTCTGATTTTGAAAGATCGTGACTCTTAAGAAAAAAATCAACCAGTGAAAAGCAAAAACAAATTAGGAGAGCCAGCATTGCCACCAAATCCTGGGTTTGTAAGAAATTCTATTTTAATTGCAATATGTCTATGCATTTTGACAGTCTACCTTTCAGTGACCCCTGTCCAGGAGTTAAGCAGAAGAGAAAAAGGTTATGCTGTTCTGCCAGGTGAAAGCACTGTTTAGTAGACGGTAGAAAACTTGGGAGGAAGAATCTTCAGTAAATCCTGAAACCTTTTCCTTTAAATCAAGGTTTCCCAGCACTGGGTCACATAAAGTTGGACTACCTGGGGGACCCAGCACTGAGATTCATTTATCTAAATCTCCTTCATCCCCACCCACTGACTGCTGGCTGTAGTCCCTAGGACATCCAGGGACCCAACACTGGGAACTACTGCATAATTAAAAGAGCCAACAAACCTCAACTCTATTATGAATAGAAATGTGCTGTGCTCAGGAAGTTAGAAATCATGGGAATGATGCTCAGAGCGATCCAGATTAGAGGCAATATACAAATGTACACCTGTTGCTGGGAAACTTCGGCAGGATGGTCTGTTGCACACGTCGTGTTGGCAGCTGTTTAGTCACAGTCTGAACAGGAGGCTGGAGCAGATGATCCAGCAGGACCCTTTTAATGTTCTTAACTGAGAGTACTCCATGGTTGGAGGCCGCCTTATACGGTGAGGAGTGATTACAGGGTTGTGGGTGCCTGCGGGATGACCTTGGTCTCGTCAACAGCCTCAGCCTCCCTCTTACAACATGGGGATAAACCTCATAGCTTCACAAAGGCATTGCTAAGCATGGGTCGGGCCTGATACTGCCCAGATATAACTTGCAGCATCCCTGACAGTTAGCCATGCTGGTTGAGTGTATGGGAAGTAGTAGCCCAAACCATCTGGAGGGCGTCACCTTGCCTACCCATTCAAAATATAAACCAACCTGCCAATCTGTCAGACCAAAAGGCTTATGCAGTCCTGCTTCCCACAGTGTCCAGCCTGATGCACTTCAGAAACGCACAAGCAAGCCTTGACTGCAACCTTTCTCTGTTGTGGTTGCTTCCCAGCAAGTAGCATTTAGGGCATGTTGTCCCTGAACAGGGAGGCTTCAGGTAGCCACCATGACAGCCACAGATGAACCTGTCCCCTGCTAAGGACTAAGACAGTGTGAGAAGCTCTAAATACCTCAAAAATGTATCCTATGAATGCTCAAAAACAAGGCAGAGGAACCTCCCTGTTGATAGCTCTGAGAGGCTTCTGATTAAGAGATTAGTTTCCAGTACTGTTCTTTCCCTTTCAAACCAAAAACCAAAGGAAGAAAACTACAGAGGGGAGCGTGTTTGATGACATTTTTAGTAAAAGAGGCCTTTGCAAATCTGAAATTAACACAGCAAGCAAAACCTTTTAAACTATGCAAATAAGAGAGAACCTCTACTCTCTTGATGGCATTTTTGTTTTGTTCTTTTTTTAGCCGTTCTGCTTGTTAGCTTACTGTTTGATCTAGAACTTGCAAGAAGGTAGAGAAGCAAAAATAGAGTATTCCCACTTCTGATAGCCAAAAGTTGTGCATCTTTTTGTTGGATTCTGAAACCCTCTTAGTTTGACGCTGCAGCCCTGCTCAGACTACTAGCCCAGCCAGCCTGTTTTGGTTTAATATTTAATTCATTTACCTTGCTGCTTCTGTACCGGTGGAAACCAGCTTGCTGTGTTTTCTTCCTTCCATGGATAAGATATAATGCAGAGAAGCCCTCCCTCTTGCAGTCACTTCCTAAACATGACGGGCACTTGTTTTACCCAATGGCAGCACACAACCTCAACAGGACTGCAGGCAAGGAATAATTAACCCTGTATTTACCTATAGAGACACTGAATGAGAAACTTGAAATGTTTTTTTTTTAATAGGGGCTTTGTCAGAGTTGGAAAGTTTTGCAGAAGAGTGCATCAGCAAAGCAAGTCTGCTGAGCCGGAGAATGCCTTGTAATATGATTTAGTGTAAAATGGTTTAAAATAAATAACTTAGAAAAGCTCTCAAAAAGACCAACAACTCCTATTATGAGGCCCCACCAATTCTTCTCTCCTTCTACCGCCTTTATGTAGGTTAGACCATAATAAGGCCTTGGAACCTGCATTATTATGTAGCATAATCTCATTCTGATGCTGTTTGTAGGATTTGCACATGGGTTCTTGGTGTGTGGCAGCTTTTGCTGTCTGGGTGGCTGGAGGGGACTGGGAACTGCGTTCCAGGCATTTGGAGAAGGCCGATGCACCAGGATAGTTCTTGCCTTGTGAAATGTTGTCCAGTCCCAGTCCAGCTTCAAGATAAAAAGCTGTAAGGAGTAGGGACAGTAGTGGGTGCGTTGAAGTTGCCCAGTAACAGCATCTGGATACGAGACTGTACAGTCATACACACCTGATCAGTCTTCCCATCTATAGTGGGATGTATTGAATTTTTGTTTAAATCATAACTATTTCTAAATTTCACATGCTTCAGCATCTGTAAACTCGGGCAGATCAGTACCCTGCTTTTGGCAACGTGCCCCTCTAACTGGCAACGCACCAGGAGCCTTTCCCAGGGCAGGCACTGAGGATGGTAGCTCAGTCAGTGCAGGTGTCTCGGCTGAGGGTCCTGAGCTACCCGTTCTGCGTTTCGATCCAGTAGGATTCGTCCTCCAAGAGCTCATTTTACATTTCTCTCTTTGGCTCTGCCAGATTCTGCTTCAAGTGAAGCCTTGCCACCTCAGTTCACCAACTGCAGACCTAGGGCACATTGGAGCAGATTTTGGAGATAACAGGAAATGCACATTCAGCTGACATGGCGTTGTGGTCAGGCCTGATCATTACTCTGCGGATGCACCTTTGGAACATACTTAGGGGTCAATGTAGCTGAATGTTGCAGGAGAAAACTGGTAATGGCGAACCCACTATCCGTCCAGGAAATCAGCCCTCCATTATGGCTTTTGTTGGAGAAAAATCTGTAGACACGTAGGGTCTTTCTAGAGCCGTACCAGTGGCTATTGCCTGGGAAGGTGTCTTGCTTTGGGTGCAAAAGAACCAGGCTTCAGATTTGGAGGCACCTGCGTGAACAGGCAAACAAGAACTGTACTTTTATAGCAACCTTAATTTAGCAATCAAATACTTTGCATGCAGAAAAACTCAAGTTAAATGATTTCAGGCTGGGAAATCCCTCTGCTGAAGGCCCCGGAGATCCACCGCCAATCAGACTAGGCCAGAGGGACAAATGACTGCTGTGTAGATTTGGTTGGGTTACACTGCCTTTATACCTTTCCATTAACTAACGTCTTCTGTGGATGTCTTCCAATCTGTGTTGTGCAATGCATAGATATGCTGCCACCCCGTCATTTGCTGTATCCCCTTAACACAAGCTGTCTGCAGCAACTGTGTAGGCTGCTTAGCAGACCATGGAAGAAATTCTCAGATCCTCATTCAGCCTTCCCCAGAGCTGTGCCTTGGTGGAAACACTTTCACTCTGGTGGCTCCGGTCTCTGTCTGGGTTGGTTTGTTTGTTTTTGCTGCTTGTTCTGATCACGGGAAACTGCCAACAGGAACCTGACCAGCTGGGTGAATTCTCCCAACTGCTTGTTTTTGGAGCAGTAAGCACTGTGACTCACCTGTGTTCCTGATTCTTCCCTGTCCACACATAGACACACACGATGGATTCTTATGCTTCCAGTTTGGTTCTCAAAATTGCCAGTATTAAGCATTGCTTTATTCTCGTTGTGTGAAAGAGGTGTGGCAATGTGGAGATGTGTGAGAGAGGGAATTGGTAGAGTAGAAGAACCACCTGTGAAGGCTAGAGAAGAAGATTCTCCCTATACTCAGCCCTCCTGCAGTGTGTGGAAAATGTCCTTACTTTGTGGGAACTGAGTTGCAAAAGTCTTACGCTGTTGTGGTTCCATTTTTGGTCTTCAGCTGATAGTTTTCAGCTGAACTTTTCAAAATATATACAAAAGTGGAAAACACTGGAGGGTAGCTTACTTTCCTTTAGTAACGAGCAAAGCATGATGACAGTGCAATCCTATGTTCCATGGAGGTTTACTCCCTAATAAGTGTGCTTACTCTCTGTGAGAGAAAATAGAGGCATGCGCTCAGGAATGCCTTTCCCGCTGTGCCAAAATGTTTACAAGGAAAGCAGGGTGGAGGGGTTTTAGCCCAGTTCAGGAGCTTTCCGAGATGATGCAAGGGGCAAGAAAGCAGCCATCTGCCCTGTCCTGAGTTCCCCGAAGGAGAGGTGGAAGGAGATGAATAACTGAGTAAGTGAGCAGCCAATCCATTGTGAGCTCAGTGTTTGAGGTGAGGATTTCCATCTCTTGCATTGCATCCCAGTGAGTGCAGTCCAGCTAATTGAGATCCACCGAGAACCAAGCCAGACTTTCTCTACATATCTGTGCTTTTGGCTCCAGTGTTTGGCAGGGGTGATTGTCACTGTGGCGGTTGGTAACTGTCAGGGAACAACTGGTCTGGCCGGTCATCTGGCCTCATGAGTCAGCTAGCAGAATAAGTTGGTTTGCTTTTTAAACAGAAGTCAACCACATTGTGTCTGCTTCCTGTGTGTTCTTGAATAGTGTAAACCATGTGCAAGCATTAATGAGCAGGTGGGCACTCTCTGGTCCCAGTGGATTTTTCCAAAAAAGAAAAAAAAAGCCAACTAAGGGGGCAAAGGGAAAGTAGACAACTCAGCATTTACTGGTCCTGCGCCTTTCTTCCTTCTTCTCTGGGAGTGCTGGGCCAGCTTTTCCATCAACCAGTGGGTGTACAGTGGTTAGTACTTTGAAGTTTTCCTATCCCGGATCAAAAGCCATTTTGTCTCTGCTGGTGGGATGTGGCCAGAGGTTTGCCTCCACTCCCTCCCTCCTTTTGTTGTTGTTTTTTTAACTTCCCCTTTCTGGTAGAACTCTGCCAAGTACAGCAAGACTCCAGTGTATCCCTCTCCTTTTAGGGATTGGGGTGGGGTGGGGAGGGGAGGAAGGAGGAGGGAGGGAAGATGGGAGGAGAAGAAGGAAGTGTTTCTGGTTCTGTGGGAATGTGAGCTTTCTCCCACTCTGTAAACAGCTGGTGACTCATTGCATAGCTATGGCAGTGAAGGGATGCATGGCCTAAGGCATGCTCTGTGTGCCTGCGCGTGCGTGCATGTACATACACACGGATAGGGAGGGGAACTGCAGCTTGTTTCCTTCATGCCACATTCCACTCTGCTTCCTTGATTTTCTCGCTGAAAAGATTCCAAGAGAGCAACCCGAGGCTCTTGATTCCATGTCTTTGCTACCTACACAGTCTATCTTCTGCAAAGAAACTGCTGGACTAGTGAGAAGAAAGCTTCTTCCGGGGGTCCATGGCAAAGTCCAAACATGAGGGCAGGAGAAGAGAGCGGTAAAGGCAAGAGTGAGGGCCTGGGAAGGGTTCCACAAGTCCAAGGTAATGTGTTGGGCTCTTCTCCAGCTTGCTTAGGCAGGCTGCAGTATTCTCTGCAGCCCCGCCCTGCCTTATCTTACTTCCCACTATGTGGCTTGCTTGTGACTCATGCCCTCTCTGGCTCTGTACCTCTGATCTTGGCTGCCCCCAGCTCTTCTGCTTTCTTAAACCTGGCCTGCCCAGCTCTCCTCCTGCATATCTGTATGGTGCCACCCCACTGACTCTTTCCACAAGGCCAGCTCTTCTGTTTGGCAGAGTGAGGCGGCTGCCCAAGTGGCAGATTCCAGGAGTCAGGGAGTGGCTGGGGAGTCACTGGGATACTGAAGCCCTGCATGCCGTGTGACCACCATCTTGGCATTTGCCTCGGACAGCAGAGAGTCTCTCACTTGCCCTGCCTTTTTGTCTTTCTCATCTTTGAAACGAACCTTTGCAGTGCCGGCTTCGTTAAACCAGTAGCTCCCCTCCAAAGATGAAATGGAGTCTGGGTCAATGTGACTGCCTTTCCTTGTGTAGGTCCACTGCCATGTGTCCCTTCCTTCCAAGTGTGAAGTTTAGGACACTGCAGAATCCTCTGTTGTATTACCGTTATTTCTATAGCACAATCAGAACATCTTTCTCAGGTAAAATATAGAGAACAGCCTCCTGCAGTGCCCTGACACTTGTAGAGCCTTTGCACTGCCACATATTTTCTGATTTTCTTCCCCCCGTTGCCTTCTGCGTTATGACTGTTTTTGTGCCAGAGTTGCTCCTTCTCCAACAAGTGTCCTCTGTCTGCTTTCCCTGATCTCCTTCTTACAAAGATTAGCAGATGAAGTCAAGTACAGAGTACCTGCATGCATTTGGCCAGTGCTACAGTTGTACTGCTGTCTTCTCTGCAAGCTTTAAACATTGAACAAAGGTGAGAATGCTGGGAGATGAGCCTCGTTTTTAAAAGACAGGTGTGGTCCAGGCTCTTAAAGGAGCCTTCCTGTTTAGTGCCAAGCGTGTTGCTGCAGCTGCTTAGCAGTGAGAGGAATGCATTCTGTTCGTGCTCAGGTGGAACGTCATTGTATTACCTTATGGGCACAAGGGTCATGGGCACAGATGGGGAGTGCTATTCAATAGGAGTGGCTTGAGGAGAAGAGGCTGGACCACAAGATGACCAGTGGCCACAAGAGGGTTTTTTCCTGCTTCTTTCAAAGGAGCAACAGCTTCTTCGTGCCTTCAGTTTTATGCACATACCACATGATGCTTAACGGCGTTGATCATCACAAGTCAAGCAAGGCGTTCAGGCTGAGCCAGCCCCTTTCCCCCACATGCCTTCCATTCAGGTTCTCTCCCTGCTTCCACCCATCTCTGCCCCTTTCCTTTTCCTCCCCCAAGAGTGTCCTGGAATGAATGAGTTTGTTGACTCTCCTTCCATCCTCCCAATGCTTTTGCACAAAGATGACCTGGAGTCATGATTTGCTTTTGGGCTTCTCTTGTTTCTATGGTTACCGTCTCGGGGTTGGCTACTTTCCCAAGGTCACCATGGCAACTATCGGAAGGGAATCATGCTTGGGATGCTTTGGCTGGGTATCTTTTCTTTTTTCCCCCTTTTTTGTGAATGATTAGAATGTGTGACACGATGTAGACGTGGATGGAGACAAGTTTTTTCTTCTCCTCCTTGGGTCTCGGGGTGGCAGAGGGAGGAGGAGACGCTCTGGCCAGACAGTCCTGCCGTTTCATGTGTCTGGCACTGCAGCCTCCCTGAGACTGTGGTGCTTAGGCGCAACAGCCTTTCGTGTTCAGCCCCTCGGTTCTTGTGGCCCAGGCTGGCAGGGGAAAGGAAGCTGCTGTGATGTCACAGCTGCATTGCCCTCTGTTTCAGTGGTAGGTACGTGGCTCTTTGACAGCTGCTCCAACTGTGTCATCCGCGCGGTGTGATGCAGGTGAAGGCTCTGCACTGAGGTCTAGACAGGCAGACCGTCTCCTGTGCTGCTTTAAAGGGGTGTAGTTTTAAGTGTACCTGAGGTGAGAGTGAAGGGCAGCTGTCCTCAGCAGAGAGATGGGAGGGGGAAAGGGCATTGCTGTCGTGTCACATCTCCACATTGCTGAGAAGACGAGAGGGCCCTTAGGGTGAGAGGACCTTTACCAAGTGAGAAAGACATTGCATTTTTTCTCTTGCAACCTGTTCATTCTTGTTTTGCCATCTTGTCATTTGTGCGGCATCGGTCTTTCTTCTTTAAAAGGCATGCCTTCTTTTAAAATGTGGGCAATGGTGGGCAGGAGGGGTTGAGAATATAGAGGTTTGTACACTTTTCTAAATGGCTGCTTTAAATCTTCTTGTAGGGTCAGAGATAAAGAACAGGAGGCTATGTCCAGTTGTTTTTGGTGAGCTTTCTGCAGGGTGGTGATGCAGAATTAAAAGTTAGGCTGTTGTTTGGCTTCTGCTTGTGTCTGTGTTCAAACCATATCCCCAGATTTCTGCTATTGGAATAAATCTGTGCAAATTTCTAAGATAATATTTGCATGCTTTTTAAAAACTGCAAATATAAGATAAAGCAACCAGCTTCATTTGTTAAGATCGGGGAAGGAAAAATAGGTTTTATGGAACATAATGGGAAAAACAGAACTGAGACAGGGAAGCAACAGTCTGAATTCAGAAATCCCATGTCTCAAATCAGTTGTTTGGGGTTCAGGGATGATTCAATTTGCTGTCAAGACATTTTAGTGACATGCTTGTTAACAGTCACTAGTAAAATTTACTTTTATGCTCTAAAGTTGTTATTGGCCTGTGTGGACACAAGGGTGTTGCAGGGAAGGAGTATGAAGGTTGGGGTATGTGAAACCATGAGCTGGGACTCTAACTGCCACAGTCCTTTCTCTCTCCTGCCACAGCATCACTCTTATTTCTTACCAAGTATGGATTGAACCGACCTGCCTTTTTGTTCTTGAGTGAATGCTGCTTAGCTTATCTGCAAGCCTTTCCTGGCCTAACCAGTGAGAATGTCGCCCATATTTCCTTCGGTCTCCTAGCCATTCAGAATTGCCCCAAAGCTTGGTGCTGAGCACATGCTTTGCAAATAGAAGAATTCAAGTTCACTCCCTGCTGTCTCTACCTAAAATGGACCCCGCTAGGAGGGCTGAGAAAGACCAGCCCTCGCCCATCGCCCATCAGTAGTCCAGAGAGATCAAGTGTCTGATCTACTGAGCTAGAGAGAGAACAGAGGTTTGTGTGTGTGCCAGGTGGCTTCTTCATGTGTTCCTTCATGTGTTTGATCAGAATTTAACCTGCTAGAAGTGTGTGCTGCCAAGTTGCTCTGCTAGTTCTCAAGGGTTTGCAGAAACTCTCAGATTCTGTAATTTGTAGCCCAGTGACGACAAAGCAGTTTGCTGGGTGAAGTGGGCAAATGGAAAACATGAGTTGAACAGAGATGTTACACCCCTGCTGTCTGAATGCAAGTTCTCAGAACCACTCGCCCCTCAGTACTTTTTTAAAATGAGCTTGAAGATTTAATTCCAGGCCTTGGCAAATGTCCCAAACCTGCGAACCAGGGATGGCTGCATGGGGTCACTGGGGATAGGGAAGGTCCTCTGTGGCCTGCGAGAGCCTACGCCTAGGTAAGATCAAAATAATGGACCTGTGAGCTGCAGGTGGCACACACAGGAACAGGCATCTTGGTGCCTTAGTGCTTCCTCTGACCTTGCTTCTGTAAATCCAGCTCTTACATTTAAAAGAGGTGGTTTTATTGAGTCACCCATTTTTCATTTCAAGGCTGTAGTTGTCATTAAGGGACCGTGAAGAATCCTGAGGGAGCCTAGGCAGAGTTCTGAGAGGGGCAGATGCCACAAGCCAAGCCTTCCTTCTCTCACCAAGAACTGGTAGAGAACACTGCAGAATAATCTTGCTGATTATTCTGTGCTCCTGTTGGTCCTGACAGGAACTGAGTTCCTGGAAGTGCTCAGACTTGCAACCTGGGGGGTATCTGTCAGGTATTCAGACTGTATTGACACCCCCTACTCCCTGGCTCTGATCAATGCTGGAAGGAAACTAGCCACACCAAAGCCCCCCTCTATGTCAGTAGGTCAGAGCAAACCAGATAGTTCTCTTTGATACACAGGGTTCCCAAGTAAGACTTCCTTCCTGGTCTGAGCAACTGACAGCCTTCTCTGCTGTCTTACTGTTAGCTACAGACCACTACCTGCATTCTGTCCTAACTCAGCAGGATCTGGCTCAGCCCTTCTCCAACAAGGCCTTGCTATCCCTGCCTGAACTGGGAAGAAAGGATCCCAGGAAGAACCCCTGCATTGTTCTTGCAATGTTTCCTAGCCTGTGGCTTTAGTATCAGGCCTTGGATAAAGCTGCTCTTTATGCCTCTCCTAGTACCACTTTTGATTATTGACCCAGTTTGCAGATCCTTATACATGTAGAATATAGTCTCCTTGGGTGTAGGTATGCATTGCTGCTGTCTTGAGGACCAAGTGGTTAGTGAGCAGGGTTATGTGTTTGCTGAAATGATGTACATTTAGAAGAATGGGGGAAGAGTTCAAAAAATTGAGAAGTGTCATCTCAAATAGACATTACATAGAAAGGAGAGGTGATCTTCTTTGAATCTAAATATAGCATATGGGTAGGAGAAATGTCCTCTTTTGAATGTCTTTTCTGAATGTGTTTCCTTTCTCTAAGCCTGCACAATATTTTAACTTGTTGCCACTTTCTTTTCTTTCTCCCATTTTCTTCCCTTCCCTTCCAGTTGCAATTTCTGAGCAGTTCTGTCCAGGAGACTGTGCCCAGGTTATGACGACTAATCCAAAGCCGAACAAAGCATTAAAGGTAAGTTGACAAAGTTTAGTTTACTTGAAGAAAAAGCACAGTGTGACCTGCAAAAATATCTTGCAGTGTGGTATTTCTGCTCAGGATCCCAGCTACCACCTTCCATCCTGTTACCACCTCCCCACAGCTGGTTAGCATCCTGTGGCCCTTGAGCACGAGAAATCATCTTTAGGTTGTTCCTCTCCCCCTGCTTTTCTGCCTGGGTGGTAGTAGTAGTAGTTGCTTCTGCTGCTGTTCTTCTTACACATACCTCAAGGTTTCTCCAAGCCTGCGGCTACCTCCCTCTGGTGAGCGGGTGCTGGTGTTTTGGCCATGTAAGCAATCACACTCGAAGCCAGAGCGTCAAAAATATAAAGAATAGTGGTGGCTGAATGGACTCACCATGGACTGAAGCTTTCACCCAGTTGTGAGTTTCCAGAGGCTTCTGGCTCAGTGCTCTTGGCAGTAAAATGCTGGGCTAGACCAGCCTCATAAATCTATCCATAAATGTTACAGCCTGCTGTGCAGCTAGTAGCCTATTAACTTCTTAGTCTAATTTAAAAGTTTGACTTTTACCTAATGGACTGGTGAAGAAGAGAGGGATCGCTCTGGTCTCTCTTCCCCGCTGCCCTGCCCCATGGACAGGTCACTAAACTTTCATGATGAAGAGTTGGCTAACTTGCCTGTAATATTTTCTCAGTGCCTGTGGTGAGAGTCTAGTGCTTCAATAAAAGGCTGGATTAGATAGACCCCGGTCTAACCCAACAAGTTACTTGTTTCACGTTCTCTAATGATGGTGGATCTTCTCAATTATTGCCTTCATTGTCATGATTCTTGCCTGGCTGCTCAGAGGTGATGCAGCTTTACTTGCCTTCAGAAGATAGTTTAGCATTAAAAAAAAGATACCTGCAATGTGGGATCGGAGATTCTGTATCTGTAAGCTCTAGTTTTCTCACACTCGTGACATCACAAGTACGAGCCCATAGTACTGTGCTCGTCACACTCATAGAATGCCTCAAAAGTCAGGTTCAGTCCTCCCACATTCAATTAAAAGGATTTCAGGTTGTGAGCTAGAAGATTTCCAAGAGATTGCCTGATTTCCAAGAGAGCTGCCGACAACTGAATCAACAGGTTCAGGTTACATGGATTCGGCCTGAGTCTACACAGGACCATTTCATATGCTTAAGTCTGTTAACAGATTTCCTGGATGTCCTGATATGGCCACGAATTTCTCTGTATCATCATCTGAACCATTTCCCTTTTCATTCCATGAGGAAGAGGGACACGGGAAACCCCTCCTGTATAACATCCTGAGGTTGATGTGACTTCTGGAGAGGAAGGAAAGAGCTACTCCACTGCTTCCTGGCCTTCAGCTAGTATTAGACTGCAGTGCTACAGTGGGAAGCAAAATGGCCAAGCTTTCGGCCCATGCATGTATTATGACTTGTGCTCTGAAGAGTACAGCGTAAATTTGCAGTTTTTCTAAGACTGGGCATTTAACTGGTCAAAAGAAATTTGCTCAGTTGGCTAGTCATATTTTAATTAAAAACTCTCAAATAATGGCCAAGCATTTTTAAAGCAATGACTTCATTAGTACAGCAGAAAAGATACTTTAACATTGGCAGGCTTGCTACTTATGGTAATTACAAGAACAACTTGGACAGTTAACTTGTGAAATAATAAAATCGACTAGTTTTCTAAAAATGTAGTAGATGGATGTAACTTTGCAGTATTAGGTAAGGATTTTGGAAATGTGAACGCTATACCAAACAGTGGCTCAGTGGAAGGAACCAGATGCAGATTGGTGGCCTGGAGGCTCAATCAATTTCCTACTGCTCTCCATGAGCCATACCATGTATATGTGCAAAGCAGTGCCTGAATATATGCCTGATCAGGGATTCTAATACAAAACTCTCAAAGTGGCCAGTAAAGCTGCTAACGGCCTGGGCAAAGGATAATCAGTCAATATCCTATGAAATTATGCAGGAAAAGAACACTGGGGCTTAGAGATAAGCGATCTATAAAGGCTTGCCCAAGCAGAGACTTTCATTTTACTTGCAATTTTCCTTGCTGTTAGAGATCTGGACCCCTTGCCAGCCTGCTACAAAGAAACCCTGGCACCTGCAAGTATTTCTAATGTGCTCTCTAGCCACTCTAGCAAATCTTCATATGGAAAAAGTTTCATATGCAATACTCTAGATCATATCCAAGGCAGCACCTTGAATTGGAGTGAGAAACCAGTGAAGATACATTCTTCTTGACTGATCTTTGTCAAAAGGGTGCAGCCTTCCTTTGAACTGTGAGATTTCCAGCCTTCAAGGGCAGTCCCACGTAAGCCCATGGCAGTAGTACCTGGACATTGCCAAGGTGGGGACAGCAGTGATAGAGAATGGCAAGGCTGTATGCTGGTTTGCACCCCCCATTACCTCTGTGCCGTTGGTGTCTGCAGGTCAAGGAGGAGTCAGGAGAGAACGCCCCGGTGCTAAGCGATGATGAACTCGTGTCGATGTCTGTGCGGGAGCTGAACCAGCACTTGAGGGGTCTCACGAAAGAAGAGGTCATCCGCTTGAAGCAGCGGCGGCGCACACTCAAGAACCGGGGCTACGCCGCCAGCTGCCGTATCAAGCGTGTGACACAGAAGGAGGAGCTGGAGAGGCAGCGGGTGGAGCTGCAGCAGGAGGTGGAGAAACTCGCCCGGGAAAACAGCAGCATGAAGCTGGAGCTGGACGCCCTGCGCTCCAAGTATGAAGCGCTGCAAACCTTTGCCCGCACAGTCGCCCGGGGTCCCATCACCCCAACCAAAGTGGCTACCACTAGTGTCATCACTATCGTGAAATCAGCAGAAATATCCGGCTCGGTTCCATTTTCAGCAGCATCCTAGTGTCCGTGGTGGGAGAACTAGCAGCCTTTTTGGAAGGGAAGGTGGGAGCCTACTTCCATTTCACAGCCTGCCTTTCTGTAGAATCAAAAGTCCATTTTTCCAAGACCACCAAGTGGACTCTTCCAAAGGAAAACATAACTGGCTGTTCCGCTGTGCGACTTGAGTCCTGTGAGTCTTTTGTGGCCAACATTGGATTCCATACCTAGTAGTATGAGTTGCTCAAAGGGTCTTGCACAGCTCTTCCTCATAGCCTAAGTCATAGGCAGCTCCCCAGCTGGGGGAAGACACTAGAGAATGCGCTGGAATGTTTTTGAATGAAACCGAACAACCCGGAAATGGATGATCAGAATTGCTTGCTGTGGTGTATGAATGATTGAATGAATGAAGAAAACAGCATCTTCCTCCCTTCAAAAATAAGAATCAGGAGAAGAAGAATGTCCTGTCACGGCCACCTTTCTATCCATCACAGAGATATAAAGCAGCTTGAGCAGAGAGTTCATCAGAATGTCGTGGGGTCGGGTCAGGTCTCTTCTCTCCACTTACAGAAAGGCTTCATGGGTGAATCCCTTGTTTACCAGTTGATGTGACTGTTTTTCCACCCCTTCCCTCATGTTTCCCCGGTGCCATGAGGCCTAGCAAAATGGAACAACATCTACAATGCAAAAATGTTAGCTGCTTTCCCATTATGTGCCTGTGAATTGGTTGTCTTTTTTATTTAGTGTTGTTGGTCCAGTAACTCTCTCATAATAACAGCTTTTTAATCCAAGTCCCATAGTGCTGCGGGGAAGAAAAAATGGGAAGCAATTAAGAAAAGCATGGGATTTGTGTGTGTTGGTGGGGTGGGAAGATGTTGTGAAAAAAAAAACTAGAAAAGGAACTGGTACAGTAGGGATTGGTGCTCTCAGGAGCTAGAAATCCTGCAAGAGAAGGGAAAAAGATGCAAATAAGCCACAGAAACAACACATAACCTTAGATCTATAATCTTTCTGACTTTGATGGTGCTTTTTTATGGTATTCTTTAACATCAAGAGGTAATGCATGGCAAACATGAGAGGGCAGTGAAAACAAAACAATTTTCTTTGGTAGATTGGTTTGTAGTTACGGGTCCAAATATCTCCAAGGACATGTGGTCCTAAAGATACTCTAAAAACTCTGTAGGGCATATGCATTATGCAAAGGAATGCTCAAGGTTTAAAAGTTGGGATTATTTGAGCAAAGTTGGTTGGGATATGTGTTTGCAGTTTGGATTGGCTTAGTACTAAGTAGGAGAGGCAGTTGGAAGCAGGGAGGGGTGGAAACCTCCATGTGTATGTATGTGAAGGATGCAGATGACAGAAAGCATAGCCATGTGTCTTGAACTGTTCCAGGCTAAGTAGGGTTATTCTTGTGGAGGAGGATGAAGAAAGCAGAATATTGTGGACTCCTCTGTTTAAGGAATAGAGGAGTGGCTGATGGCCAAAGCTACTTTGTAAATGAGGTTCTTTAAAATGTCAGCAAGGTGAAGGTAGAAAGGGAGAGCAGGTTTAAGGTTAAATGGAATTTTGTGCAAGTCACCTCTTTGCTTATTCCCACTTTAAATAGGACCCTGAGAGAGAGTTCTGCTTGCTCATTTTTTCTCCAAGTTATGATCCTTCGGAGGGGCTCAATCGCTAATGTAATATTTAATGTTTTCAGTGCTTCCCCACAGAAGATAACTCCCCACACAAGCACCCCCAGTAAGCATGCCAGAGGAAAAGCTATCCTAATTTTTTCCTTCACTCGCTCCTAGTAACCAGCATTTGATAAATATCAGTAACAACATCTTCATTACAAACAGAAGCCACACATGGCAGAACACTGTTTTACATGAAGAAGCATTCTGACACCCAGTGTCTCACCTGCAACATCTGTTGGGGTCCCTCTCTTCTGCGCAAGAGAGCAGCAGCAGGACCAATGGTGGGCGCGGGCCGGGCTGTCTCGATGCTCCCTCATATAATATACTCCCCTGGGTATGACGTGGGTTTGAGGTCAAGATGCTGTTTTCTAGATGCTGGTTACCACAGCAGGGTGATATTTTAGTGATGGTGGTGTGAAGCTCTGAGTATGTGCCCACATAGCTGGCATCAGTGAGGGGACTAGGTCCCTGTCCCATCCTTGGTTGCAAGTGTGCCTCCACAGGGGTAAATTGGGAGCAGTCGTCTGCCCGATCCATGGTTGCTCGGTTGCCCACCATTGGTGGTGAGTGGAGGCCATACTTCCTCAATGGGGTCGGTGACGTGTGGTCTAGCACCAGAGGAGGTTGGGCGAATGTAGATTTATACTTGGATACTTTTTGTAGTGGAAAATATCTCATGTCATCTAATAGTTTTAGCTTCCTATGCCAGTGCCAGATCACATGTATACTCTTAACAAGCGTTAATAAAATCGATGGTTACAGTCTTGTAACAACCATGGGGGACGCCCCCACCCCCAACAGTAATCTATGCGAGACTTAAATTAATCCCAGACTACTGCTTTGGTGGCTTATTGTTGAGTCATGATTAACTCATTTGTACTTGTAACCTTCTAGAAGGCAAGTTAATGTTCTGTGTTTACCTGTGCTGCTTTTGACTCCCTCAGCTGAAGTTGAGGAAGAAGAAAAAAAAGAGATTATATATTACTATTATCTCCTTTTAGATGTATTTTGGAAAATCTTGGGACCTCTGCAAGCTTCTTGAGTTCTTACAGCAGAGAAAGGATTTAGAATCCTTGCACTGTTAGGGCTTTAATATAACAAATAGAAATGGCCAGTGTGGATTTAAGGATGCCTGAGCACTTCGTGTATGTCACTGTCACCCCAGGATTCATTCTCAAGCAGGAAACTTGGTTCTGGCTCCACAGTCCAGGACCATCTCATAGCTGAAACTCTGAAAATGAAGGGGTAGAATTAATCTTAGTTTCATAGAAAGGAAAGACTTGGAGTTTCTAACTCCAAGCTTAAAGCTGCCATATCTAGGGAAGAAATGCATCACTAACAGGAGGAACTACTCTACCCATCCCATTGTTCTGCTGCCTTCCTCATCTGCCTGTCCTTGACTGCTCTGCAGATGGTAACATCTGATTAGTGAGTAGCCTGCAGCACTCAAACCCTCTAAGTATGGAACTCGGAGTTTTCTCATCTCAAAGTTAGATGTGCAACACGTTCAGTCAACGTGAAGAAAGGAATTTACCATTTTTGAGTGGTGCTTGCTTGCAACTGAGGCATAGACAAATAATAGCTGGTTTTAAAATATTTAAAAACTGATAGACATCTTGATGACTGTAGCTGTATCGAAATCCTATTTGTGACCCGTGAAGCTAGGATTTCACCCTAAGGGTTTGTATACACAGTGTGTTTGACCCATTGCTTGCTGTTTCATGGCATGTAAACCATCAAATAGTTGCTGCAGAATTCCTGCTGGGGAACTGCTGGGAGCCAAACCTGTCAGCTGTGCTTAGAGCCCTTCTTAGTAGGTAGCCCATGTCCATGTTGGACCTTCCCCATATTGGACATTGCCACTTCTCTGCTGTGTTCCTTTCACCTCCTCCCCAGCAGCTGCCAACACCCCAACCTCCGCTGCCACGTTCCTTTAAGCTACCACAATGGATGGATGAATGTCCTGAGGAAACGCGTAAGCCACTCATGCTGTCATGCCCATAGCATCAGGACAAGCCATGTCACTTGATGGGCCTGGCACAGCAAGCTGAAAAGGTAGGGTTGGTTTTCCCCACCACTTGACCAGCACTCTGCTAGGGAGAATTTCTCCTAAGGCAGGCAGTAATCCTTTGCAGGGTAACTGTGCCTTCTCTCAGTAGTTAACTTGAGAACCAAGAGTAGCTTCTGTTGGGTAAACCACAACCAAGCAAAAAAACTGGGACTGTGTATCTTTACAGTTCAATCAGGAGCAAGAGGCCTAAGGCATAATTAAAGCTGTTGATACCATAGTCATGGTAGGTAATCCATATTGGATATCAATATAAGGACCACATGAAAATATTTGAGAGATACACGTATAGATACAGATATATATAGATATATAAATATATAATAAATGCATAATTATATACATTTTATCGTACAGATTTTTTTGTAAAGGATACTGGGTCTTTTCAGTGTGATATTGTCAGTTTTCTTATTTAATAGTGTGTGTGTGTGTGTGTGTGTGTATATATATAAATATATGCATGCCTGTTTCTGGCAGGGTTGGAGAAGGTGCAAAAAAAGCTGATTAGTTCTCCGACGATGCCCAGAGGAGTCAAAAAGACATGCAGTTATTGATGGAAAGAGTCTGAAAACTTTTGCCATAGTTGTCATTCATCTTGGCTTGTTTGGATGCCGGGGCAGAAGCCAGTATTACCCAGCCGATGCAGCCTCCTTTCAGGGGCACAGACAGTGGGGAGCCTTGCAAAAGTCCCACTCCCTCCCTCGAATAATGGGAGTTGCAGGAGAGCTGTGTGGCTTGTGTCATACGCCACCCGAGGAGCACTTGTTTGTGCAACCGTTCTTCCACATGCAGATAGCTCTTGCTTTAGGGATGCCGCCCACCTTACATAATTCACATAGGAGGCACATGATTGTGAGCAATGATGTGTGCGAACTACCACCTATGGTGATTGCACATGTGGGTTTGCGGATGGGTGTATGCATACATTTGGAGTGTAAGGGTTACTACGCTACAAAATGCCCATCGTGTACTCTCTAATAAGGCTTCACCCATCCTCCTTCACCTCGCCCTCCGGTTCGTTTCTTCATCCCTTTGTTCTTGGTTTTGTTTTCAGATGGCAAGCAAAGAGAACCAGCACGTGTTGGCTTCTCATAGGCCATGCCATGGGGGAGCTCCTTTCTAGCTCTTGCTTGTTTTCAGTGAGGCTTTCAAGAGAACTCCCCGGTGGATGGTGTCTCCTTTAAAGAGGCCCTGGAATAGCCCCTGGGGTGGCCCTACTGTCCCACACTGGGTTCACGTCACGAGGGCCTAATCATCTGGGCCTTTCTGCCATGTTTGGCACTTCTCGGCCTGCTCAGCTCTCGGAGTGTGGTGGGGGTTCAGGCGTGCGTGTGCATGCCTAACGCACTGTGACGCCTGCGTTAGATATGCCTTGCCAACAGGGCTTCCAGTGCCAGTTCTGCTTTTCACTGAGATTTTTTCGTGGGCTCCACATTCACCTTCAGTCTCAATATGTGTAAGAGGCACAGGTGAAAGGGCTAAACAGAAGTATCCAAAGATAAATGGTAATCCATGGGTAGTCAGTTGACTACCTGCAAGGAGATTTTGGGTACGGGTCCAACAGCTAACCGGTTGGATTGCCCTGGTCTCTGCTGCTGTTTGACTGGGCCAAGAGAAAATTTGCTTTGGCAAAAATTGAGCATAGCATAATGACTATTCTACAATATTCAAGCTACTGAGACTGATGGCGTTCTGGATTTAATAGACTGACTGTTGTGGTGGAGGCTAATTTTGAATGAACCCTGTTGGGGGGATAGGAGCTCTTTGCAGGTAATAATGCTAGAACATTAGGGAAAGAACCTTTCCAAAGATTGCTAAATCTTTCTCCCTTGTATGTTAATGATACTACATGCAGGGAGGTGTGTGTGTGTGTGTGTATGCATACACACACAGGGGAGCATTTAAAAAGCCCTCCCACCAGTGGTTCAGTCTCAAATTCTACTTCATCAGCTTACCATTTCGATCCACGTAATGCATTGAATGGCTCTTAGATATGTCAAAGTGATAAACCAAATTACTGATGATTGCATGGGGAAAAGCATGTGTGGAAGGCACTGAAAAAATAGGTAGAGCAGCCAGGCATGGGGGTTTATTCATGGGAAAAGTGCAAAAGGAGTTTGGGTTACCGGTGGGTCCACAGAGCTCAAAAAATTAGCCCCCTACTCCCCAAAAATTCACCTAGGGTGCAATCTTACCCATTTTAGACAGAAAAAAGATTTCAAATCCCAGCATGCCCCAACGAGTCATAGGAGTTTGTGGGCTTTCTTCTGTCTGAACATGTGTGGGATTGTGCCTTCAAGCTTTATGACTACTTGATTTTAATATTTAAGGAAAGAAGCCTTTTTAAGTGTGGATTCCTCCCCCACAACCTTTAATACATGCTTTGGTGGGCTAGAGCGTGTTTCCATGGATGGCAGATCCTATTGCTTCTCTTCCCCATCCCTAAAAACTTAGACAAATCTGCTGTGTTTTTTTTTTTAATCACTTGTCCATTGTATCCTCTGTGGTTTACTCAATTTGATTTCATTTCAATATTTATTTTTGTGCTGCTTTTTATTATGGAATAAATTATTGATATATCAAGTAATGTGAGTGGCTGTTCTGTCAGGTGTGTACACTGTGTGTGCGTGTGTCCAATCTTTTTTTCTTTTGACAAACACAATGTTAATTTATTGCTGTAAATTTTAAGCCGCAATGACGCGTTTGTTTTGTACCTTTCCAATAAAGCTTTTTCTGGTTTCAGATCCAACTTGGTCTATGATCAGTGTGTTCAGAGCTTGAGTTCTTAAGATGCTTTCCCATGCACTTTTTCATAGACAAGACAGGGTTGGTTGCTCATGAACAAAACCTGGCTGCCAGCAGGCTTCCATCCCTTCTCTAGCCAAAATTTCAGCTGGCAGCATTGGTCCATTTGAGAGGGCCAAGAGGACAGAATCAGAACCCACAGTACCTGTTACTATGACCCACTAAACTCACTGGGAGGCATTAGCAAGTGTTCCAAATTTCAGAGCAGATGTTAACAAAAATGGGGGATGGAGTGGAGATCGGCAGAAGAAGTGGAGTGGTAAGAAAGCCAAGAGGGTTGCAGACTCATAACCGCCTTGGGATGGACTGCAGGAGCTGCTGTGCATATTTAATTAGGCCATGCTAGGTAAAAAGTAGGATCTTGGTTGCTGTGAGGATTGCTAGGGCAGAGAAATCATTGTGGCACTCTCCTTCCCTCGCACGCACACACTCGTTCAAACCAGCAGTTACCTGTCACTAGTGCTAAGTGGAAGATACAAACTCCTCGTGAGTTCAAAAGTAATGTGAGAACCCTTAAGCTTCAGCTCCTCTTTAAGGAAAGGAAACACACCAAAAACCTGTTGGATTTATTTGCAAGAAAGGAAACCCTCTTGCATAAGATTAGAGCTTGATGTCCTTTCATTCAATGGATGAACAGCAGTTTCAGGACAAGGCGAAACACTGCTTCGCACAATGCGGAGTTCAGTTGGGGGAGCTACTCTGCTGCCAGAGGCAACGTCCGGACTGTTTGCAAAGAAGGTTGTGAGAGAGGACAGAGGACTGGCCCAGCTGCCACAATGGCTCGGAAAGACTGGCATGTTCAGAAACACTGTGCCACAACAGAAACAGTTGGGAAGCGTATGCAGGGGCAGGCAAGTGCCTTCAGGCCCTACCTTTGGTCTTCAGGGATGGACAACAGGATGGTGAATGGAGCCCCCACATCTTCGCTTGGGAGATCCAGGAAGTGGCACTAAGGGACCACCTGTTCAGCCCAGTCTGAATTTCACCCCACTCCTGCAGGTATTAAGTGCAGAGAGAGAGAAAGGTAGCATGCATGGCTGTGCTTTCTCCCCAACATGCTACTCGGGTGCACAGAGCTGAGGTCAGCTTTGGGTGGGGAGATTAGATCCAGACAGAGCAAGGCAGGAGGAGAGGTTAAACTTGCTTTGGTGCTACCATGCCTCCAGTCTTTGAAGAAGGCATCTGTTTTGGCCCCAAGAGTGTACAACCTGCAAGCCAGGATAGCCTTATTCCAACTCCTTGTCAAGATCACATTCGCCTCCAGGAGCGGTGGCTTTTCTCAGGCTATTCAGACAAATTCGGTCTCCCAAGAACTCGTGTCATTCTGAAATGAAACACAGGCTCTGTCTTCCAGTGTACGTAGAAAAGGCTGATGGGAGATGGAGATCAATTGGGCAGTGCCAGGACCAAGTGCTGAGTCGTTAAATGGCAACTACCTGCAATCTGGGCCAGTCTGATCTTCCCTTTTTGGTGCCTGGAAGAAAATAGTATAAGCTTTCTTGCTGGGCTTAAGCCTAAAAATCCCCATTACCCCATAATTACTCCTCATCTGAAATAGTAATTGCACTCTTGCATCACTAAATAGTTCTTCAGCCCATTGTAAGCTAGGCTTGGTTAGAAGCTCCTGCTTGAAACTTTCTTCAGTCCAAAAGCCCAGCACTGGCCCAAATCCTGGCCTACATTAATGGATCGCTGCTCCTTCTGCTTCCTTTGTTACATCCGAGTTCCTTCTCATTATGCATAACTTCTCCAGCCGTCCTCTGTTTTTCCTCTACCTGTGGAGCACAATCTTTCCCTCGGCATCTTTATGTTGGTTCTTAGAACTACATTCATCTGGACAGCAAACTTGGTTATGTTGCTTTCCACTGTCAAGAGAACAAATTGGGCTTCCATTGCTCTTGCTTCATGACATCTCCCCATTCCATCATTCCACTGATTTTAGTCACCAGGATGCCAAAGTTTACAAGGCAAGGTGGTGGTGGGAAGAAAAGCAAATGTACAAATAACTCATCTGAAGAAGCACCGGGAGTGGCACCACAGCTTTTTGAAATGCCCAGAGAGCTTCGGCTCTTGGGCAGTGTAGACATTAAATACGCTCTGAAATCAGCAAATGCAAAGGCAGGAGTTAGGGCCACGGGAAAAAGCAGGGTGCCCAACATGCCAGCTCTTTGCCCGTGTCTGCAATGCTCCAGTTTGCCTTAAGAAGATCAAAGCTCATTTTAACAAGCCACTTTGCCATGTTATTTATTATTTTATTGTATTGTATTTTTTAAATTATAGACCTATAGCCCTGTTAGAGCTCTCTGGGCAGTGTACGTTCCCATTGATGTTCTCCTGGAGGCAAGCGTATTAAAAGTTTTGCTGTAATTGCAAACTTACCATATATAAGGTTGAGTCAGGCCAGTTAGAGGAACTGGCAATCAATATTGGTACCAGAATGTTCTATCACTTGCAAAGAGACCAAGTTTGCACATCACAATGGAAAATCATGCATTAATGGACTCAAGATCAGTGCATGCTGGGTACATTCTGTGGCCATCTTCAAGCTATTTGGAGATTGCTCTATAGCATTTGAAGCTGGACACTATGTTAACACATAACGTGCAGGTTAATAGGTTAACGTGGGTTGTTTAAGCCATGATTAATCTAGCATATCCTGGATTGACTATCACATAGCAACCCCCTATTAATCCGATCGGTGGTTGAATATTCAAAAAAGGTGCTAAACTGTGAGTTGCTATCCAGGAACAGGAGAACACACACCTCAGAAGGTGATCTTACGAGGCTAAGTGCGGAAACCACAACACTGACGTTTCCAGTGCGACCCAACTGAATGAAAGGCTGGCATGGTTATCAGCTGCTTCCACACCAGGTTGCTAATGCTCGCTTGTGATATGCTCTCCTCCCACATCCCATTAAGAAGACTCTTTTGTGGCTCAGAATTGGAGAACCACCAGCCCCTCAAAGATTCGTTTCCTGTAAATCCCTTGAGCGCCCTGAAGATTAGCCATTTTTCCAGTTTCAGTTCTGATTAAGGAACTTGTTCTGCACCAATTCACTGCCCACCACAGAAAATGAAATGTTACATTTCTAAATGGGCCTTGATCTGACCCTATCCAACTCATTTACCAGGGAATAATTCTGCCAGCTTCTGTTTCACACCTGCAAAATGGCTGCAGTAAAGGCACTTCCGCAGGAACTGCAGAAGGTGGTACGCTGTTTTGGACCCAGGGTGAATGGCTCTTCTGGCCATGATCTCAACGGCATGAGACAACTGTAGAAAAGCCTCAGTCCATTTCATTAGAAAAGATTTTTATATAAATAATTTAAATGTTGCATTTTACAAGTCCACACTTTGTCCTCCTGGCCATCACTTCCTCTCTGTAAAATGGTGGAGCATCCAAAGAAGAATGTGTTTCATACATTTATCACACCCAACAAAAGTTGGGCTATTGCAAGCAGCTAGAGAACCCTTTACAACAAGACAAACAAGGCCAGATAATCATTAGGGAAAAAGCTCTCCAGTTAATTCCTAGGAAAAGTCACAATGCTCTTATGGATTTTCTCCCAAAACATTTCACTTCTTTTAGCACAGTTGGCTGCCTTTGCTACAGCTGATGGGACTCTTGGGCCTTCTTAGGTTAGTGCAGAAGGTGGAAAACTCTGACCTTCCAACTGTTGGAACTACAGTTCCCATCACCCAGGTGTGCTGGCTGGGGCTGATGGGAGCTGAAGAGCCAAAGTTTCCCATTCCTGGCTTGGAGAATGGGAAGCCTTCTAGTTAGCCAACCCACAATCTTCAAAATACAAACACTGGACCAGTGAAAGTGGCCATGGCTCAGGGAAGCAGAACGCAGTATTTATAGGTATCCTCCTGCATGAAACAGCGTGTGTGATGTTGTTGCCACACCGTGGTGTGGGATGGCATCTCTCCACAGCAACTTCACACTGTGCAGGTGGGCCCCGCAGCATCAGAAGCAAATCTGGCTGAAATCGAGGCCCTCCACGGGCGTGGCAACCCCGTACCCACGGTGAGGCGTTGGCCCCCCATGCCACATGCTCATCATAGCACGGCACAAAGGCACAGGATTAAGCACCCGATTGCCACCATGAACCCTTTTCAGAAGGGGCTTTGACAAATAGCTGGGAGAGGTCGCCTACAGCCTGCATCTCAAGAGGATCGTTTGTCTCGGAGCAAGGAAAGAGGTGCAAGGCCAGGTTTCGGATTGCCACGATGGCAAGTGTGAGAATCAACCACGAGGTAGCAAAAGATTTCTGTATACATTCCTCAGAGGCCTTTATTTCTACCATGCGGGTAAACCATTTTGGCTTTCTGCTGCAGCAGAAAGTTTTATGTTTGCTCCAGATATTTCTGATCTGTTGCAGGTCGGTTTTGCCAAACCTACTTGCTGAGGTAGCTCTCCACTTTAATAAGCCACCATTTTGCAAAACAAAGACGTCTTTACTCCAGGATCTTTCACATGTGTGTGTATATTCATTCACACACACATACATGCACGTAGAGAATATCAACTCTTAAGCTTCACCACAGCCTCACAAAACCTTCAATGACCATTATCTGCTTCGCTCTACTGTCTGGCAGCTGGTGGTAGTGAGAACTGTTGAAAAGCAAGAACCTCCTTAACAGTTCCTGCGAATGAATTCTCAACCCACTGGCCCTGACGCAGAAGCACTGGTATTAAGTTTGTGTGAAAATAATGCCCTGGCATTCCTTTCCATAGTTTCAGTGGGACCACACGGCGACTCTTGGACGGAAACCATTATTGTCATTCATTGAAAGTGCAATCCTATGCATGTTGAAAGGGGGAAATGGTACAACTCCCAGCATTCCACAGCCTTCCACTCTTTCTGAGTAAACATACACAGGATTGCACCCCGAAGTCTTTATGTTCCTTGCTTACTTCCCTGTTCGCACAAAACAAGAGTTCTCCCCTAGACAGCCCAGTCTGGGCCCAGTGAAGCAGAGCTGAGCTGTATCATAAAACACAGCCCAGAAGTTCTCACGGCAGTCTCCCAGTACCTCTGGAATGCCCATCCGATCCCCAAGGGAGAAGAAAAGAACAGCGTGGCCTGTACGGATTTGAGAACTAAGCCTTCAGGGATTCAGTCCTTCTTGAAGCAAGAGCTGGCTTGACAGGACAAGTGGCGGACACGTTCATTTCTCCTTCCGCAAGTCCGCCCAACATGGGCCAATTCTGCATGCTGGCAGGCAAGGAGGTTTTCCGGACAAAAAACCAATGCAAGTCCTCCTCCCTTATCGTCCATCCTATAGCTCGTCGTCAGAGACGATCAACACCCTCTTCTCAATGCTTTTGCTCCTCTTGCCATGTTGGCTGTCTGCTTTGGGTTCCACTTGCCCATTCTGTCCAGGCTCACCAGCTTCCTGCATGGATTGCTGCGTATAATGCTGGTATGCCGGGGAGAAGTTGTGTATCGCATCCTGGACGATATCCTGGGGACTCATGGTTTCCTTCAGCCCACTGGAGATGCTCTGCATTGGAGCGAGGTTTGCTGAAAGGAGGAGGAGACTGCAGTGAGGCGGAGGTGGGCAGAGAGAGCGAGAAAACACCTCACTATGCCTTTTGAAGAACAGAGTGAAGACATGACTCCCCATAAACAGATGGGGTTTATTGCTGCTGACCATGGCCAGGGGCGTTATTTGTCCATTTATGTGCTACGTTTCACCACCGGGCTCTCCATGTAGTCCAGGGGTGAGTTACTTTCGGAAGGCATGGGCCCCTTCACCCATGGACCTCCTGAACTGGCAATGGATTTTTAAAAATTGCATCCTCGGCAGCTATGGATCTTGTATGCAAATTAACCGACTCTTTTATGCCCCATAGTAGCTTTGCAGAACTGAAAGGGCCAGAAAGGGGCCATTCTGGATGCATTATGGGGGCGGGGGAAACGGGGGCCACAGGCTGCCCACTCTCGATGTCACCCAGCACATTTTAAAACAAGAATGTACACGTACCAACTTCCTCCTACAAGTTTCCTTCACTCTGCAGCCATTTCATAATAATAACAGAAGGCCCTGCCTTTGTCTTCTCAGCTGGGACTTGAAACCTTTTTTAGTCCAAGGGCTGAATATTGTTTTGGAGAAGATCTTAGGGGCATTTTAGTGACAGATTGGGACCAAAAGCAAGAGGGCAGGGCCAAAACGCCAAAAAACCCCAATTTAGCCTAGCACTCTTTCTGCTAGTAACTAACCCAGAAGAGAGACAGCACAACCCAAATAGGTGCTAGCATGGTTTTGGCTGCACCCACTGCTGAAATCAGGCCCCCACAACCCTCTTTGAAATGGTACTTGGCCCTTGAGCAGAAAGAGGCGGCACCCCCTGTTCACATAAACGCATTCACTGTTTCAGTACTAGCTTCAAACAATAACTTGCACACCCGAACGACCAATTAAGAATAGAAGAAAAGTCCAGGGCTCCAACGTGGAGTTCATATCTGTTCAGCAAATATCAGCCTTGCCTTCACCTCCTCACATCCCCCAAAAAACATGAGATGATTTCAAAGACAGATACCTGTTGCGCTCTCCTTTTTCTCCCTGTACACCTGACAGGTAAAAGCATACCGAAGAGCAATGGCGGCGAAGAGCATCTCAATGCAGATGATGAAATTCTGGTAGCCGGCAGCTACAGTCCCAGCTCCTACCAACTTGCCATCGATTATCTGAACCTCCGGAATCACCCCACATTTCTCCAGGATTGCCAGCAACATCCCTGCACCGGTGAAATGGGTCATAAGGTCATCACCAATGCGCCCATCAGGTCACTCGCTGGGCAGGTTCAGTCCTTATTGGACTGTTTGAAGAGGGGCTGTTGCCTCCACCCAAGAGTCTTGCTTAGATTTCTCTATGTGCCTCTGCAAACCACAGGGTTCCCCCAGACCCAC
Organism: Varanus komodoensis; assembly: GCF_004798865.1. Taxonomy (NCBI): domain Eukaryota; kingdom Metazoa; phylum Chordata; class Lepidosauria; order Squamata; family Varanidae; genus Varanus; species Varanus komodoensis. The sequence continues at coordinate 2,868,691 of NW_025335684.1, forward strand.
TGATGCTTCCCTCCCATGTGCCTCAGCACTTGTTAAGCTACATAGGCAGCAACACAGCACAGCATGAACATCGGACATATTGGGTTCGTGTTTCATTCCAAGTTAGATTACTGCAGTACACCCTGCCTGGGGCTGCCCTTGAGAGCCGTGCGAAAGCTGCAGCTGGAGCAGGGGCTGGCATACGAATGCAGAACAAACTACCTAAATGCGACAGCAGGGCGAGTTGCTAGGACCAGTTCTGGCCTACTGCATTGGCTGTGTGTTCTTAGCCTATAAAACCTTATATAGCTTGGACCTGCAATACCTGGCGGGGCTCCTCTAAGGTAGGGTAGGGGGAGAGGTACTGACTAGCCCAGGGTCACACGGCGAGCGTCACAGCGCAGTAGGGAATTGAAGCATGGTCTCCCAGGTCTTGCACTCTAGCCACTGCACCACACTGTCTCTTCTCTGTATGTTTGTGGATAGAAGACAAAAGACACATCTGCTCTAGGACATGGAGCGGCAGAGAAACACACCTTGCCAAAAGGAGAGGAAGATGACGGCCTTGATGGTGAGAAACTTGAGGACCGGCTCGAAGGGGCGCAGGAGCTCTGTGGTGGCGAAGTAGAAGAGGAAGAGGGCGTAGAGGGCCAGGCTGACAGAGACGTTGTAGATGATGGTGATGTAAAGGTAGCCACTGTGGATGCTGGAGAGCAAAGAATTTAAGGGGAACACAAGGCATTGGTCCTAATCAAAGGGCAACCCTAGCGTGACTCATGGAATCGCCAGCCCTCGCTGACGGAGAGATCACCGCTCAGCAGGGAACGCTTGCAGTGCATCAGCAACGTAAGAACAACCCTTCCGGGTCAGGCCCAGGGTCCACCTGGCCCACCATTTTTGCTCACACAGAGACCAATCAGCCGCTCATGAGATCCCCCAAGCAGGGCATGAGGGCAACACTACCTCACTGAAATAATGCCTGAAACAAACACTGTCCCCCAGCCAGGACCCCCCACCTCTGACACTGGAGCCATCAGGACTCGTAGCCACGAGCTGCCTTCTCCTCCATGAATTGGCCCAATCCCCTTGTAAAGCTGCCCAAGCTGATGGCCACCACGAATCTTGTGGAATGACATTCCATAGTTAAACTCCTGCCCACCCTCCTTTCACCATAACTCTTCTCACTTGAAGTCTCCATCATTGTATTTCCCAAAAGCTTGTAGGATGATGGTGATGATGGCCATGAGGGGCTTCACAATGCAGAACTGCAGCGTTGCCTGGAGGAAAGAGGGTGAAAATGGGCAGCGCCTTCTCAGGCATGAGGCCGTGTGACATCCGCAGGCTTCCCCCATCCCCACCCTTGGCGTCCCCTCTCTCCAAAGTCCCTTGTCAGAGACGTTCCTGCCCCAAAATTCACTTCTGAGAGAGGGGGCATGAGCAGGAGCTACACCCCACCTTCTGTTTGCCCCAGAGAGGCAGGCCAGAGGTTTTCTGTTACCCTTCCAGTCAAGATGGGCTTCATCAACAACTTGCAATGAAAACTGTATTAAAGGTGTGTTTTAAACAATGGTTTTTCCCCAATAATTTGCACATCAACCACCTTGAGGTGTTACTGGATTAATAAAATACAGTAAGGGCCAATGTGGCATTGTGGTTAGAATACTGGGCTGGGGAGATCCAGGTTTTTGTCTCCCCTTGGCCATGAAGCTCATGGGATGACTTTAGGCCGGCCCCTGACTCTCAGCCTAACCCAACTCGCTGGGTTGCCATCTTGTGTTCCCTCAAGAGGAAGAAAGGTGGGATATATATGTAATAATTATAATAAAGAAAAATATTAAGTGGTATACACATACTGGTAATATATAACACATACTTTTTGGCATTTACTGCTTCCTGTCTGGAAGGAGTTATTCTGAGTGGGATGGTATAAACTGGTGTCCTGAAACAGAAGAGGGTTGGACCCTATGGCCTTCATGGCCCCTTCCAACTCTACTATTCTGTGATTGTGAGATAAAAATGGCTAGTTTGAGTCTCAGGTGCCATCTCTCCCTACACCATAAGATGCTGTCATACTCCGGGGCTACTCACCTGCTTGCAAAATCTGAGGAACCCGATGGAATAGGCCATGCCTTGCAGGCAGCATGTTCCATAGACACAGCTCGACCTAGAGAGAGAGAAGACACCCGCCACCCATCAATGAAGGCCCGTCAGTGGACATCCCATGGTGCAGGGGCTTAGAGGGAACATCGTCAGCCCATGCTGGACAGCAAAGACACGACAGTACGAGTATCATCCACTTACACAATGGGCTTCCCTCGGATCTCAGCCATGATGGTGCTCTCCCCACCAAGGTACTCGAAGCAAAGGCTCAGAAAGCTGTAGATCACAAAGGCTGTCAGAGAGAAGTGAGAGAAAACAATGCGCTGGCAGAACCGCGGCAGCAGAAGTGTGGTCCACCCGACAGCTCGAGTTTACAGAACCCGTGGACCAGTAACCTACGTAAAACGGTGCCTATGCATTGTTGTTATTTTGCGAGTGGAACATGAACATTTACAGCCACCTTCAGGTAGAGGACACTGTTCTAGGCACAGACTTCTCCAGGCCAGACCTCAAAACCTGGCTCACCCTCATAGCAGTCGCGCACCGAGTCGAAGTAAACATAATACTGGTGGCTGCCGATCAGCAAGAGACTAAGCCAGGAGTCGAAGGCGTAGATGGGCACGATGAACAGGATGCGGATGATGTAGCGCTGTTCATTAGGAATGGTGTAGTTTTTCAGGTGCAGGAAGATCTGGGAGGTGAAAGCGAGAGAAACACACACCTAGCAACACTGGGAAAAGCAGATCCAATGCCCAGTAGAGGGACACACACAAGGCAGGCTGGGATTGCTGTGTGAGCTAGTTTTATAAGGACGGATCTCTCAAAAAGGGCTGGGCTAATGCATGGAAGACGGATGCAATAATGACCACTGGCCATTGGGCATGACACGGAGCCATCATACTTTGCGATATCGGGGGCACGGTGCTTGGAAGGGGACATGGACATCTCTGCTGGAATTGGCTGTGCTGCTTGCTAGGGTGTTTTCTACCCCAATTTAAAGTGCCATTTTCAAAACTTTAAGGCCCTCAACGGGTTTAGCCCCACGTTGCTTGAAGGACTACCTCCTCTGGTATCCTCCTGCTCATGCTCTGAGATCATCAACACTTTCCACTGGTGAGCCCAAGGAAGAGGGCCTCCCACCCGAGCTTTGACAGTTTTTGCAAGTCTTCCAGGAGGCTGTGTAGTCTGCTTGTTTTCGCTGGACTTTATGATTTGTGGGCTGAGGCATCTATGTTTCTATGCTTAATCTGTTTTCATAATTAGTTAATGTATCTTTATGGCCTATCCATATAATTCCATGTTTTTGTTCTGCCAAGTAAGGACAGCCTCAACATAACTTGAATTTAAAAAAAAGCAAATCATCTTACGTACGCAGGACAATTTTCCTGATCCCGCATGGCAAAATATAGGCTCAACAGTAGCAAATATCTGTACAAGAAAGAGCAGCTTCACCCCACCAACCTGGCGTCCTCCAGGTGCATTGGATGACAACTTGAACCCAGCCACTGGAAGTTGTAATCCAAGCACCTGGAGACTACCAGGTTGGGGAAGACCAAGACAAAAGGATCTTCACCACCACGTGGGGACCCCAACCCCAATCTGCTAACCTCTTCCTTACTCTGGAATGTTGCGAGAACTAAAAGTGCACAAAGAGAACAAACGGACAGGGCTTGCAGTGACAACCATCTCCTTGTTGGCCAATCTTGGTCAAGATCTTTTAACGCGGGCTGGAGAATGCTCTGGTTCTCCACAGCTTGTTGGCCATGCTGGCTGGGGGTGATGGGAGCTGGAGTGCAACCAGTTCCCCAGCCCTGCTCTAAAGGGAAGTCTATTTTGCTCCCTGAAAGACAAAGAGAGAAAAGATCTGGAGGGTGGCAGCAGGAAAAGGACAGAAGGTCCAAGGTCCGATCTGATAATAAGTTCTTGCCCAGGGACTTGGAAAAGCTGATACTAGCACACTCAAGAAGCAATCCAGCACAGGCTTTCTTGGAAGGAAAGTCCACTACACTTAGTGGAACTTAGCCCTAAGGAAACATGGAATGCTTTATAATCACTGTAAAATATAATAATATTGTAAATAATTAACCATCCCAATAAAGTGTTGGATCATTATTTCCAATAACTTGAAAACATTTCCCCCTCCACCTTCTTTTCTTTACAAATGGAAGTGAGGACAAGCTTTTCAAAAACATATGGCAATCCAGGTTTCATAAAGCCAGCAGGAGCTAAGCAGGCTTTGCCCAGATTTTGTAAATGTGCCACTGGAGAGAAACAGTCCCGTAAGCAGAAAAACAGTACGTATTGAGATCTAATGCATAAAAAACTAGTCTCTGAATAATGTAAACACTGAAAAATTCCAGCATTGCCACTGCCTATAGGAACCTTCCCAGTGTGATAGACTGGACCACAACTCCTATCATCTCCAGCCAGCATGGACGATGGTGGCACTTCTACCAAAGCTAGGTAAAAATCTGTCTAGCTCCCACGGGCTTTCTGAAATGGCCAGTGGCCACAGTGGGCTTTGTAGTCCAACCTATCTAGAAGGTGGCCAGGTTGGGGAAGGCAGGCCTTCGGATTTTTCCTACTCACCTGGTGGCAAGTGATGAAAAGAGCAGCCCACACAAAGAGACCAGAGACGACTTTGGCTGTTGAGGTAGTCAGGAAGAGGGACTGGCTGTCCTGAGAGTGGTTCTGGTCAGCCTTGATCTGGGAGCCATCGGCCACTACGAGCTGGCTGGAGCCCAGGGACTGGAGGAAGGCCCTGAATTCAGTAGGTGCCATGCTGGTTGCTGGGAACTCTCCCGTGATGGGAGAAGACTGGTTGAAAGACGTTGAATTCATCACCTGCCGGAGAAGACAGGGAGAGAGACCAAAGGTGAATGCAGCAGGGGAGCAGAGCCACAGAAAGGCATGGTGAGGGAAAGCAAAAGCTGGCCAATGAAATGGAGGCAGCCAGGGCTTTGCAGGGTCTTCTTGCTCTCCTTTGGGCCATCACCCAAAGATGCCGCCATTGCCGTTTGATTCTCACTACCACCAAGAGAGAAAGTAGGCGAGAGAGAGAGCGAGAGCGAGAGTGAGAGCGAGAGACCGACCGACTGACACACCCAAACTTCAGGGCTGAGTGAGGATTTGAATAGTTTTGCATCTCCTTAGCCATAGTCCAACACCCTACCCACAGTCTGGCCCTGATTCTATTCCTCAACTCCACACTAGTGCAGAATTGGTATAGCAGCCGAACAAACCATCTCCACAGCTTGGTTTGAGGGCTGTGGGATTTTAAAACTGTATTACTTTACTCCTTAAGATTGGAAAAAATATACAGGAAAGTATGTAAACCGTAGCCGGTGTAACCTCAACGACCAGAAAAGATAGGGAAGAGGGAAGATTTGCAGGGACGGGGCTTCTGTCCTTTGTTTACTCTGCAGTCTCACAACATCTGGAGGACTGCAAATTCCCTACCGCTGTAGCAAAGCCATGATATTGTAACACGGAATTCACGCGTTCCCCTTGCACAGGCACAATTGCCTCACCAAACCATGGCTGAAAGGGAGTCCCAACTCAAAGCACTGTTTCTCTACCTGCCCCATTGATCTCCAGGGTTTGTCTGACGAAGACAGCCACCGCCCATCGGGAAACTCTTAAGCAAGGCTGCGTCCTTGGCCTGGACCTTTTGCAGCTTCGCTATTGCGGCAAGACTTCCTCTTGCTCAGTCCAAACTGGCCAGCAAGACACCCGAGAAAAGCCTTCAGGAATGTGCTGTCGAAAGCAGCAACCAACAGCAATAGCCAGTATATTCTGGGCATCTGATGCCCAGCATCATTGGTAAGCAGGCTGCAAGATGCCTCCAGATAACTCACTTACAGGCGCTTGTTCCTTACATTTATCTGAGTTTCTGTTCTGGGACTTAAAAACAGACGATGAGAAGTGCAAAGAAGAACCACTGCAGTCTCTTAAAAGCATAACTTGTAAAGGCTGTGCTAGCTGGGGATGATGGCAGCTGTAATCCAGCCCATTTGGAAGGCTCCAAGTTGGTCCAGAACCACTGGGAGCAAATACTGACCAGATCTTCCCTCCAGCGCAATTTTGTTTGGCCCAAATTTTATGCAAAGCACAAGGTGCGGCTGTTGTTTAATTCTTTAAGAAAAATCACACTCTAGGTCAGCCATCAGCAGAACTTCAGCATATGGCCTATTAAACCTTCATTTCCCTCCCTGTGAAGGGTAGGGGGCCCATTTATTTTTTTCCTTTTTACTTCAAGGCTCTGCATCCACCGATAAATAATGCACAATTTTAAAAAATAATAAATTGTTTTACCAACACTCCCAGCAGTGGAAAGCTGGGGTACGGAAAGGCTATGGCAGACCTCAGAGTACATGAATGCTTGGACTGGACAGAGAAATCATTTTATTTTTGTTACTCATTTAGTATACCTTAAAATGTGCAGTAACTAGAGCTCTTTCGGTGGCGTGCGATGAGTTCAAAACCAAATGCAAATATCACATGCAAACAAAAATAAATAAGAAATCACACAGGATATAACCAGGATGACACCACCAGCAAATAATAAAACCATGCTGGATACAGAAAACCAAAATAAAACCAGAAGCAGAATAAAATAGAGAAGTGCTAAAAACAGTTCTTAAAACACCTGGGGGGATTTTTTTAAGTCTTGACCTTGATCGGGCGCTTTGACAAGACCAGCACATAAGGTGAGCTTCGTTGGCAGTGTTTTCCACAAATGGGATGCCGCCGCTGAAAAGGCCCTCGCTTGCCTCGCCACCTGCTCACCTGGTTTGGTGGCAGCGCCAGAATGGGAGCCTCATGTTACGCCCTTCATGTCAGAGGAGGCAAATATGGGAAGTGGGGTTCCTTCAGGCAACCCTATTCGTACTCATTCTCCAGACCATTTTCAATGGTCGACCCAACAGCAACCCAATGCATTGCCAAACCCCAAATGTGTGGATCCCGCACAGTCGAAGTGCTTTCCCTCCTGTAGAACAGGGCAGGCGGGGAGGGTGCTCTTTCACAGCAATCCTACGGAGACTGTTCCCTTGTGGCAGTCACTATTTTCTGGTCCTGGTCTAGAGTTTAAAAAATATTTTGGTGCTGCCTCAAGAGCCTTTGTGCAAGGCTTACAGTATCTAATTCGGTATGGGAGAAGTGCCCCGGTGCCCTACCGACGTTTCAGATTACAACATCCATCATTCCCAGGTAGCATGAGGTGCTCCTGCAGTTGTTAACGAACTCGGAGAGATAGGTGGTTAATTTTCTGCCAAGCTTCCCAGTGCAAATGACTTTGAGATAAGGAAAGCATTTCCTGGTTCCTAAAGAATAGAACTATCTTCAGAAGAAAAAAGCCAGCTTTGATATTTCTCCCCTCGGTTCTCTAAAACAAGCATGGCCTTCACTTTTTGCACCATCGATGGAGCAGTTTGCCTTCCCTGGGTTGCTAATACCAGGATGGGAAATCTGTCACTGGCTCAGGCTGACAGGAGTTGGAGTCCAACAGCAACTAGGGAGCCACAATACATGTGCTAAATCTTCGGGCTGGTCATCTACTAAATAAAACCGATCCAGGCTCACAGCCACCACAACCAGCCTTTAAGTCCTTCTGGAGGGTGAGGAAGTCAAAAGCAAGCTGAAAGCATCCCACTCTTGCGAGCTTCATGGATTGGAGGCTGAGCCAGGCACGACGGGAGAAGCTCACACGCAGAATTGCCACCGGCATTCCCCCTGCTTCTCCCTGCTTCTGCAAAGCCTCTCTTCCCCTCCCAGCAGCAGCGTATGAGTGCACTCACCCCGAAGCTTCACGCTTTGCAGGAGAAGAACTGCACGGACGAGGCGTTACGCCGACAGAAGCGCCAGTGGCTAAAAATACTCCCCTTGAGGACCCTGGCAAAGGGGGTGGCAGGGGAGAGAGAGCTCAGGGCGGAGGAATGCACAGCGCAGAGGAGCTGCCGCAGCTGCTGGAAGGCTGGAGATCTCCTTCGGATGGCAGCAGCAACCCGGCGTTCACCCCCAGGGACACCTGCAACCGGAGAAGGAAAGAGACCGATCGTCAAGCCATCCACTGCCCATCGGGGCTTTCCCGAGGATTCTCCACCCTGTGTGGCCAACGGTGGCTCAGCTATAGCCATCAGGAGCCTGGCAAAGGAAGCGGTCCTTGTGGCCAGCCTGAAGCTCCATGGCACAGTTACCGGCGTAAACATTAACCAGCCTTCAAAGGCTGTGCCGAGTTGGTGCCCTGGGAAAGGAAGAGCTCCGGAATGGCTGCGTTCTTCCTTGTTTGCTCATGGCCGAGCCTGGCACAACGTGGCATGGTTCCCAGAGCTGAAACAGACCTGGGTGAACCACCCAACAGACAACTGAATGGCAGCAGGGCTGGGCAAAAGCGGGTGAAAACCCCTTGGTGGGGTGATCTGCAGTCGATGGACAAACACCCGAGTCCCGAGTGTCACTCAGCATTCGTGTTAGCAGTTCAGTTTGGCAGGTGCTTTCACAGACTACTGCAAGTGGAATGGGAGAGTCTGAGTCTAGAAGACGATTCAACAGGTGGAGCTACAGCCAGCAGCCCATTCCCTTAAGTGACAGTAACAAAAATGCTCAGAAAGGCTTCTAATCTTCACGGAAACTAGAATCCCTATGGAATCTCCAGTAAATACAGCCCAATTTCATTATCACCTCTTGTTCAGCAGTGGGCTTCCAAGCAAGCACCTGGTTTTCTATGTGTTTACAGCTTTCACCCTGAAGTTCTGCGTTGGCAGGTGCATGCAGGGTGAAGCATTCATGAAGAAGTTTATGGATGTCACCGAAAAGCATACAGACATTTCCCTGCTAGAAGTCTCGACCTTAAATCTTCATCTTAAAGACAGTCCTGTCTGGCTGATGTACGTGGCTTTTGGGTACTTCACAGAGGACAGCAAAAGCACACCATTCAGTGACACAGAGGTGCATTTGTTCTGGTCTACATCCATTATCACTGGTGTTTCGGAATGGACGCAGTTGACCTTAGCTTTATTGCAAGGCCTGGCACCTTGCTCCGAGCAGTGATGAGATTTCTCCCTGGCCAACATTTGCTTCTGATGAGCTGTCGGCTATAAAAATAGCGTAAGGATGCTCCTCTTAGGTCTCTGGGAGTGGGTTCATTTTCCAGGATGGGCTGTAGGACTCCAACCATGTGCCCCAAGAGCATGAGTGGCAAACAATGGTTAACAAAGGTGTTGTTACCATTTCTGCCTTGCCGGCTTTGGAGCTGCTCCCTTCTGGGTAATAATTTAGCTTTAACCTTCTTACTATTTAGCAAGTTTGGGTGGCATTTTAATTTAAGGAATGCTCACTTAAGGATGTTCTGCTGATTGACTTCAATATGTTAGACTTTAAGGGTCCCCATAGGATTGTTTTTATTTTTATTATTGCTTTTGCTATTAAAAATGCACTTTAGCTTCCCTCTGGAGAGCAGATAATAAGAGAGTAAATTTTCAAGTAGCAGCAGAAAGTATTGAGGTGGCCAGGTCAATGGGAAAAGGCTGAAAAACCAAGAATTTCACATGAACTGGATAAGGTTTAGTAAGTTCTTTATCTAATAAAGCTCACACCACCCTTGAGATATTGGGAAGGGAAAGAAGGGTCAAGCTAGTTCAGCCTTCCCCAACCTGGTACCCTCCAGAAGTTCTGGACTTCAGCTCCCAGCATCCTTAATGCCTCAAAATAGTGACTGCCTCCTGCATTTTTCCAACATTAATATACCAGGAAAAGACAGGCAGTGTGGTGTAGTGGTGGGAGTGTTGAAGTGGGACAGCACAGACCTGGCTTCTAGACCCCACTTGGCCCTGAAGCTTTGCGCTGGTCACCGACTCCCAGCCCAACTGACTTCTCAGGGGATTTGGAAGGCTAAATCAGAGAGGAGTTAGGACTCATTTCCTTAACTCCTAATTTTCTGTGTGTGTGTGTGTGTGTGTGTGTGTGTGTGTGCAGCATTCCTCCGAAGGCGCATTCAGTAACATATGTCTCCTTGCCTGCAACCTGCACCCAGTTGAACTCATACCTCCAGTTTGTATGAACTGGGCCTCAGCACCCACCCTCGACTGGTTTTCATACAAATGTCCATCGTACCTCTGGAATGCGCGCAGGGCCTAACTTTGCACTGTGAGTCCCAGTTAAAGGTACATACAGGATTTGTACAGGATGAGTGATGCATTTAACCTCTCAACAGAAAAGCATTTCTGCACGTTTCCGGGACTCACTTTGGTGTGGTGTAGTGGTTCGGGTATCAGACTAGATCTGGTGAGTCCTGGGTTAATTCCCCAGGCCACTGTGAGGCTCTCTGGGAAGTTTTGGCTGTTGGGTGATATAGAAACCTAATAAAAAACAAAATCATTATTTGTTTTTCAGTGCCAGGCTAAGACCTTTTTATTCAAAACTTATTTTAATTGCTAAATTATTGAATTAATTAGGATTTTAAAATTAGCCGAGAATGCACCGGGGGGGTTTAATTTTTTTTCTTTTAAATTATTATATTATTATTATTATTTATGTATGTTTTATGTATTTTTTGTGAGCCGCCCTAGGCTTTGTTGCGATGGGGGCGGCATAGAAATGTTTTAAATAAATAAATAAAAAAGTCAGCCTGCTGGACCAGTGGGGTGATACTGTGCCCATCACTGGTCACCATGACTCAGCCTAGCCTACCTCACAGGGCTGTTGTGTGGAAAGTGGGGAAGGCAAGGATAATGTACGGCACTGTGGATGACTGGTGGGGAACAAGTGCTGAGCAAAGCAAAATGCGACCAGCCCAACCCTGACACGGAGCAGGTCCCAGGATCAAAATCCATCCCATCAATGGATGGATGGATGACGGAATGAAAGACACCTCACAAACAATAGATTTAGGCTGGCCTCAACCGCCTATCATACACTGGGCCATGCTGGCTGAGGATGATGGGAGCTGCAGTCCAACACCACTGGCCAGGACTATGTTGGTGTAGACAACACTAAGCTAAACTAGTGTTGCTTTCTAATGCAACAGGAATTCTGCTGCTCGAAAACCTGTCTCGTTGCCAACCTGTAGAACAGGCAAAAACACGCTGTTAAAAATGAGGTCATCCTGCACTTGGGTTCCATCCTGCTGCTGTCACATCGCAAGGTCAGGGCAAAGCAGGGACCTTTAACCTACTGCAGGCCAGGCAAGCTCTCTGCAAACACACCTACGTCGCTGTTTGCTCTGAGGCAAGAGGAGCAGAAAGCAGCGATTGGAGCGATCAGCAATTGGGCAGGTTCACCCCTCCTAAGCTGCCTGCACTGGATGCCCCCGGAGCCTGATTTCAAGGCTTCAAGGGGGTTGCTTTGAATGCAGACACACCCATTTTGAACAAAAAGAGAAAAGGGGGGAACCAGACAAGAAAGGAAAGGAAAGAGGATATTATGAAACATAGCTATGCCCGGTAATCATTCACATTGTTCTTAACTTGTAAAGAAAAAGGAGGAAAAGGCAGATTCTAACACTTCCCCAAAACATGTGCTCTCCAAATAGCTGAAGAAGCATCTCTTGCAAGCTTGATGGCTGTAGGACAAATGGCTGAATACGCCAAAGATCTTTCCACTCTCACCGGGCTCATTTGAAGGCTTCAGGGTTCAACCGGCACAACTCATCCTCTGTCATGACCCCGTGGCCGGTCGGCCTTGTGCAGAGGGGCCCCCCACCAGCCTGACAGCCACACGGGGCCAAGCAGAAGGCCAAGGCCGTGCGGCTGCACATGCAAGGAACAAGGAAACAATGGTTCCACGATTTCCCAGGAACTCTGGAAAGCTGAGGGGTCCGGTGTGCGTGCAGGAAACTGGCCTGCTCGAGCCTTCGACAACATTAAGCCGAAACCCGGAAGCAGTTGCATCCAGATGCGCCAGGCTTTGGGCAGCTGCAGCCCGACACGCCTGGAGCGTGGCCAGTGGAGGAAGCCCATCTCGCAGTGTCCATGCACGCAAGGCTAACGGACTTCTCTCGCTGTGCTATGTGGTGAGGTCTCAGCAGGACCGGAAAAGGGAGAGCTGGTCTCTTTCATGCTTTTCAGGCTGTACCCCACATTCCCAGCTCATAGAGCTCCAGGGCACCCCGGCTGGAGGACAGCAGCTGCCTCTGAACTAGGGCTCCTTAGCAAAGTACAGCAAAGGGGGGAAGGTTTCAAGCATATGGGGAGAGGGGGAATCGGCACCTCTTTCCTCCCCTGCACCCATCACACTACAAGGCTTTTGTTTTAAGTTGGGCGGAGTCCTGCTGTTGGAAGCCCGGACTTCACTTTTATGTCTTGCCAGGGCTCTGCGCCCTGATCAGCGTTGCATCAAAAAGCCAGCTAACCCTGCAGTCCTGTGCAAGTTCTTTGCCTAAGGCGGCTTTCCCCAACTGGACAGCTCCCCAATGCATTGGACTACAACTCCCAGCCAGCAAACCATCCAGGAGGTTCTAGTCTGAGGTTCTAGACCCGGAACTATGGAGGGAAGGGGCAGGCCGCTGATGGGTCCAAACTAGGCATCGGGGCTTCCCATTCGCCCCGCCTGCCCAGCATAGTTTCCCATCCCCAAAGCGCCTCTCCTTTGTGCTCCTCAGCCCCTTCCTTTTGGACCAATCCCGTCCAAGGGTGTTTGCAACTGAGCTGCTCGCAGCCAGCATGAACAGAAGCGGCAGTCTGTGGTGCTGCAGTCCCCCGATGATGCTCAGCACCCGGCGCAGCCCTGTCCGCAGGCAGGCAGCAGATGTGGAGAGGTGCATCTGAGGGAGAGTCCGCGTGCCACGAGGCCTGTTCTGCTCCCCCGAAGCTAGTTAGCTTGCTGCCTCTGGCTGCAACGGAGGTTGCTGCCCAGCATCAGCTCTGTGGACAGATCCACCCGCCCTTCCAGTTGCAGGAGACAGGCAGACAAGGGACCACACCAGTCCTGCCGGTCCTTCAGCTTCGGCTTCATGCAAGCAGGCACGGTGCTTTGTGGAAAAAATTAATCGGGCTGGCCAAAGCTGCAGGCTTTGAAGAGCAGCCTCCCGAAGCTGGACAAATGTATGGAGGAAAAAGTCCCGGATCCTGTTGGCAGTGTGCTGCCTGCGTTATCAGAGGCAGCATCCCTGTGGACACCGGTTCCTGGGGAACTCTGGCAGGAGGTGCTCCTGCACCCATCCTGCTGGAAGGAACCTGTGGGCAGCTGGTTTGCCATGGAGTAAACAGGGGGCTGGACTGGACAGGCCGCTGGTGTGGCCCAGCATGGCTTTTCTTATGAAATCTGAAACATCTGGAGAGCACCAGCCTGGGGAAGGCCGGCCTGAAGAAAATGCTGGTGCACTCGACACAGGCAGCTCCCATGTAAATCTGCAAGACTGAGAGCTCCTTCGGAGAGACGGTTAAGTGATGGCACCCGAGTGGCCCGATTTTCCCAGCCTTATTGGCCCTTCACTTTTGCTTTCAAACACGATGCTACCATGTTTTTTAGATTCTAACACAACTGCTATCTTTTATTCTGGTTGTATTCTGTTTGAAAATTTTAAAGGCTTACACTAAATTTGGAAGCTTCATCTTTTGCAAACTGTCCAAAAAATCTTAGCCGTTGGGCAGCGGAGAAACACAGTACAGCAAATTTAAATAACATTTCATAGCTTCAGTGGCCCTTCTAAAAAACACTTACAAGCGGTCCAGCTGAAATCAACAAGGTTTCTCTTGAGTAAAGGCAGCTAGGATTGCAAGACACAAACATTTCTTTGGAGACACTGAAGGTTCCTACCTTGAGCCTAAGTGTTCGGAACAGTCTCACTAGCAGTGGGAGTTTCGGCATGGCCCTAAACATGTTTACTAAGAAGTATGTTCCACTGATCCCCATGGGCTTACTTGCAGGTAAGTACATGGAGTCCAGCAGCTCTATAAGACGTATATAATCTCTCAATTCAGCCCCGAAAATCCTTTCCCTTATTCCCAAAGCCATCTTATATATTTCTCTTGATTCAGGAAATGCTGAAACATTTCTCCAGGGAATCAATTAATTCACCTGCTTTACTTAATTCAAGATCACTGGAGGTTCTCCACATGGCACCTGCATCAGAAAGACAGATGCTTCATTTAAAAATTGGTGAATTAATCAGCTGAGAGCAGGATGGTTAACATATTTTTTAAAAATGTTTAATGAGTTGGCCTTCCTGTTTAGGAATGGTTTCCATCTATATGAAAAATATCAGAGCTGGGATGGGACCTAAGGTATGCAAAACAGGCATGCCATTCTCCCGTACAGAAGGAATATACTGAACCTGCAGATTTCTTAAGAGGAACACCCAAAGTACAGACTTTGTAAAGCTAGGCAGGATTAGAATGGAAGTATCCTCAACTGTACGATCGAACGCACTTCTGGCCGGCTGTTAAGTCCCACTGAATTCAACCAAGCTTCCTCCCATGGAAGGGGTGTGATACATTTGGTTGCCTGAGGCCACGGCAGGGGGCAACCCCCCCCCCCACATTCCTGCGTGATGGGACAGTGTCAAAAGCACACCTGAAGGCAACAGGAAGGCTTAGAGGGCACAGAGACACAGGCCAAGCACCCTTCCTTGGACATTCCATGCGCTGAGCTCGCTGGCAGATGAAAATGTTCTCCGCTCCTCCACTTTATCCTCACAACAATAGCCCTGCGAGGTAGACCAGGTTGCCCGGGACTTAGAATTTGGGACTGGCCCAAAGTTACCTGTGGCTGAACAGGGACCAGAACCTGAATCTTCCACCTCCCAGTCCAGCACTCTCACCACTAGGCCACACTGAATCTCAACACCAGTTGACAATGCTGGGATGGGGCAGTCTTCCCCAACCAGGTGCCCACCAGGTGTGCTGGACAACAGCTCCCATAACCTCACAGCCAGCTGAGCTGGCCAGGTCCAGGCCCAGGCAGCATCCTACCTCCTTCAGCAAATCTAGGATGGCATCCTTCATCCATTCAAGCTGATGACCCCTCAGGACCCGGGAGACGTGTTTTTCTTTTTCTTTTTAACATGCCCCCACTTTTTTTTTTTAAAAGAGGAGTCCATAAGTTTCAACCAGCCAGTCTGTCAAAACAGTGCAACTCCAAGGCTGGAAGATAAAACTAATCTGTCCACCTCGCTGTGCCCAAGCTCTGTTTGCATTGTGATACCAAAAAGATAACACATTTCATAGTAGGCTTTGCCCTGATCACATGCTGCCTACTGAACTTCTCCAAAAACAGTAAAAGCATAAAGGAATTTACACAATTATTTTATACACAGAGGGTGCTCCATTGCCAAAACACCCTAAAACACCATGTAAAAAAGAGGGGGCCAGTCTTGGATGTTGTCAGTAACAGCCCTAGCCGGGTTTTCAACACAAGCAGCATTGAGCAGTGGGCAAACGTTCACAGGTCTTCCAGTGCTCTTGAGATATTTTGAACTTCATTGCACATCAGTCCCCAGCCATCATGGTGGATGGCCCAGGAAGGTGGGAATTGTAGTCCAAAACATCTGGAGGACAGCAGGTTGCCTACCCTGTTTGTCTTTAAAGACACACATGCCTGGGTGCTCTCTTGGCCTGGGCACTTATCCTGCTCTGCCTGGACTGGAAAGTGGGTCAGGGTGAGTCCTCCCCAGCTTAGGGTCCTCCAGATGTTTTGGACCACGGCCCCCTCCAGCCCAAGCCAGCATCACTACAAGCCAGGGCTGCTGGCAAGTATAGTCCAAAGCACATGGAGATTGCCAGGCTGGGGAAGGAAGTCACTGGGCCACTTGGAAGCCTCTCTAATTTTCGACCCAGGGTTTAGGGTGCAATTGTCTATGTGTCCGGACAGAGAAAAAAAAGTAGTGCCAAGTTCCCAGCATTCTGCAGGGTGCTCAGAATCAAAGGTCCTTTTCCATCTTAAAAGGCACCCTTTTGGAGACACAGGTGTATCACCTGAGTTACAAAACACCCCCAAAACTGTCCTGTTTGCCACCTGCTCCAGCCACCAGTCTGTCCTGTCACTGCATCTATACACCCGTCTGCCGGAAAGAGTGCGAGAGAAACACTGAGCATACGCTGACTCACATGATATCACGGCTATCATAGCAACACCGTGCCCCACATCATGGCAACTACAGGAATAACCGGGAGTTCGTCCGGCCAGAAGCTGCCCCATTCGGCACTGCCTCCCCGACACCCTCGCAGGCCGCTGCCTCCAAGGACCAGCCCTGGCGACAGGAGCAGGTAGAAGGTGGGACTGTGCGGGAGAGAAATGCGTGTGTTAGGGGAGACCAGAGGCGCTGTCAGAAGGCAGCACGGCAGGGTGAGAGCCGCACCCCTTCCCTTCGGAGCCCCGGAGCTGGGAAGGTCGCCGCCACGACACCCCACTGCCCAGGGGTACGTGCTTGGAGGAGAGGGCCAGGGGTCCGGAGAATCTCCGCTGCATCCGATTCCCCTGGCTGAGCTTCTGGCCCACACGGGCTTCACCCGCTCCCCCTCCGCCGGCCCCCGCATCTTCCTGCCTGAGTTTTCCCCTGCTCTGCCCTGGCCACACATCCCTCCTTGCAAAGAGGGTGCCCTGAGGAGACGGGCTCCTTGAGAGACGCGCGCGCAGAGGCATCAGGACGAACGCAAACTTGGCACAAGCAACTTGTGGTCCGCTGGGCCTGCGCCCGGTCCCCAGCACCGCCCCGATCCGCGCAGCCTTTCGGAACTGCCCAGAAGTCTGCCAGCAGCGCCGCGTAACGCGAAGCTTGCGTAAAAGCGGGGCGGCTTCCCCGAGCGCGTCCGACAGTCCCCCGCTCGCCTGCCTCGACGGCACCGCCGCAAGTCTCTCCGGCCGCCCCGACGACTCGCCGTGCGGCGACCCGCGCCCCTCCCGAGCCCCCACCGCGGACTCACCTGGCGCACGGGCGGAGGAGGCGCGCGAAGAGCGCCGCGCCAGGAAGTGCGGCGCTCGGCCCGGCTCGGCTCGCTTCCTCCCTCGCTGGCCCAGGAGAGCCCTCCCTCGGCAGCACCTCCACCTGCCTCGCCGTCCCCGGAGACTCCGCCTCCTCCTCTGCCCTGCCTGGCTCCCTGCGCGGGGTGCGCGTCTCCCACACCTGCCGGGGCTTCCCTGCGCCCGGAGCACTGCGGCCTCTCTGGGGTCGGGGAGCGGGTCCGGGGCTGGGATGGCCACTGCGTGGGAAGCCAGCCCCTCTGCGGTGGGGTGGGAACGCCGCTGCTCTGCCCACTTCCCTGGAAGGATGTCCCGCTAGCATCCCGTCTTGGGCAAGCTGGAGTTGAAGGCCCTTTGCCGTTGCCGAAACTTGCATAGGATTGCCCAACGTATAGCTGGCTGGGAGTTCCAGGCCAGGTGGTTGGGGGATTATGGGACTTGTAGTGGAGCACATCAGGAGGGCACCGGGTTGGGGAAGGCTGACTTAGGGAAAATAGCGGCTATCCTTTGAAGCATCTGGTATCGAAAAGCCATTGGGGTTGCTTTTTCCAGCCGTACGTCTATTCCCATGCGCAAAGCTTGAACAGCGATATTGGAAAGTGACTCGGTTACTTTTTGTGGGGGTGGAGCGGAATGCCATTTTGTTTAACCAAATTGTGTTTTTGCGCCCACACAGACGGCTGCTGAGGCACCCACCTGTGTCCAATCTGTGCACATTTTTGTTTTTGCCGAAAGGAAAGCACAATCTGGGTGGGTGTGTACATGATACAGGGCTTCTGCCTTGTTCCTTTGAGCATGACTGTTGGATAAGCACAACCCCTGCCTTTGAAATGCGTTGTAATTCTCCCACTCCAAAGAAGCCGAAGTGGGAGGGTGATAGATGGCCTTGTCAGATCGATGTGCGTGTTTATGTCTTGCATCTTCACCTGAATTACGATGCAGGGAGGTGTGATGGACGCTTAGGTACCAAATAGGTCCTTCTCAGCAATCACTTGTCTAATTTGTAACTTGCAGCCATGCTATAAAATGCCAGTTTAATTGACTGCGTCAGCTGATTAAAAGCAGCTGCCAGTTTGGATCCTCAGGCCTCCTCGGGAGAGGGAAAGGGCAGATCTGACAACAGAAATCATGGCTCAGGCATCTTCGGAGCAAGTTCTAAGGGCTACAATACTGTACTTACTTGGGACAAAGTGCCTTTGAATTCAGTGGGACTTACTTCTGAGTAGACATGCCTAGGATCGTACTATTCAGGAAACCATTGGTACAATTCCATGGGCCTACACCGAAGAAAAATTTACGGAGTTCAGTATTATTCCCAGTGTTTGTAGCCAGGATGCAGGAACTCTGGCTGGCAGTCTCAGCTGAGCCTCGTGGGGGTTCCCCGAGCAGCCCTGTCCCCTTTCCTAGACTCTGCTTTTGACCGCTGATTCATGGTTCCCTGACTTTTAAACAGCTTTCCTCCCTCTTATAAAAGGTTGATCTGTCTCTCTCAATATTTCACTGCTTGCAGGACACAAGCTATAAACTTAGATGCTGATATTTTTGGGTGGCTCACCACAGACATGTGCCTGCCTCCAGAGAGTTTCTGAAATTGGATTTGGGCCTTGAAAGAGGTTCAATCCCTGCAAGCGCAGCCTTGGCTAATATTCAACTTTATTACTAATAAAGCCAATTATTTATTAGTCATTATTATTCAACTAATATTAAAAATGGCAGGGAACTGGTAAGGCAGTTGCAATGGGCAGAGGAAAGGGGAGATTTCTCCCCGTCAGTCAAAGGGAAATAGGATGTTGGTCGTCATTGGCTCTTAGAAATTGACATATGTTGGAGTGAATGGTATGGCAAAACATAGCGCTGTCTGATGCATTCATTTCCTGCCCACCGCCCCCAATATCGGGAAGCGAAAAGAAAAAGATGATGGGCACAGACGAATTTGAGCCAGGACGTACCGAAGGCGCACACATTAAATATCGCCTCAACACCGTGCATCACTCAATGGATTTTAATGTTGGTAGTTAAGTTGGACTGTTGGAAATGCAATTGCATTATTATGCTGTTATTGATTTTCCCCCATATAATTCATAGTAAAAAAATAAATAGGTTTAGAGGTATGGAGAATTTTTATGGGCTCCTTTATGAGCATTTCTAACCACGGCAAAGCTGCTAGAAGATTTACAACCTAACCAAACCCTATGCTGCATCCGAAGTCCAACTAGGCCAGCATTCTGGTCACATGGTGGCCAACCGGCCGCCCACAGGAAGCCCCCAAACTGGGCCAGGGTGCAGCAGTCCTCTCCTATCCATGCTGCTCAGCAAGAGGCAGACCTAGGCACACTGTCCCTGATCTCGGAGGCCGCGTATGACCATCAGGACTAGCAACTGTGGACAGCCTTATCCATCATGACCTTGCCTAATCTAAAAGAAGAAAAAGTCATCTAACTTGGTGGCCGGCTGTACATCCTGCGGTGGCTGATTTCACAGCTGAACTGGGCGCTGAGGTGCGGTTGATGTAACACGTGAGTAGATTCTCACAAACCACTGTCCAGGAAGACCTCCAGTAAAGATGCCCCACTGTCAGAAACTGAGTGAAGAGGTATTACTAAACCCACGCATTAAGCTTAAAGCATGCACAAGGAGCTTAATTAAGCAACCCAAAGCCCTTCCACGAACACACTGCAATTCCTTTATTTTTCAGTAAATTTGTCCTGCGTTTATTCACTGCAAAGAAGCCCTGTCCTGTTCAATGGGGGGTAATCCTGGCCGAGAGCGCACAGAAGGGTGCGACAGTATTGATGTCTGTTCGAGTGGAAGGACATTGGGGCTTACACTCAAGAAAAGTGCAGCGTTAAGTGCCACTTACCTCTCCCACTCAAATCACGTGACACCTGTGCCCCCACACCCTCTAAGCCCAAAACCAGGTGCCTTCTTAAGTTTTTTGATCGCTTGGCACTCAGGGGAAGGAGCCCCAGAGACTCCGCTTGTCCTCATCTTGAACATCATGCGTGGACTCGAAGGACAACACGTGAGGATCAGAATTGAGATTTTGTGAGGCTGTTTACTGGGTTACCATACAGACAGTTTGGAAAGTCACGGATTCCCATAAGAAACTCAGTCCTGTTATGTGTGAATTCTTCCCAAATGATTCGCATCTGGACAGCCCCCTATTTTTTCCATGCTCAAAATGATGATAAAAAGGAAGATGCTTTTTAGAAAGTGTGTCTACGTGGCAAAGCCATACAGTTCACATCCAAAAATGAAGTCTAGGCAAAAGAGCCAAAGTCCGCTTCAGGCAGAGGGAGACGACAAACGCAAACGGGGTCGTGTCTTCAGTGGGGGAACCCTGAATTCACCACACCCGGCACTGGCAGATCAGCTCTTGCAAAGCTCGGATCCCCGCGAGGCTTTTGTCCTTCAAGGCCATGGCCAGGAGCACGGGCTTGTTCCCAGCTTCTTGGGACACGGCCGCCCCCAGATGTTTTGCGCAGATGTGAATAAGGGGCTGAAAAGAAACAGGCATTCAGTTGCTCTGAGAAAGCAGTGCCCCAGTCTTTACCACGTTGGCCCAGCTCCCACCCAACGGTCTTGCCATGTCATGGGATGATTGTGTACAGGTGGCTCTTCATTTGCCAAAAGTCTCACTTCCAGAATCTACACCCTCCAGCCCAGCTGATTCTTTCCCTCCACCTCATTTCCAAAGGCCACATCCTAAACCACCTGCAGCCCAAAGGCCAAGTTTAATTTTGGAGACGCGCGGAACCCACATTCCGGGGTGGGACAGACCGTGCAAGAGCAGCGTGGCCAAGATACCAGCACATTTTAAGTTAATGCTCTTACCGCAGGAGGGAAAGAATAGCCACCTACCTCATCTTTACCCAGCAGTACTTTTGTCGTAAGTAAGGGGGAGCTGATGCTGTCCGGCCCCGCAGTGGGCTCCACCGAGACAAGGGTCCCCATCTTCCCGTACTGCGTCACCACCACGAGGATCGTGTTCTCGAAGGCTGTACACACCACCTCCGTCAGGATGCCCCCCACCATCTCTTCGGCCTGCTTCGAGGCCAGTACAGATGTGGCAGCCATGGCTGCGGCTTTTCACTGCAACGGAAGCTTTCGATCACTAATTCCACCCAAACTGATAAATGGTTGCGCGACAGCTTCCAAGTTCCCTTTTCATGCTTAGATTTTTTAAAAAAGCCCATGGCTGGTTCGGGCATGCTGGGAGTTATAGGGCTTTTCTCTCTCCATGCTTGCTGTGGCATGCTGGGAGCTGGAGGCCATCCCCCCCCCACCCCCCGCCATGCTGGCTGAGGATGCTGGGAGCTGAAGGGCTCCTGCCTGGCCAAAACATGCCCAGGATTGCGCCCTAAATAAAATGATTTAAAAAGTGAACAGAAAACGGAACGTGTTGCCTTCACAAATGTGCATGCGCTACATTACACGTGCCCGGAGGTGCGTGCGTGCGCGCGCGTCTTTCGAGAGCCGGGTCTCCTATCTGCAGAAGGGTCGCACGGGCAGCGGAGAGGATGTCGCTCCGGGTCGCGAAGCCACGAGGGCGCAGAGCTGCAGGGCCGGGGCAGCAGCGGGGGAAGCTGTTTCCGGGCAGCGAGAGCCGGCTCACGGATGCGGCCGCGCCCGCCGCGGCTCCGGGCCTGCCTTTCGTTCAGCGCCCCTGGCCGGCGAACGGCGGGGCAGCGGCCCCGGCGGAGACCCGGGGCTCCAGCCCCCGCACCTCTCCTCCGCCGCCGCGGCGACCCTCCGGAGCGCCGCTGTCTCCGCTCGCGCGCAGACCTGGCTCGAGAAGGCGCGCGCGCGCCCGCCCGGAACTGGGGAGCGCGCGCGCGCCCGCGGCCCTTCGGCTTGGGGCACGCAGCTTCCCGCCCTCCCGGCGCGACGCGCCGAGGCGAGGGCCGGCCCGCTCGCCCGCGATCGCTCACCCCAGCCGCGCTCGGCCGCCCTTCCCCAGGGTTGCAGCCCCTTCTCTCCGCCTCCTCCGGTGGCGTCTTTCCTCCGCTGGGCGGGGCGCAGGAAGCGTGAGAGGCGAGGTGCCCCTGAGCATGCACAGAGCGCCCCCTCGCTGGCCCGGCACCGGGGGCGTGCTGTGCGGCGCTGTTTCGGGAGGGGCGCTCGCTTGCCGCGGAGGCGGGCGGCAAAGTGCGCAGCTTCGCCCCAGCATCGGGCAGAAGGGGCGCTGCGTCTGTGCCTCTTCGGCCTGCCGGGCGGGCCTCTGTTCGAGCTGCGGAGGGGGCTTGTGCGTGCAGTGATGTTCCATGGACCTAGGGCCATCAACAACATACCCTACAGGAGGAGAAGGTATAGAAGGAAGATATACCATATACTCTATATGGGTATAGAGAGATGCATTAAAAAATCAGTTACGATAATGCGAATAAATATTTCTTGCTCGCTTTTCAGGGCACCAGCTGACCCAGGGTGGCGTACAACAATGCAGCTCTCAACATAAAAGCCGACACAGTAATCAAAAAGTAAAAAATAATGCATTCTATGTTTATGGAATGAAATCAGGCAATGCCCAGCAGAAAGCAGCTGGCCCTCTTGCTCAGCACTTAACAGAGGAAGTGTTGAAATTGCGCGGTGTATACTATCAACTGTGCTGAGACACCAGCACCCTGTGGCTCGTCTGAACTGTTCCCATTCAACCCGGGCTTTATAAGCACCCTATAACTTAAAAAAAAAAAAAAAAGGTGTCTACATCTGTTTGTGTTTCTCATCCCTCCCCATTTCTTCTTCCTCTTGTGTGATTTCTTAGCTTGTAAATGGACAGGCAGGCCCTATCTTGTCATTAGTCTTATATGAGCCACTTAGAACTGCTCTAGCTGAAGAGTTTGACCAAAGTGTTTAAGGTGAATAATGGTACTGGCTTTTATAAAATTATACACATGTACAACATTTCTATAAAAGGCAAGGAGCTTACAGCTGAACCATGGCATGGAGGAGATAGGAGAAGGAATGCAGGATGAAGGTGGTGGGGGATAGAGGAAAACAGCTGGGTAGGAAAAAAAAAATGGAGTGGGAAACGGTGAAGGGAACATGCGGCAAGGAACAAAATATATGTACATAAATGAGGTTACAATCCTGCAGCCATCTACTTAGAAGCGTTCAATCCTTGGATTGCACTGTTCATCTCAACTAGCATACATCTGCATATGAGAAAAACATTTCCATGTATTAATCAGGAATACTTTTTTTAGTTGACTGAAAGGTTTTCAACTGATTAATATCACCAATTAATCAACCAAACATAGCAGTTGTAATTTAAATGTAATTGCTTTAAGGAAAGATAATACACTCTCTCATGGCTCTTTTATATATTAACTCCTCTCATTTTCTCCCCTTCCTGAAAATGACAGACCTTTAATTTCTTCATTAAACCGTTTACAAGAACACCATTTATACACTATGCTTTCAGAGTTTGAAAAAAATGTTTAGAATATTTTAAAAACACAAAAGTAATGCAAAATGAAATACAGCTGAAGTAATATAGAAGAAAGAGAGCAGGATGGACCACCTATGGAGTTCCTGGGAGAAAACACTGCACATCCCCGGAGCCACCACTAAGAAGGCTCTGCTCCTAACAATTAGCAGATTTCTCTGGTGCAGGATTTCATGGCAGATCATAAGGAAAAGATGCTCCTTGACCCTTCCTAATGATTTTGGACTGCAATTCCCATCAGTCCCAGCAGCAGGGCTAGTGTTCAGAGATTATGCATGTTGGAGGCGAGCTGCATTTGAGCAACCATTAATTCCCGACAGGTAGCAGCTTCACTTGGGTCTGGATTAGCAAGTGGTAATGTGCGCAGGTGTTTTAAAAGAGCTTGTAATGCGTTCTCTCCCTTCCCTTGAAGAAACTGGTTTTGGTAGAGGAAACTTACGGCTGCAGTTCCTCCAGAGGGCAGCAGAGTTCCATAGAAAGGAGGTTCCCTCAGGTGTCCTTTCTTAAAGGAATGTGAGAAAGGGGCAAGTTCTCTTCTGCTGCCTGCATGGCCAATCTCCTCTTTCTCTTGCGGCATGAAGCCCCCTTCATCCTGGTGCTTCTTACAGACACTCGGGCAAATGTCCCTGTTTGGCACAGATAATGGCTCTGGGTGTCAGTAAAACTCTCTTGCCCACCTGAAAAAGAACAAACCATGACAACTTTGGTGGATCCCTTTTTCTTCATCCTAGAGGAGCCTGCTCTGCTTCTTGCTGCTCATGTGCTGTCGGATTTGGGGAGATGCGGTAGATGGTCCAGGGTGGCCAGTGTCCCGAAGGAGAGTGCAGATGGGCCACAGCCCAAGGTGGGAGCACAGGCCTGGCAGCACCAAGTGAAGGCTTGGTTGGGCACTTGCCAGGGGCCCAGCAGGTTCCCACTGAGAAGAGCCCTGCACTAGCACAGCTGCCTGGCTCGAGGGATGTCAGAGAGGCGAGCTGAGCTTTCCGTGATTCTGGCCTGGGCCTGCACAGACTGATTTGAAAAGGCAAACAGAACTAAGCCTTGGAGAGAGACTGGGGCGAGTGGAACGAGGCGAAATCTGCAAAACCCAAGCTGAATGGACTGAACTAACTGCACATCACCAGCTAGTTCACCCACCGGTTGCTCTTGCCCGGACAAAGGAGACGGAGGGGTGGGAGACACCACTCTTTCCTTGCTGGCTCTCTGCCTGAGCAAGAGGTGGCCGCGATGGGAAAGGGAAGGCGGAGCACCTGCAGCGGGAGGGCACGTGCTGCGACGGTGGGCGCCCTGGCGGGCAGGGGGCCTTGTCCGAGGCCCCCAAGCCTGGAGCCAGTGCGGGGACAGAGGCAGCCCGGCCTTCGCTCTTGGAGGTTCAGAAGAAACTAAAGGGTTCCTGGCGGGTGAGGGTTCACCGTCACGCGCTACCTGGCGATGCCGGGGATGGAGCCTGCATCCATCGGGCAGCAGAGCCAAGGGAGAGGAGAACAGCAGGCCCTGTCCCATCACCAGCTGCCTCAGGCCGCCCCTCAAACATCACCATCGGGCTCCCTGGACCGTTTTTCATGATTGTCGTGAGAATCGGGGCCCGAGCTTGGCTGTGCATTTCCTTCTTCCTCCCCATTCCTGTTTCCTTGTGTGTCGTGTCTTTCAGGTGGTAGGTCACCTGGAGGGCTGGGAATGTCTTACTACTGTGCCTCGTCAAGTTGCCACGGAGAACTTTTGGGCGAATCAGTGGAGTAAACATATTTGACCTGAGTGAGCCAAAGACCTTTCCACAGGGAGCCCACACCATGCCGTTGCGTTACGCCCCCTCCGGCTGCAATGAAAAGCATCTCCAATCAAAGGGCGATAGCAGCCCCAGCAGGTTTTCAGCCCTGTTATTTATTTTGGCAAGGGAGATTTTTCTTACCCACCCCTTGGTGCATTGCTGCTGCTGCTTCCTCCTCCTCCTCCTCCTCTTTACAGAAAGCACTTTAAGGTTTCAGTATTGTTATTCCAGAACGGGATGAGCTCGGGAAAGGCGGAGGTCATTTCCAGTGATCGATACAGCCCGCACTTTGTGAGGAGCCAACCCAGCACGCCCCCGGGATCTCTTGCGAGGTGGAAATATTTTCTCCTTCTGTAGAAAACTATAAGCTTTGCGGTTCAGAGTGGCCATTAACGATCGCCGCTTGTGGGGGAATTGCACTATCAAAGTGTCTGGTCAGTTTATTAGTTTACAGGTTATTACTTCCATGTGCCGTGCTTGATCGTTTTCAATGTTTGTTTTGTCGGCGGCAGAAATCTAGTTATTTTTTATTTTGATTTATAGCTGGCTGCGCCCCTCAGGACTCGGACCCGCTAGCAACAATCTTGGGTATGAAGGATTTCTGATGCCAAAGGTGTCTCAGGAAGTTGAAGAAAGGCTTTTATTTGAAAGAACCTACGTGGGGGGAGAGAAGGACGGCTGTTCCAGGGCCCAAGTTCAGAGCCTTGGTTGCAGGGGCAGGGAAACGATGACTATGCCTCCAGTTAACTCAAACCAGCTCCAGGGTTTGGCGGGCTCGTCGGCAGGGCCTCCCCGGCTCCCTTGTGACTCTCCCTTCTCAGCACCTGCTTGGGCTCTGCGCCCACTTTCTCGGCATAGCTACCCCTTTCTTGCTCGACAGGCAAGGGCTGGTGTGGAAGGAGGCAGGGCACCGGCACCGGGCCAGAGCAGGAGGCAGGGAGCAGTTCCAGCGGAGGAGAGGAAGAGCAACGCCGGGGGGCCCTTGCTAGTGGGCCCCTGCTGGAGCATGGGACATCGTCAGCTGCCCAGTCATACCTACTCTTGACCCTGGCCTTTGGGTTCACGCTGACCCTCTGCGCCGCAATTTCAGTTTAACTAGGAGTGGTTCTACAGTTAACTCAGGAACAGAGACCTGTGCAGTTCCAGGCCCTTCAGCTGCACTTGCATTTTCAATCGATCAACAGTGGGGTGATAACTCGAGCCGAACAAACCAAAGATTGCCATCAGCTCCTGTAAGTGCTCTCCAGGCTAGGCTAGATGGATGCAGCCTCGGCCATGCGGTGGTGGCTGCTGAGCCAAGCACACTGAATCTCAAGCACACTGAGATTCTTGGACAGGCGACTCCCGTGCCCGTTACCACATATTGCATTCCCTGCTCCATGCTCCTGCACAACTGCAGCATGCTTCTAGTCCTCATTATCAGTGCAGACTGGTTTCTCTGTCTCTTGAAAACCTCTATGCATAGACCAGGTGCAAGATTTTGTTCAGCTCATTTCCATTGTGAAGCTTCCAGGACCACATCTGGGCAGGGCAAAAATATTAGCCTATTTCTGCTTCAAGGATCTGCCCATGGGTAGGGCCTTTAAACTTCAGACTGAAACGCAGGCTGGAGACACAGCCAGTGACATCGGCACGACTAACCACAATCGCGCCTATCCCAGGACACCTTCCTAAACCACAGGGCAAACACCCCCACGGCTTGCCACACCTCCTGTCCTCTGCCTCGTGGAAAGCCCTGCCGGAGGGCCTGCAGCGGCATCATGGCAGAGCTGGCCCGGGCACGGCGCGGAGGGGCAGAGGTGGGCAGGACTGCCATGGGCACGTCAAGGGAAGGCACAGTTCATTTGTGCCTGCCCAGTTTTTTAAGCACCTCGTGGGAAGCAGGTATCTGCAGCACACAAACAGCTGCAGATGTGCAGTGAGAAGGCCCAGATCCCGGTTCAGGGGAGGAGGGGTCCACCTGCTTTTGCCAGGGCTGCGCTTCCCCAGAAACCGGTGGGGCAGGTGCACGGAGGTGTGGGGGGGCCACGACTGCACAGTGGCTCCTCAGTGCCGTGATTGTGGCCAACCGCAAGGCCTGCCTGCCTGTGTTTTGCATTCAGGAAATCCGGAAGAGAGGCCCTGGAGCTGGAGCTGTGAGTCATGCTGTTTTGTTATGTAGAGTTCGGCTTCGTCTGCTCTAGTCGCTCTAGTCACAGAGGAACAATGAGCAATAATTAGGAAATGGATTGTTCCAAGCATCTGGAACATGAATTAGTGAATCACGCATTCTTGTCTAGGAGGTGGGCTGCGACTGGTTTACAGGCAGACCAGCAGTTTCCCTTGTTTGAATTTGGCTGCAGCTCTATTTAGTTGTGGGCTGGTGTTTAACTCCTCTCAAGCCGAATCGAAACATAGGGGAAAAAGGGAGCCAGAAGGGGTCTCCTGGGCCATCTAGTCTGACCCCTGGCTTCAGCCAGCTCCGCTCATGTAATCCCCAACATGTGGATGTCCAGTCTTTGACAGCCACATGAATACCTCCTTTTGGCTGGCTTGGGAGAGAGTCAGCTGCATTTCTTTCAGCTCACTTTGACCCAACCCTTAAGAATGCTGCAAGATGCTTTTGCAGGGGCGGGCAGAAGGTTGATCTCTGATGTTTGGAACTTTAGTTCCCAGAAATCACAGCCAGGTTGGCCGAAGGTCAGGAATGCTGGGAGTTGAAGTACAAAACACCTGCAGAGCTACTTTCTGCTGACCTGAGTTTATTGGAATTGCACCCCCCAAACTTATACATGAACTGGCTGGCAGTTGCCAACCAAAACCAGAACTGGGCAAATCAGAATTCCCAGGTCAGATGCTCCCAAAAACACAACCATTACGAAAAAGTGGGCAATCATTTGTAGAAGGTGTGTACTAGGAGAAATATCCGTGGACATGAATATGGGTTTTCATGCTGTCATTTTCTCCCAAGATCTGTATTGCAACCAGACCTGGAAATGGATTGAACTGAACTTAGAGTCAGGGAAATCAGGGAGGGAAGGTACAATTCTATGCCTGTTTAGACAAAAAAATCCTGCAGCTCCCAGCATGCCTCAGCCAGCCTACGGGGAGACGTCCTACAACTCGCACAGCACCCAACCACTATGGGTGGCCAAGCATGCTGGGAGGTGTGGAACATTTTTCCCAGCAAAATATGCACAGGACTGCGCCCTTCATGAAACTGCAGTTGAGGGTTTGCAGTTCTGTGCAGTACGTACAGAACGAGCAGCTAAAAATGAACCCAGGAGCCTGGGCAGATGCTAGCTTTCTCTTACCCCATCCCCTGCAGTATGAGACCTGGGTGACACCTGAGATGCTGCTTGCAACCAGAAACCACGTCTGGAAGAAAACCTTCCATCACTTGATTAACAGGCAGGGTTCAGTCCAAGTACTCCTTGACTAAAAACTGCCCAAAACAGAGGCAGGGACTTGGAGGCGTTTCTGGCCCAGTTGGAGCCAGGTCTAAACTGCTGGGGTTTCTCAGATGGTCAGGATTCCTCCCCACATTTTCCTGAGCCACCGGTCATTTGGTGTTTTCCTGGTTTTTGTGCCTTCCTTCTCCAGCTCTGAAAAGCTGAAATGCTTCCCCCATGGCTTTGGTATGGAAGTGTCATGATGATGGGTTCATTAATTTTGGCCCCACCCTTTCCCCTTTGGCCCCTCCCAGCACTGTTTCTGCTTTTGACCCCCCCCCCTTTGCTGTCGGCCCTTTCTTGGAGAGCTTATCTGAAATTGAATTCGGCCCTCAAACTGCAAGAGGTTCCCACCTGGCTAGAAAGGGAGCGTGAAGATGAATGGAGTGGGCGAATGAGCCCAGAACGCATCCACAAAGCCAGAATCTCTTGCCAGGGCACAACATTTGGTCTTTTCCTCCTCCCTAGCTGGTTTCCAGAAAAATCTACAAACAATTACAGTTTTATAAAAGCATTTCTGGAATTAGATTTACATGATGAGCCCAGCCAAACGAACTCTCTTCCCCAATCTTCCTAGCCCTTTTCTAATCTCATTTGGAGCTGAGGATAATTTGTTGAGTTGCGTTGCTCCGCCAGAGGTTAATACAATTGGGCTTGGGGTTATTTATTCATGCTTGGATTTGCGGAGTGTTACCACAGCTCTGAGAGGTCCCTGTTATGAGTTATTTGAGATGGCTTCATTAGCCTAATGTGGATTTCATCCAGATCCTTCTCTCCTCCACCCAGTGTGGTGTATCACCTTTCCACCTCCGCGATGCTGCTCAGGTTTTAGAATATGGAGTCCCTGTATCCTTTCTTTACGGCCAGCATCAAGAGCAGACTTGGTTGGGCCCTGAGGACATGCAAATGGCGTCAAGCTTGCTCTTCTTCTTGACTGCTGCCTGGCTTTACTCTGGTCCAGACTGCAGAGCTGGTGGGAAGGAAGCCCAGGAGGTGCCCTGGCCTCCCTGCTCTGTTGCCTGTGTAGCAAGCAAGCGGTGCCCATGCTGAGAAAGAGCAGAAAGAGCCAATGGGGTTGCTTGTGATGGCCATGGGAAGGTCGATGCCTGGAGGGGTCCCATAGGGAATGTCCTGCCCAAGCCTCCCCCACCCCCCGAGGTTGGCACTCCTTCATTTCATACCGTCCGTGAGTATCATCGTTCATTTCTGTACGCTGCAACAATCCAAGCTCTCTGGGAAGTTTACAAAAGTGCATAAAAACAATACAATAAAATATCATGAAGTCTAATCGCAAGAAGCAAAAAGCTAGAAAAACACAATGAAGAATTACCCCAGAGAGGGGCAATCCCCTCACACTCCAGATAACCAAGTATATCTTTAAAAACCTCAGCATAAAGGGCAGTCCTGCGCTGGCAGGAGAAAGAGGACAAGGATTGCAGTGGGGAAGTCGTTCCATAGATGGCAGGGGCACCGCAGAAAAAGCCCTTCTTCTTGCTGCTGCCTTCCAAGCTTCCCCCAGCGTTGGCCCTCGGAGGAAGGCCCGGTGGTGGAGTCCAGTCTCTGGCTGGATTGTAGTTGGCTTTGTCGGCTGCAGCCAGCACCTTGAACTGGCCCCAGAAGAGTCCAGGCGGCCAGTGCAGGTGGGCCAGAACTGGTTTCTGTGTGTTCCGACCAGGTCGCCTCATTCTGCACCAGCTGCAGCTCCTGAACCACCTTCGTGGGCAGCTCCACCCTGAGTGCGTTGCCGTGATCTAATGCAGAGCATGGCTTACTGAAGCCAGTCCAGACGGGGGTGCAGCTGGCCCCCCGCTGAAACTGGTAGAAACCACGGGGCTGGCCCGAGCCTCAGGTGAGCCCCACAGGCTGTGGACCTGCTCCTTCGCGGGGAGCACGGCCCAGTCCAGAGCAGGAGGAACACCCTCCATCTGGTTAGAGGAGACCGGCAGCATCTGGGCTGAGCATCGCTTTGTTCTCTCATCTTGGCCACCGCTGTGGCCAGACACCGGTTTGGCACCTCCACAGCCGCACCAGCTTTGATGAGCAGATGTCACCACGACGCCCCTGGCATCGCACTCCAAACCTCTGGCCGACTCCACGCAGCACTTTCATGCAGATGCTAAGCAGCACGGGGGACAGGAGAGACCATGGGGGAACTCCATGCTGGGGCTGAACAAGAACCCCATGGCTGGGGCTGCTGGGGCTTGTCGTGCCTTTTTCCTGTCCAAAGCTGCACAGGATCAAGCCCGTGGCATGTTCCGTCGCACCCTTTGGCCATTTTCGGCGGTGACGTCATCGCATTGATGGCCACTTTGCCGTCATTCTGTGCTTTGGTGAGGGCGAGGCACTCCAAGGGCATCTGCCCACTGAGCCAGGATCTAAATCTAATTAACACAGCCGCTGGACTGCAACTGTTCTCATCCAAAGCCTGCGCGGCCAACTTGCGAAGCAGGAAAGCTTTGTGGAAACAGCAACTGTAATAACACAAAACAAAACAGTCAAATTAAGAGCAAATGCAAGCAAATGATGGCAAATAATCAGTTATTCCAGGCAGAAATCTCAACCCAGGGCATGGCTTCTCGGGGCCTGTCACTGCCTCCCCCCTTCCCCTCGCCCCTGTCTTCCTCCTTCCTTAAAAATCCACCAGCATCTGGGCTTATTGGCTGGGTGCTCCAGAGCATCATCACAGGCCCTAGGTGGTGCTACCCCACGGCCTCCCGATGATTAATGGCTGCATTAATCATCGTACCTATTCCCGCCTGCCATTTTTCAATTAAATTGTAAACCTGCGCAGTGGATCAGTCATTAACTTCCAAGGCGTGAGAAATGGTCCCTCCTGTTTGGTCCCCTTCAGAAAACACTGTCACGGTTGCACACCATGAAATATGCCTTTGTTCGCCCACCGAGCAATGCTCTGAGAAGCAGCCAGGAGGGGTGCCGCTTCCTTTTCCTAGAGGCCTTTGTGCACTTCATCTCTGCCTTGGCTGGCCAGGCGCTTTCATGGTGCTGGCCAGGCTGATGTTGGTTCTGCCTTCATAAAGCCTCATCAGAGCAAACAGGCGTGCCCTGTCTAAAGCTGCGCAGGATCGGGCCCTTGGCATTTCCATATCATAATCTTTGGTCATTTTCGCTGGTGGCCTCCTGCATGCTCAGCTGCCTGGGGTTGCGCCTTCAAGGAATAATTCCAATGCCTCTGTGCTGCCCCGGCTTCAGAGGCAGTATGCCTATGTGCAACAGCTGCTGGGGATCATGGGAGGTGCTGTGGTACTCCTGTCCAATGTGCAGCTGTTTGTCCACTGTGAAGAGAATGCTGGACCTTTGGCCCGATGCAGAAGGGTTCTTCTGTCTCTGGAACAGTCCCTCTTCGGGCCACTGGATTCTCTCTCTCCAAGAGCTGCCACTTGCTCCCCCTTTCCCCCCAAGCACACCAAGAACTAGAACGCCATGCGCAGAGCATTTGATGGCTTCCTGACTTTGGTGCTTTCTCCCCTGCCCCGGCTCGGGAAAGTTGAAACGTCTCCTGGAACCCTCAGTCCTTGGCAGTGACAAGTGTCCCCCAACAGCAGCATAACCACCATAGGATGTCCTGTGATTTTGGTCTCACCCCGTTTGCCTTTGGCCCTCATAGGAAGCTGTTCCTGAGAGCCGTCCCGAAATTGCATTGGCCTGATGGAGGTTACCTGCCCGTGGTCTGCACCAGCCTTCCCCAACCTTGCGCCCTCTGGGTGGGTTGGAAGATAACTCCCACTCAGTGCACTGGGGCAGGTGGAGAGGGAGGTGCTTGAACCCAGGGTCATCCCATGCGGCTGACTGGGGGGAGGTTTAGGGCAGATCCAAGGAGGGACTTCTTCACACAGTGTGTAGTTGAACTGTGGGATTCGCTGCCACGGGAAGCGGAGATGGCCGCCAAGCCTGATGGCCTTAAGAAAGGACCGGACAGACGCTTGGCGGAGGCGGCTATTAGCGGCTACTAGCCTTGCTGGCTGCGTGCCGCTTCCATCACCAGAGTCAGCATGCTCTGATGCCTAGACTCAGGAGCCAGCGGGGCGCTTGGGATTTTCCCCATCCATCACCCAGGGTCTGTAACCAGCCTCCCCCTAGGAATAACCTTAGGCCTGTTTAGATGGGGAGGGGGAGTCCTACCATCCCCATTGCCCTCCAGCCAGCCGCCAGGTAATGCCGGGTACCGTAGTTCTTTTTTCCATCTGAGCAAGCAAGGGAATGCTCCCCCACCCCATCTAAACAGGCATTGGACTGTCCTTCTAGTCCAATTTGGGCAATCTGAATCGATTCCCTATAAAATATTCAGATGTGAAACCTGAAAGCCACCTTATCTGTCCTCCTCTTGTCATCCAGCAAACTGTCCGAGTTTTAAGTGAGAATGTTTTTCTGCCAGATACCACCATGCATTTGGAAAAGCCATTTTTGAGTGCATGCATGCATACACGAGAATATAATTTGGACGGATGGAAATTCGGGCTGTACCTGTGGAGCTAAGAGCCTTATTCATTCATAAAGTTGCCTTCGTTCCAGAGGCGTTGGTGATTTTCTATGAAAGATGCCACAAGGCACTTTGTGCTACATTTCACGGTCCATCATCGGCATTTCTTCTTTATGGAAATAGGCCATGAAACCTTATTTTTGTTGCTGTTTGTCTCCCTTGAAGTAATTGATTGCTTGGCATCCAAATCAGGGATGGAACCAAAATGGAAAATAAAGAAATGTGTTTGGCAGCAGGGTTTGTATTCTGGTCATGGTGGGCTTTCCAGAATCCAGAAATGGAAGTGGCTTTATGCTGAATCAGACAACCAAACGATCAAGCTCCTAGTGCAGGGTGCGAAGGAGCGTGATATAATTTACCCAAGTCATAGTTGGTGGCATGGAAGGAAATAGCAGAGGAGTTCCCCAAGAGTGCTTGGAACGATGCTGCTGGAGCTTTTAGCCTTTGCCCTGAAAATTGCTTCATGCAAAACAGGAGATCTGCTGCAGAACTATGGACCTTTCCACTGAAGATAAATGAAGGTTCTAGTCCTCATGGTTCTGAACCAAGGTCTGATTTAAGAACATGGAAAGCCAATGTATATTGCATCAGACCCTGCATCCATGTAGCCCACTGTTGTTAGCAAGGACTGGCAGCCGCAGCTCCCCAGCATTTCAGGCAGAGGTTTTTCCAACCCTACTGGGAAATGCCCGGGATTGGACCTGGACTTTCCCCCTCCCAAACAGGCACCCCCTGCCCGCCCCAGCTGAATCTGGGACCTTCTCCAGGCATAGAATGGACTTGGGCACTAAGCCATGGCTCCTGACCGGTGCTGGATAGGAAGGCAGGGACCGACTCCAGGAGGGAAGGAAGGCGGATCTCGTGGCGTAGTTTCCCGATCTGCTGGGGGTGATGCCTGTAGGGGGCATGGGGGTCGTTATGCTGAATCTCTCCTGAGCAAGTCGAGCCAGGTGAAGCTGGTCAACATCAGGCCGTCAGGTCAGGGCAGAACAAAGCCAGGCAAAAGGGATGCTGCTGGTCTGGGTAGTAGCCGGAGAAGTCAGGTCCATGGACAGCTGCCAGCAGCGTGGGGCCGTCCTCCGCCCGCAGCTGTAGAGATGCTGTCTCAGCAGGCGCGAGGCGTCAGCTGCAGCCTTCGGTGCATTGAACCTGATGGAGGGACAGGCCTGGCTGGAATACAGTTTGGTATACTATTTGTCACGGCACTCGAGCTCCTGGAAATCTTCACAGATAAAGAACCAGCAAGATTCAAGTGCCATCTTACCCCGGCTGATTGTCAGCTGTTCAGGCTGCCAAGGTAGCCCCCCGCCCCATTTCCGTGGCCAGAGTTGAGTCGCAGATGCCTCAAAGAGCGTGCCCGGAAGCAGGGCGTTCTCAGAGAAAGGTCTGCATCAGAAGCAGCACGCGAGAGAGATTTCTTCCCTTCCTGCAGGCGTCTTGCCGAGTGCTCCAGCATGCAGCCCCTTCCCTCTGGTTGTCTCTGAATACACAGTGCTTGATTCATTTCCTCTGCAATTGTTGTCTCCCCGGTGCTCCCTCTTTTTCTCCCCAGATGTTCTCCATATTAAAAAAGAGGTTTATATCATTTTTATTTAATCAAAGGGTTCATTAGAAGAGAATCAAAGCATGAAAAAAAGGAAGTCTCTATGGATACAAAGTACCAACTCAATCTCGGGAAAATCAGTCAAACAGCCCACAGGAGAGAGATGCTAACTATTTCCCAATAAAAAAATTGATAGTTGCACACGAATATGGAGGGCAGAACGTCAGCTCCTGCTCGCTTCTTCTGGAGCCTCACTGGAACTATGCAGCACAAGCAAGCTCTAAACCCATTTAATGTGTTTTTGGGCTTTGTTTTCCCCTCCGCACAAAAGTTGCCCAAACTGCAATAATTTCATTTCCCAGAATTGTACAGTAGCTGCTGGCATTTCTTTTCTCCATCAGCTAAAATGAAAAGAATTTTAATTTTCTTTGCTGTTGCTCCTGGGAGAGCTTCAAGTCCGGGACCATTCCCCTTGGGTGAAGTGTTGTGATTCTGCATCCTTCTAGCCCACCCGTCTCACCACAAGACACTCTTTTCATGGCTGAGAGGCAAATACAGTAGAGAATGACCTCCTAGGCTTCAGAGTCCTGGGTGAAGAGCAGAAGGGAATGAGATTCAGAAGGAAAGCTCCAATCTCACTAAAAGCAGCAGTAATGCCAATTCAGCAACAGGTTTTTGTGTCAATGACATTAGCTTAAATCAAATCACGGCTCTTAAAAGCAGGTCCACACAGAGGTTTGTGAAGGGGAACTGGATGGGCATTTCATGCCCTTTAATCTCTGCAAAGCGCATGGACCCTGAAGTACTCATCCCACGCGTGTCATTTTTCTCCCTTGTCCGTAATGCTTGAACCTGGGGTCATTCCATGAAGCCGACTGGGAGTTTTAGGACAGACAAGAGAAAGTGCTTCTTCACCCAATGTTTACATAGATTATGGAACAGTCACAAATCTAGACAGCTTTAAAAAGAGACTAGATGAGTTCATGGAAGCAGACGACCCACGGCTACTAGTCTTGCTGGCTACGGGCTACTTGCTCTATCAGGGGTGCCATGCCTGCACACACCAGATGACGAGGCGCTTGGGCAGGGAGAGGTCTTGCACCCAACCCGCCTGGGCATTCCTGTGGGCAGCTGGTTGCCACTGTGCGTATGGAGTGCTGGACTGCATGGACCTTTGGTCCGATCCAGCGTGCCTTTCTTGTGCTCTCGTGTCCTATTCTCTCCTTTGCAACTAACGGTGTGTATGAGTACTTGAAACCAGGTTTTGGGATGTGCTTGCAGGGGAGTTGACATTATGTGTGTGTCTAGGCAGAGAAAGAGAGGAAGACATTTATGTTTCCTGTTACCCTTCTCTCCTGCATCTCAGTCCAACATTTCAACGGCTGCACCACGGGGAGCTTCAGTTGAGTATCTTGCAGCTGAGAAAATATAGCAAGAATGATGATGCTGGAAGGGAGGGAAATAGAGATAAACGGGGTGATGCAATGCCTCGGAAGGTTTCACAGGAAATGTGGGTTTTGTAGAGGTGGCATCAGGCAGATGTTCTGGGAAGCAGTTCCAAACAGCAGCAACGAGCGAGCAAAGCCACCTGAGGGTGTGGGAGATACCTAGCAGGCCAAGGGTGTGATGGACCAGCAAAGGTTACAGACAAAGATGCATTTTAGAATGATTTGGAGAAGGGGCAAGACCTGGTAAGGCTTTGGTAGTGTTGGCAAACTCTTAAGCAGAAAAAACAAAATCCACAGCCAAGAAGAGGCAGAACCCAGCAAACTCACCTCAACCATAAAAAGCAATGTCGTGTTTGCAAGTTGAATCAGAAAGCCGAGGAGAGCTGCTCTGCCTTATTTTGCTCATTTGTAATTGCGGTTTCAGAACAACCGGGGTAACATAGGCTGACAATTAGGAACAACCTGGAGGGTGGCAAAACACAAGTGCCCCTTTCAGTTAAGAGAAGGAAACTCTTTGCCTCTGGCAGTAATCAATATCCATATAATTGAGTCAGGCCAGCGTTCCTCCAAGGCCTGATCCAAATTCTGTATTTACATGTACCATGCAATGGAAAAGATTCCGGAAGCTTGCAAAGAGCGGGGGAGGAAGGGCTGCAGTGAAGGTAGGGCTGTGTGTGTGTGTGTGTGTGTGTGTGTGTGTGTGTGTGTGTGAGAGAGAGAGAGAGAGAGAGAGAGAGAGAGAGAGAGAGAGAGAGAGAGAGAGAGAGAGAGAGAGAGAGAGAGTCCAACACTTCTGGAGGGCTCCAAGTTATGGCCGGCTGTAAAAGTGTGTATAAGAATCTCATAAAAGGGCTAAGAGAAGATTGGGCTGGGGAAGATGCCCTGTTTTCTCTGCATGAACAGATTACAAAGGCTCCCTGAACTTTTGGAGTGTGCCTGGCAAGGGAGTAGAAACGGTAAAGAGGCGTTTAAAGAGGTGGGACTTTCCAGCACATGAGGCAGTGGGGCCCCTGCCAGCTCTTTTGTGGAAAGGATAACGTGGAATACCGGAGCGCCTGTAAAATGTTCTTCCTCACCCCTGCTCCTGAACAGCCTCTGATCATTAGAAAATCCACGCCAGTGCATTGTGGGCAATATTCAAATTGAGATTTGCCCAGGGGGCTCAAAGCAATCAGGGCCCTGCATTAGGTGGGCCAAAGATCGGCTCCCTGTTTGCATCCTTGCGATGGTTGCTTCTTAATTGCTGTCGTGCCAAAGGATGGAACGGGCCCATCTGATTGATTTCAGGGCACGCTGCGATTCGTTTGTACTCAGAGGTCCAGGGACTTCGCTAAGAATTACCAGTTTGGTCCCTGTAAAGCTGTCATTGATACTATTATGGGCTATGCTCTTAGGAGCTTGTTTTGTAATGAGGACAAAAGAAGAACCCTGCCGGATCAGGCCGAACGTCTATGTAGACTAGCTCTGATGGATCCCTCGGGGATCAAGTAGGACTCTTAGTGCTTGTGGGTCACATCCCATGGGGCAAATCCTTGGAGAAGCCGCGTCTGTCATGCTGAGGACATTTCTGTTGCTAAAGCAAATATTGCAGTGTTGAAGAGGGCAGCCAAAATGATCAAGGGATGGAACAACTCCCCTGCAAGAAATGGTTATAACGTCTGAGATGGTTTAGTTTAGAAAAAGAGGAGAAACTTGATACAAAATTAAGCCCGGTGTGGGGAAGGTGGGGAGACTTCTGTCTCCCCACCCCCCGCAGCTTTCATGAGATAGAATTCTATAGGGTCACCCCATGGAGCGGAATGATGAGAGATTCAGGACAGAGAAAAGTGCAGCATTAAACGATGGAACTCACTGCCACAAGATGGAGTGATGACTGACGCTCTGAAGGGCTTCAAAAGGAGATTTGATACATGATGGAGAAATGTAATCATGGCTACATGTTACTTCTGTTATCAGAGGCAGCAGACCTCCGTCCACCCGTTGCTGGGGAACACGGGCAGGAGCCCGTGTCAGGGCAAGGCTTCAGAAGCTCCACCTCTCCTGGGGTCTGGGCACAATCCTTAAAGGGCCTGCCATCATTTTTGAGGCCTCCAGCCCTTCCCTGGCTGGAGGACAGGAGTGGCTTGGGGGACTCTACCTGGGGGCTGAAGCTGAGGAGGGAGCTGAATCCCTGTGCTTCTTTCTGGGCTGCAGGAGATAGTGCCTCCCCAGGTTCTGAGTTCTCCTCAAGGTGCTGCTGAAGCTCCGAGCTGTGACAACACGCCTGCCCTCCCCGTGACACACGCAGAGCCTGGAGAGCTCGTTTGGGTCGCGTCCCACCCAGCAGTCCGGGAGAGGGTGTTCCACCCGGTGGAGGCAACTCGTTCTGTGGAGGGGTGCAAAAGCCGAGCAAATTCCACGCTCAGAAACTGGGAGCAAACATCGCCCTGGTACCCCTGGGAGGGATGAACGGCCATCGTCCGAGTCTGAGAGTTAAGTGGACAGCGCAGCGTGATTTAGTGACCGGGCAACTGACAAGCAGAGGCTAAGGGCTGTTACAGAGTTCAGACTCATCCATGGGGAATTTGTGCTCAGGCTTGCTTTGCTTTGCTTTTCTTCTTTTCTCTTTTCTCGAACCTGTCAGGGACTGTGGAAATTTTAATTATCATCCCCCACACCCCACCCACTCTGGAAATCCTGTACTGGAATGAAGGAAATGAGCAAGAAAATGCTTAATTCCTCCCTTTTCTGCAAATAAGCTCAAGGGGGCTGCTGAACCCTCATCATCGTGGGGGGGGGAAAGCCCCCCCTTGTTTTGATAGGAACTTTTAATGGATTTGGTTTTTGGTTGGCTTTTATTCTTTCAAAAAGCTCTTTGGCTGGTGATCCTTGTACTCAACTCAACTCGAGGCAGTTATTTTTGAAACTGGAAGGCTGCACTTCTATTTACATCTCCCACTTTATTCAGAAATAACGAAGTCTGTTTCTCCTCATTGGCTTGGCAGCAACATTTATAGAGGATCCCAAGGCGAAGGCCAACTTTTGGTGGCCAGCTAGGCAACTTGTGAGAGAGGGCTGGATTAAGCATTTGGTTAGGAAGATTCTAGAGCAGGGATGCACCATGTTTGGGAACGGAGGGCCACAAGTGAGGGTGGATTGCGAGGTGGGAGCTGCACATGCATGAAGAGGCCCACGCAAGCATGCCAGTGCACATGTCCATGCGCTTCCTAACACGGCTGTTACTGATCAGCCTTTTCCACACTGCTAGTAGTGATGGGGAAAGAGAGAGCTGTGTGGGCT
The DNA here is from genome assembly GCF_004798865.1 of Varanus komodoensis. Classification (NCBI taxonomy): domain Eukaryota; kingdom Metazoa; phylum Chordata; class Lepidosauria; order Squamata; family Varanidae; genus Varanus; species Varanus komodoensis. The sequence goes on from NW_025335684.1 coordinate 2,908,080, forward strand.
TCTCTTGGGGGTGGGACTGGAGAATAAGGGTAGCGGAGACATTGGAGAGGGAAATGTGCTGGGAAAGGCCCATCTCATTCTATGTGTCGGGTGCTTCTGTGCATCCATGGCGGGAAGGCACTGGATCGCCTCCTAAGAGGATTCATTCCAGTCTCAAAAATTGCCCCGGTGCTGACTTGGTGCACAGCAGCACTGGATGCCAGTATGACTCACCTGAGTTATCTTCAGGAGGGAGAGCCTCATTCTGATTTGCTACTTAATACAAGGAGAGAGCTTCAGAGGTGAAGGATTCCATGTCCTTAAGATGCGATTGGTAAGAAATAGGATGTCCCTGCTAAATCAAGCCCCGACAAACTTATTTCCTGCAGTGCCTGTCCCCTCACTCTAGATCGGTTATGAATTTTTCCATGCTGCCGTCGTGGTGTGCCATCAAATCATCGCTGACTTACAGCAGCCCTTTGGAGGAGGGTCCCCAGAAGCATCCTGCCCTGGGCAGCCCTGCTCAACTCTTGTCAGCTCCAAGATGGGATCGATGCATCTCAGCACTGGTCTCCCCCTTCTCCTCCTGCCTTCAGTGTCCCCCAACATGACTTCCTTCTTCAGTGAGTCTTCCCTTCCCACGATATGCCCAAAGTAGTACAGCTTCAGTTTCATCATTTTGGCTTGCAGGACATGTCCTGGCTTGGTTTGATCTAAGGCCCACTTGGTCATCTCTCTGTCAGCCCAAATTCTCCTCGGGCAGGCATGTTTCAAGCGCATCGATTTTCTTCCTGCCAGCTCCTCACTCTCCAGCTCGCTCAGCACACATCCAGCGTGAAGATCAAGGGATGCGAAACCATCGTCAAGTCACTGCTCCCAGGGGAGCCAAGCGGCGCCCCCCAGGCAGGGTGCAGGGTCCAGGGTCACCACCTGAACATTTCTGTGCATGTTGAGCAGCATATAACACTTGCAAATAAAATGCATGAATAAACCAGTCACTGATCCATAAAAAGGCTGTTCCAGAATCTCACAAAGTGTGGCTGTCCTCGTGCCTGCATCATCACCGTCACATTGTGTGGTGCCACAGAATAACCACAACAACATTTACATCCCAGTTTTTCTCCTCTTGTGAGGAACTCAAAGTGGCTTACATAGTTCTCCACTCCTTTATTATCCTCACAGCAAGAACCGTGTGGGGTAGGTTAGGCTGCGAGTCTGTTCTGTGACGGATCCAAAGCCACCCTGTGAGCTTCATGGCCCGGAGCGGCCCTGAATTTGGACCTCCCAGGTCCCCAGTCCAACCTCAGCACCACACCACGCCAGCTCTCATAGCATAAGAGGATGCACCTGCCAGGGGGAGCACTCTTGTGGTTTCCTCCTCCTCCTCCTCAGGTCTGGAAACTGGATTTTTTAAAGCAAAAGAAAAAGAAAAGTCAGATTCTCTGACTGCATGTTTCTGCAGTGGCCCCTTCATTTGTCCTTTGCAGAACATGTGGAAGCTTGTGTGGCGGAGAGGACACATTTGTGCATTTTGATTCTCCCCTTCAGAAATTACCCCCTGACATTTGCATCCATTCACCTCATGGCTATTTCAACATGGTGGGCAGCTGAGGAAAGATGCAAAGTTAAGTGATAGTTGCTACGAAAGCTGTTTTTCTTCCTAAATTGCTTGCATTCTGGGAAGTGCAACGCTTATCGCCCTCACTGCCAGGCGCTCTCTAATGAGGCTTATCCGGCTTTCGCAGGCTGACTTAGCTGTGTCCACCTAGGCCAAGCGGAAGGGATCCTTTCTTCTGCAAACCTAATTAATAGCAGTAAGCTGTCCTTGGTGAACAGCGATAATCGTATCCACGATGTAATGCACAGTGCACCAAACTGGGGATTTTCTTTTTCTACTTGGACATTTTTAACTTGGAGTGTGGCCTCCCTTTCCCTCCCTGTGCACCCCTGTTCTGAGCCTTGGGGGGCCCAGCTTCAGAGCCAGAGGGATGCAGGACTTCGACTGAAGAATCAAAGCACTCCAGCAAGTGAGAGCGCCATCAGCCTCCTGTGAAGAGCAAACTTTTTCCATCAATGGCAATCCACATATAGCCAAAGGGGCCCCATCCATGCGCAAGGGGGAGGCATCAGCAGATGCAGAGGGACACTAGGATTTGCAGAGCTATAAAAAGAAAAAATGGAGGAGGAAAGCACCCAAGGGGGTGAGCGGGAGCCTCCCACAGCCCTGTGAGGAACAAGTCATGGGCACTTGAGTGTTGGGGAGGGAATGGAAAGCAGTGTGGGGGAGTGGGTGGGTGGATAATGGAATCGAGTGCTGTGGAAAGGGGCACGGCTGGCTGGAACCAAGAGGGCTCTGTGTGCCAACAGATTCCCCCAGGTCCCACTTCCACGCATTTCAGCCCGTCTCCTGCCCATACCAGACCATCCACAGCCGAGTATCTGAGGAACTGAAGTGGAGCTTGCTTTGAGGTCAGTCTGCCGCAGTCACACTGCAAGAAATGCTAGAGGTGCCTGTTTGCCCAGCACTCTGTTTTGTCCAGCCAGCAACGTACCGGTTTATTTATGTAATGATATTGAGGAACCATCTACACCGGACACATTTCTAAGCCCTTTCTAAGTATGAGAACAGATTGTCACGCTGAAGACGTCTTCTGGTCGGCCCTCCAAAATTAAGGAGGGTTGATGCCTTCCTAATCTGGAGTGGAAGGATGTTTCAAAGAGTGGGCGGTACAACACAGGGCGTTCTGATCCCGGGATGACTCTCCCGGGGTGGCTCTGAAAAGCGGAGTTCTTCCGAAGTGGAGGGCAGCGCTCTGTGTGCACACCAGGGGGTGTCAGAGACCAGGCTGCAACTTCTCCGAGGTTGGAGAAGTGACCTGGGAAAGTGGGAAGGGGACATTCCAGTGGGTAGAGAGGGGAGGACACTGGGAAGGCCAGGATGGGTTTCGTCCTGAGCCTCCAACAGCCCCCCCCCCCGCCCCACCCCTTCCTGGCTTCAGCATTGAACGTCTCAGAAGGTGTCTTCTGGGCCATGCGGGCACACGAGTACCGAAATCTTAAACCTGGCCCAGGAGTTAAGTACAGTTAAGTTCTCTCTCTCTCTCTCTCTCTCTCTCTCTCTCTGTGTGTGTGTGTGTGTGTGTGTGTGTGTGTGTGTGTGTTCAGATTGCCAGCCTACAGAAGGGAATGTGCTAGTTGTTGTTGTTTTTTTAAAATTCTGCCCAGCATCCAGCATAAATTAGACAGTATCCATAATAGGGAATGTTCATGACAATGTTGGATGATCTGAGCATTTTTGGCAAAGCGTCCTGAGCAAAACCAGAGAGCAATTTGGGGGCGGAGTATACAATTATTTTGACTCACATCTAGGACCCAGGAGATAATTTCCAGGTCTTTTTTACACAGCTGATTGCTCAAAGCAGTTTGGGGGGGACTGTAATGGAGAGAGAAACGGAAGTAGAAAGCAAAGAAGAGTTACTAGAGGGAAGATTAGAAGGAATTAAAATACTTGCTGGTGGAAGAAAGTTGAGGCTGGAGGGGATACAATCCTCAGATAAAAGCTCATAAAAGAATGTGCAAATGAGGTGCGGGAGAAATTGTTCTCCTTAATTAGCAATTGATAAGGCTTGAGATAATGGGCTTAGACTAAAAGGAGGGGGGAAATCAATTTAAATGAGGAAAAACATGCTTTAATACTGAGATCAGCTACAGTCTGGAGGAAAGCTTCCAAAATTGCAGTGAAGTGATCATTTTAAAAAATACTTATGTCCTTTTTTCCGGCTGTGCCGAATACAGACTGGGGTGGGAGCAGAGCAGGTGTCAGTGGATGGTTGCATTGATTGCATTTTTATTAAGGGTAAGTTGAAACTACTTTTGAGACTTTGCTTTAGCCTTGTACTATTGCTAAGCGAACTACTGAGATGGCAACAGATATGATAAGGGTCTGCCGGTTGGATTCCACCCCCACCCTTCTTGCCAAGCAGGACTGCTCAACATCACCTATCCTTTTAGAAAAAAGACAGAAAGGAAGGCTGGGGCAGGCAAAAGGAGGTCTGCTGCTCCCCAGACCCTCTGGATATGCATGAGAGAGCGGGGGCATCTCACTAGTCCTGCTGAAAATTGACTGTCTTTTTCCTTTTCCCTCCTCCTCCCCTTCCCTTTAGTGTGGTATCTCTCTAGATTGCTATCGTATTCTTTTATAGATTGACAGCAAACCAATTATTATGGCTGTAGGTTAAAATGCTTTAAATCAATTGCTCGATCTGAGTGTGGCTGTGAGAATACATACCTCTATATCTCAGTATTAATATTTATTTATTTATTTGATTTCTATTCTGCCTTTTACTTACCAAGAACTCAAAGTGGCTTACATTATTCTCCTCCTCCTGCTCTTAGTGTTAACCCCACAGCAACAACCCTGTGAGGTGGACTGGGCTGAGAGTCTGCGACTCACGCAAAGCCACCCAGTTGGCTCCATCGCCAACTGGAGACTCGAACCCAGATCACCTGAGCCCCAGTCCTCTGCTCATAACCGCTGCGATACACTGGCTCTTGAATATGTGCATCTCTCGATCGATCGGGAGTACCTACTGCTGTGCCCCTCCCACTTCCCCAAGCATTCCCAACGCCCCTTTTCTACAAATGCGGGGAAGAGAAAGTGGCAGAACCCAGAAGGCGGAGCTGACCTGGGCCAGCTGCAGTCTAGCCGGCACTGGGGCTCCTTAGATGCCCAGGCGAGAGACGAGAAGGAGAGTCTCGGCTCTTTATCTGCACCGAGGCACATTTAGCCATCCATCGCAGCACGTCTACGGCGCATCTCACCAGGGTGGGAAGGCCGCAGAGTGAGCGTCTGCCGCCACCACTGCCGCCCAGGTGCTCGCTAGGGACGCGCATCCCCTTTGCTCTTCCTCCTGTGGGTTTGCCCTGCCCCCAGAATAGAGGACTCTCCTCTGTAAGAGAGGCCACGAGGCCACCCTGTGTTGTGGACGGGCTGCAGGCCAGGCGGAGGCAGATCTGAAGACCAGAGGCAGAACTGGGGCCTGGCAGGAGGCGAAGCTCCAGGGCAGAAGGGCGTGATGGTGAGGCCACCAGCAACGGGAGGCCCAAGGCAGTTCTGGGGCCATCGCTCGGGGTGGAGCCCTGCGTGGCAGGCAGAAGCCCCCAGCCCAGTCCCCGGCCTGTCATGTCCCAGTTGGCTGGGAGGGTCAGCTGAAGGTGCAGCCTGGAGAACGCCCTCTTCCTTTCTTCACTTTCTAGCCTCCTGGCCTCTTCAGAGGTCCCAGGGCAGGGGAGGTGCCACTGGACAAGGCACCTTTCTGGAGGAGCTGGTCCAAGCACCGCAGGAACTCGGTGCCTTGCAAGAACCTGCCCAAGCATGTCGTGGAAACCGAAAGGATGAAAAACGGAAAACCTGTCAAGGAGAGGGGAGATCTTTGACAAGGCGGAGCAGCCTCTGCCATCGCCGTCATGCTCACTGGACCTCTGGTGCTGCGGACGATCCCCCGTCCATCCATCTTCTGAAGGGCAAGGAACAAAACTGGCCGCCAGCATGGAGCAAGAGGAAGGCGTGCTGCCACTCGCTGCTGGACTGGACCTTCTCCAAAGATCTCGAGGAACAACAATGGAGCGATACGGCCATGGGGTTAAGCACTGGCCCAGCGAGAGGTATTTATCGGGCAGCTGCTGTTTGGAGAACAAGCCCTCTCGATTGACTTCCTTCTGTCCTCTGAGGGGGCGGCGGGGCTGCTGCTGTCCCTGGCTCAGCTCCTTGCACGCGGCTGCCCCTTCGCAGAGTTGCCTGCTGCTCCCAAGCAATTAGTAAGCTATATTTGCTCAGCCACTGCCGTCCACCCTGAACAAATGGGCATAATCTCCCTGCCTGGAGAAGGAGCAGAGGGGCACTCGCTTAGCAGGATGGATAAGGCAAGCGTGCGGTTAAATAAATCCTACCATGGGCCATGCGACCTTGCAAGAGCCTCGTTAATTCAGTGCCACTGGGCAGGAAGTGGCCGCAGCCTCTAAAACGACAAAGGCTCCTCCAGGAGGACGCCCCTGAGCAGAGGCTTCTGCGAACCGGGCGGCTGCACGGACTGGCATCCCCAGATGACCTGCCCCCTGGAAAGCTGCCCATGGGGCTGAAAGGAGACGTTGCTCCCATCCCCATAGATCCTGCCTCTGAGCTCGAACGGCCCCTTCGCTGCCACAAGCTGAGCGCCGAGCATGGGTCTCCCCGCAGAGAGGCAGCGGCCAGTTTTGAAGGGCAGGTGTGCATGGTGGCTGTCCCCGTAGCCACACCCCCAGGGAGAGATGAGAAAGGCACTCCGAGTGGGCAAAATACTTGGCATCACAGCAGGAGCGGCACTCAGTCATTGCACAAATCCCTTGCCCTCCGGCTGCCGTGAGAGTTGCAGCAAAGCTCAGAGGAAACTGCAGGGGTGGGCGATGTCAGCAGCCCTGATATTAGTATTAATGCACATTAATCAGCCAGGCCCATGTTCCTGCAAGCCCTGCCTGCTTCCAGGTCACCTCGGACTCCAGCCGGCCACCCAGCACTCCCACCAGCCAAATATCTTTCCGGAACTGATGTCCGGGAGCTCCTACATGTCGGGCACATGTTGTGTCGTATCACAGAGCTGTGCTGCATACATAGCGCCAACAACATGAAGGGCTGGAAGTCTCGCCACTTTGGCCCTGGTCTCTATCACTCCGCTTGCATAATTTCGTTCTTTCCACACCGGTGGCTTCCAACGTGTTCCCCTTCCCTTCCCTTCTGCAGGAAAACCGACGTGAGCCAGGCCAACTTTGCTCACAACAGGCATCTGAGGAAAAGCGGGGACATCCATGCATGTAAATCTTTCCGTTCCACAAGGAAACCTCTGCCTGACCCAGGAATCGTCAGGCGGGGTGAAAAAGCTCCGTTTCGGAGCGCCTGGGACACCTACTGTGCCCACAGCTCTCTCAAGTCTTCGGGAAGATGCAAACAAATGCTCATTAGTTTTTAAGCATGGCTTTTTCTGTTGCCTTCATTTTAAATTAGGAAAGCCACCGATTCAACAGGATTCAGCCTTTCTGCTGGAAAGCATGAAAAAAAAAAAAAAAAAGCCCAAGTTTTTCTTGGTATCTTTTCTGGGAAACCTGATTTGCTAGACTTGAATGTGCGTGGGGGGCTGGCACCCCAATATGCAGTGTTTTTATGGAACATTTTTCAAATCATTTGAGAAGTAGCTCTGTGCATATTTCGGTCAAGGTGAATAAATCTGAGACCCTCCCATCTCCAGATGTTGTTCAACTCCAATGTCTATCCATCCCAGCCAGCATGACCAAGGGCCGGGTGATGGGAGTTGTAGTCCCAGAGCTACCTCTGCATTGTGCCTGTGAGCACTCATGGCCCGGTCCCATGTGTGTTTGTGTGGAGTCACAAGAGGTGATGTTTTAAATCTGTTTTAAAAATGTGCCAGCCTTGTTTGTTGTTTTTCTGGCGATGCACTAAAGGCAGTTCAGCATTTTAATACAACGGCTTGCAATATGATGGGCTGGAAACAAAGAGGGCAAGGGGGGGAAGGAGGAAAGAGAGCAAGCTGCAGGTACGGAAGTGCTCTTGCGTAATGAAATTATGTAATAGCCAGATGGTCAGGCGAAAGGCAATCCAGGGCCAAGGGAGGCGAAAGACCTGCTAGTCTCAGGAATGGCGGAGCGGGGGGGGGGGGTGGCCTCCCCACTTTGTTCTGATGGTGCTGTCAGGGGATAGGCTGGTTGGAGAAGTCAGGGTTAGGCGAGGTGAGTCCCCACAGCAGGTGACCCTAAACAAACTGAGGGAGGGGGTCAGGTCTTCAGTTCTCCCTAGATGCGGCCCGGAAAAACATCTGCTCTAGAAGGAGGAGACATAGAAATCAGAGGGAGGCAGAAGGGGCCTCCCGGGCCATCTAGTCTGACCCCCGGCTCCAGCCGCTCCGCTCCCGACATGCCCGCCCTGTGCCTGCCCAAGGCCGTGGTGTGACGCCTTCCTCTCATTCTGCATGCGGAATGGCGGACCATGGCGACAGGGCTGGGAGTTGAAAGGGCAGCTGGCTGCACCTGGGGGCCTGAAGGAGGGTCTTATTTTCTCAGCTTTTTCCCACTGATGCTTCTGTGCAAAATGGCTCCTGAGGAAGGCCACTCTTGGGGCTGGCAGCCGGTCCTTGGAGGATGCTGGAGGGTGCCTCACCGACTCGTCTCATTCTCTGATAAAACCTGTTAGAGGGTTGGTGCTGGGATACAGAAATATACACCCCTTATGATTTGCTGGGAAGGTATGTTCAAATGTCTTTGGAAGGCGGAACAGAGCTGGTGAGCTGCGGCCCTCAAACTGTTGGCATCCCTGGCCGCTGCAAACGGGAGGGTGATGAGGATCTAGGTGCGCAAGACGTGGCAGGCCACGAGTTCCTTACCTCCAGGCTTGAGTCACAGAGCTGGAATCCAGCTCCGGCTGCATCTGTGCAAGGCTGGGGGCAAGTGTAAGATTTACACAGGCCGAAAGGGCCCTGATCCATAGAGAACCAGGCTCACTGTTGGAAATGACAAAGAATGACTGAAGCATCCACCACCGGATGTCATCATAGCTCTAAACAACTTGCAGTGTCTATTTCTGGCATCAAATAAAGTAGTGACTTTTAAATACTCATTGGGAAAAGCTTTTAAGCCCATCTCATTAGAACACCAATCAATTCCCTTCTCCCTTCGCTTGATGTATGTGTTAGAGCCAAGGTGCACCCAGAAAGTTAAATAAAATTCAGAAAGCCAACTTCCCATCCTAAAAGTAAAGAAAGGCAATGTCTTAAAAACCAAGCTTCTTTCCAGCATTTGAGAAAACAAGCTGCTCTGCACAGGATTTCAAGATCAAGCCCACTCTTTCAGTACTAGAAGGTCATAGCGGAAGTCAGAATGGGCAAGGTGAAATAGAGGTGACTGCAGAACTGAGGTTCACAGTACTCAGGCAAGTGAGCCAGGTGGCAGATCACAGAGCAAGATGAGAGAGCATGACAAGAGAGCAGCAGCAACTAGAACCAAATGTAATCATGAACCAGTCTGTCCTGGAGTAAAATCTTCTGACTTGCTTTTTTAAACATGAGGACCAGCAACTTAGGAAAGAAAGCCCAGATCCCACCAGAGTTCTGTGGATTGCACTAACCTGACTTTGCAGACCATGAGCCCACATGAGGGCTTCACTGAAGTGCCTTTGCCCTGTACGGGCAACTGCCCCCCTCCTGTGTTTGTGTTCTGAAAGCAGAACGAGAAACTAAAGCATGCAGCATTCCCAATCCGTTGTTTCTGCTTCTGAAACAAGAGCGGGTCAGTCAGGCGTCCACATTCCAGAGAAGAATTTGGACAAGGAGGATTTTGGGAAGCACCCAAATGCTGCCCCTGTTTTCAGGTACAGTTCTTCTTGCAGGATCAGGGGAATTTTTTCGACTTGGAAACTCACAGCTTGTGAAATGTGGATGGGAATAGTTTCAGAAGGACTGCATCCCTTGGCTAAAAACCCAGATGTTTGGGGTACAGCCCTGAATATCACCATCTCTCATAGGAGTTTGGCTAGTTTTCCAGAACTTCCAGGGATGCCTCCCTCTTTGTCCTGCCTGCATCGGAATCTTGCTTGGCAACATGAGGAGGTCTTTCTCTGTGGCAGCTTCCAGCTCTGGAACTCCCCACCATGGGAAGCTCGGTTAGATACCTCTCTGTTGTTCTCCCATGAGCAAACAGAGATGTTTTTATTCAGGCAGGCCTGCTCATGAGCAGGGTTCTGAAATTGGCTGGTGGTGCTTTTTCTCCCTGATGGTTGCATTTTAATTGTCTTTTTAATTGATTTGTTTTTATGCTATGTTTTAATTAAGGCGTTTTTCCCTCTTAAATTCTAGTTTCGATGCTAGCCACCTTGAGTGCCATTCTTTGGTAGAAAGCAAGAAACAGGAAGGAAAGAATTTGGTTTCTGCTCTAAGGGAAAAAAACATGTCCAGACCATGAACTCTTGCATCCTGGAAGAGAATTCAATTTCCATCCATCCCAGAGGCTTTGTAAATCCTCTTGGTGTTTTGTTAACTTCAAAGAGAACCTGAATAGCCCATGGGTGGTTGAAGGGGGCACAAGTAATTTAGTATTGCAGGAGAGGGGAAAGGAGAATGGACTAGAGATGAGAGAGTGAAATTCCAGCAGGAACCTCTGCTGAGGCGATGGTCAATAAAGCCACGGTGCTTTCCCACTCTTTCATCTCTAAGTGCTTGCTGGTAAATTAGTCCCTCTTGTCATCTCTCATTGACTGCTTTTCATTGTTCCAACACAGCAGCAAAAACGGGGTGACGATGCCTGTTGCTGAAATCTAATGTATAGGAAGAGAGAGAGAGAGAGAGAAGAGAGAGAGGGAATAATCATCAAATGACAGGACTGGGATACACCAAGCTCCATCTCATTTGTGGCACTGCCTGGGGTCCCACAAATATAACAGTCCAGTGCTTTGGGGTTCCCTCTGCATGCATTCCAAGCTAATTTCATTTTGTAGCGTGGAGAAGGAATTGCTTAGCCCAATCTTCCCCACTTACAGTCTTGTTTTGTCAACTTCACAACAGGGGATTTAGACATTGCCGAGCCATAAAAGGGGAAAGGATGGGGCTAGGTGTGGCAGCTTATAGGTACACTTCCAGGACAAGCTCTGCTCCCAAATCTGTGCATCTTTTTTTTTTTTTTTTTGGTCCATGGAAAACCACAGGTACACATGTGAATAGCTTATGGCTGCAAGAAGGTTTCTTCCTTTTTTTCCTGGCATGTCTTGAGCTCCTGAAAATCCCATTTTTCTCCAGAGTTAAGTATGGGGTGAATTTCTGCATGATGTCCTGCAGGTTTCTGAGGGTACCATGGACCTGGTTCCATTTTATTCCATCCTGCCTCCCCCCCCCCCGCAAGGAATCCAAGTTTGCTTGCATCATCTTCCTCCTCCGCTCCATTTCATCCTCACGACAACCCTGTGATGTAGGTTGGGTGGGAGTCAGTGACGGGACCAAAGCCACTCAGAGAGCCGGAGAGCCAGGTGGGCCCTGCACTAGAACTAAAACATGGCCCTGGTCCATGGCCCTAACCACTACACCACACTGCCTGTCTCTTAACCTGGAGGGTGTGGAAGAAGGAAGGAACCACCATGGCCGGAAGCCCTGGCAAGAGGCAGGAGGCGCAGCGCTTCACAGCGCTCCGGGCATCTCTCCACCTAACCCACCTGAGCAGCACAGGAGGAGGTTCAAGCCGAGCTCGCTCCCCGGTGAACCGTGAGAGTCCCCTCAGCTCGTGCCGCCCGCCCGCCGGTTCTGGTGCGCGCACGGGCTGGCCGCAGGGAGCTGTCCAGCGTCCTGATCGTCTGGAACCGGCCAGCGCCTCTGGGCGGATCCGTGCAGGCTCGCTGCCCGGAACAGGGCGGCCTTCGCCACCCTTGCCCGGGGCCAGTCCCGCCAGCAGGCAGGTGGAGGCGGCTTCCTTGGCTGGTTGCGAGCAGGGGCAGGGAGCGGCGGCTGGGTGTTGCCGCCACCGGGTACACTGAAAACAAGACTGAGCAGCCTTCCAAACAGCAGCCAGACTAGAGCAGCCTTCCCCGACTTGGTGGCCTTCAGGGGCATTTGGACCACCCCTCCCAGAATTCCCACCCAGCAGGGCCATTGGCCGGGAATTCTGGGCGTTGCGGTCCAGTCGTGTCTGGAAGGCACAAGGTTGGGAAAGGCTGAACTGGATGACTGTGTGTGAGAGTGGAGGCAACACACGGCCATTGGGACTAGTAGCCACCGATAGTCACGTGGATTTCTCTAATCCCTTTTCAAAGTCCTCCAAGTTGGTGTCTGTCACTCCACCTTGTGCTGCCGGAGCACTGGAACATCTTCTTTTGTTTTCTCCTGTGGCAGAGTCAACACGACATCCTAATCTTCCAACGCTGTTCGTTTCTCCCTAACCGTATCTTTATGGCACCCAGCAAACATTAGAGGGTTCCTTGCACCTTCAACATTTGCACGGGGTACTTCATGGTTCACGAGGCAACCCAACCAGTTATCTCCGATGCTGCAAGCAGGTGTAATTGGGCAGTCTGCTTTGGGAGAGATGCCACTTAATCATCAAGGAGAAACGACCCCGCGTGAAGCAGCAGTATCTGGAGGAGGATGACCACGCAAGAAACGTTGACAGCAGCACAAGAGGAATGAAGGAGGGAATGAAGAGGGAATGAAGCTCAGCACCAGCCTGGCCTGCAGAGGCACCCAGCTTAAATCTCCAGGTAGGGCTGGGAAACTCCTGCCTGAAACGGGGGAGCCGCAGCTGCCAGCCCGTGTGGACTGTATTGAGTTGGATGGGCAGCACCCCTGTTCCTTGGGTTTAGATGTTAGCGATTTAGTTGAAGGCTGCACAGGCATTTTGCCTGGTTCAGTCCTGGGCAAACTGGCAAACTCCAGATGTGCTGGACTGGAACGCCAGCCATTCCTTGAGAACATGCAAGTTTTAGTGCATGTTGTCCATGGGGCATCAGGTTGGAGAGCCCTGCTCCAGGGTCATGTTAAAGCCAGGGGCCTTGTTCCAAGAGCTTCCCTTGGTTAGATCCCTCAGGAATCTACGGACGCTCTGCCCTCCTACTCTGGCTGCAATCCTGCAGGGCCATGCACTTCAGCACCTTGCATGAGGCTTAATCACTCGGTCCTGACAACGAAGCAGTACAAGAGCCACAAAAAGAGAATAAGGCCAGTGTGGGCAACTGAGTGTTGCCCTAATGTTGCAACTTCTTTATGCCCTGGCCACTATGGCCAATAGCCAGGGATTCTGGGAGCTGTAGTCCAAAACCTCTGGAGGGCACAGGGGTTTCCCTCACTGCCAACCTGGAGGCGTCCAACAGGCATGTGTTGCCACGTTTCCCTTCGTTAAGGCAATGCTAATCACGCTTGATCCGGAGCTGCTCACCAACCCTTGCTAATGAGCATGTCATTAAAGTAGGCCTAGGAATTCTCAAGAGGGCTTGATCGGGGTAGCGTTAACTTCTAAAAGGAAATGAGTGTGCCCGGAAAAGAGATCTCCGTTAGTTAGCAGTGATGCATCAGGAAGAGCAGACCAATGAAAAATGGATTTGGAAGATTTAATGATGATCTCAGGAGGCGAGGATTACATTCCCCCGCAGTCCTGGAGGCTCCTACAAGTAATAACGTTTTAATGAAGAAGTTGAAGTTTCCACTATCAGATTGAAATATCTAATTTCCCCCCAGCTAGAAAAAGGGGTCCTTAAGCCATCCAACTCAGAAGAACTTCAATTCCCATGTTCTCCTCAAGTAGGCCATGGCAATCCAACTTGTCCAAGGGTCCCCCTCCGGCTTTAGAAGCCTCTGACCAAAATATCAGAGTGAATTTATGGTTCTTCTTCTCTCTTATTTTGCTCATGCTTTGCACGCAAAATCATTACCTCTCCCTGCCTTTCCCTTTCCCACTTGCATTTTTTCTCGCCTTCACTCAGCGATGGCTAAGGGCAAATCCTCGAATTTGCATATTGAGCAAATAGACATCTATTTGTATGCTATAAATCTAATCCATAAACAGAAGACATAAATAATTCCCCAGAGGGCTGGCATCCTTCTGCATGGTTCCTGGAAATTTACTTCTCCATCGGAGATTCTGAAGACTTGTGGGGGGGGGGTCCCAGTTTGGAGCAAGGGCTGCAATAAGCATGTTGGAGGGGAAAGACTGGGTTCAAATTCTTACATGGGCATTAAACCTCTTGGGTGGCATCTGCTTCCTGGGCTGGATCCAGGGTGAAGGGGGTCTTGGCAAAGAGCACTTCCGGGAGCGGTAGGTCCCCTGATGGCCATATTGTGTGGCACCAGTGACAGCACTCTGGACTGACCGGCACACAGTTTGCATTCCCCCAAATGCCCTGGAGTGCAGCTATATTCTAGGCATGCTGGGAAATTAATATGGCAGACAGAGACCACAGGTGTGGAGTTTTGGCTGGAGGGCAGGAAACAACACTTTTTCAAGAGAGGCATTAGTGATGAAACCTGCCAGGTATGGGCAAAGGTCATGTCCAACCTGTGTGTCAACTTCTTACACTGTTTCTTTTATTTAGTCTTTTTGGTGAGGACAGGACAGCACAGAATGTGCACTGCTCCAAAATCTTAGGGGATAGGCCCAGATAGAAATATGATAAATAGTTTAAGCAGCTACCCCCATATGGACTAGAAACATGTTTGTAGAAAAAAGCAAGGGTGAGATTTTGGGGATGCTATCCTCTTGACCTTCTATGAAGCTCTGTGTTTGCGAAAATGTAAGGGAATACACATCACTGGCAGCTTGGGAACTTTCTTCCACATCCTGCACCTAAATTGCCATCTGGTGTGTTGTGCCGCACAACGCAAACTTCTCTCCGAAACAAACTGAAGGTTTTGCTGAGTTCTCAACTTGACTCACTGCCATCTTTCCCTGACTGCGTGACCCCCTTGAATACCTCCAACACCAGGTAAACAACTCCCAAGGGTCAATTAAGATGTCTTGTGATGATTAGGGCTTGTCACTGATGAAACCCAGTGGTAATTAGCGAATTAAAATGTAAAAAACCCCTTTTGATTAGTACTCAGCATAATTCCCTCCAATTATTCAAAGTTCACAACTGCAGGGGGTGAGAGATCTACAGGAATACTTTATTTATATCCTTATATTTGTCTTTCCTCCAATCAACTTTGTGAATATAGTTAATCATCAGCGCTAGAACTTGTTATCTTGGAGAGCCAAAGCCGAGCTGTCACTCTGCCTGATTGCTGCCCATGGCAGCTTGGCAGAAGGCTTGGCAGGGTGTGGAGCAGGAAACCAAGAAGGGAAACGGCTTTCCAACAAAGTGGAACCAAAGCCATCCCCACACGGAAGGTGGAAGCAAACTGGCACGAGGAAGGCTTCAGCCTGTGGTGGGTCTCGAACCAGCGGCATCGCAGACGCCAAGCATGGACTCGGGAGGCCCCGCACCATCCTCCTCTGGCCAGAGGAGGGCAGTGCAGGAAGAATAGCAGCCGGAGACAAGGCTGGGAAGGGCCCCTTCCCCCTGGAAGCTGCTCTTTGTGGCATTGGAGAATGGGGTATCCCCGGAGCCTCGGTTCTTTGAAGGCCTCCGTGCAGGGCCCCTCGGTCATCCACCTCCTCCCTGCAGAGGCCACTGGTCCCGCTGCTCTTCATCCTCCTCTTGCTTGAGAGCCACCACCACCCTGGCCTAGCCCAGGGCGAGGGGCAGGCGAACCAGCTGGCTGCAAGGGGGAGAAGGAGGGCAGCTCCCGTGGGCCTCGGCCATCGTCCCCTGCCGGGGTGTGGGCCCTCGGCAGGCACCCGACCACCCCTTCACCTGATGCCAGCCCCGGCTGCGGTCCTAGACACGTCTGCTAGAGAGGAAGGCACCTTGGAGCCCCGAATTGAAGCTGCCCTGCAAGAAAACTCAAGCACGGCTGTGCTGTAAGAGGCTGAGCCGTGCCTCGGGGAGCTCTGGGGCCAGACCTCGCCTCTTCCCTGGAGGGGCTGAGCCAGCAGGCACAGCGTCGCCTGCCCTTCCTTCTCAGCACCACCCTTGTCTGGGCCGGAGCGAGAGGCGGGTGATCAAGGAAGCTGCGAGGGGGAAGTGCTCCAGGAGGCTCTGCCTACCCTCCCTGCCAGCCCTGCCTAAAATCTGTCCTGGCTGACAGCAGGTCTTCGGGTTTGTGGAAGAGGGAATCTTCCCAAGCCCTTTCTGGATATTCCTGGAACAGAACCTGGCACCTTCTGGGTGCAACGCCCTTCCACAATGTCTAGTATGCCCTGCGGGGGGGGGGGGTCCAGGTAAGGTAGATTCACAGAAGATCGTAGCTCCATCGTGGGAATTTGGGCAAGCAGAGGAACCATCCGGAGTGGAAAGCTCACCTGTTCCCCCACGACTTCAGTATATAATTCGGCAGCGGGTGCTGGAGACAACAGCTCGGCCCTCCAAAAAAGCATTGGTGCTTGCCGAGGCTGGAGGAGGTGGGAAACCTGGTTCTGTGAATGGCCTCTAGGAGGCACCCCTAGGTGTGTTTAGGCAGCAAAGGCACCTACTGCTCCTTGCCTTCTCCAGTCATTCCCATGCTGGTTGAACCTTGCCGGGCTTTGTTCAGTCTAAGCATGCAAGAGCCTTCAGTGTACGTTAGGTTGCCTCCACATCCAGTTCATCATTCTGACATCAGGAATGCTTTCAGGGCAGAGATAATGCCCAGGGGCATTGTCTTTGACCTAACAGGAAACCTTTCAGATATACCAGGATACCAGCCATATATCTCAACCCAAGAGCTTGCTCCAGAATACGTTTTATGATTATCGAGACCTATCGCTCGAGGTTCATGCCGCCGCAGAACCTGCCTTGACTCACAACATTAGCCAATTAGGAAATATGGAATAATGAATTAATGGGTTAATAATTCATCAAATCAAAGAGCAAACTGAGAGCTGTTGAATAATGCCACCCAAATCATGATCATCTGCATAATGGGAAGGTGGAAATGGTGATGCATATTCATTTTATATATCTTTGGAATCCCAGGGGCTGGGAGGAAGTGCAAGGCTTCATGGACCGTGATCCAACAGGTTGCAGTCAACAAGGGGCCTCTCTCTCTCTCTCTCTCTCTCTCTCTCCCCCGTGTGTGAGTAGGCAGGCGGGCTACCTCTGTGCTGGAACGTGGCCAGCGGTGGTAAGACAAGGCCAGGTCCAGCCCATCTGTGGCGAAAGAAGCCATGGTGCGCCTTCCCTTGCAATGTGCCCAAGATGCTCATGGTGGACCTTCCTGTGGCCTCCAGACCCAGCAAGGAGCATGGAAGGATGGCTTTGGAGCTGCCCCAGAGGACAAGGTCCACGTGGGGTGGCCCACAGAAGCTGCTGGGGCCTCTTTCCCCACATAGCTGTGATTGTGTGAACCTGGGTGGAGTTTCACCAGCTTATTAGTGGGTGTCAGAGCAGGCCATGGGCCACTGTTAGCCAAAGCCAGCTATCCTGTAGCCTGAAAGCACCCACTTTAAAGCATGCAAACGCAGTCAGGCAATTTGGTAGAACCTGAAGGTCCACCAGCTGGAGCTTGGTGGGAAATGCCAAGCATTCAGCAGTACGGGCCACTGGACCCATGTTCCCCCAGAAATCTGTGCCTGGGAGCCGAACGACACTCCTGGGCGCTTTCAGGCCAAAATGCAGTCGAGGTTCTGCTCCACCTTCAAGCCATTTAGAGGGAGACACTTCTGAGCTGTTGCAATGGTGAGGCTGTTCGGAGCCAAATTTGCTGCATCAGAACATGGCACCCCGCCCCCCGCAACACGCAAAACATTATTTCTAAGAAAATCACTATTCAGCTTGAAAAATGGCCTGCACGCACACAAGTACCGGCCAGCTCTATAAATAGCGCCAAATTAAATAGAAAGAAGATTGAGTGAATGGACTGGGAAGAGGTCCAGGGAGAGAGATGGATAATGAAACAAGAAAAGGGCTATAAAATAGATACCGGATGGAGAAGCATCTGATCTTTGGCAATCCTGGGGGAAAGGATGCCGTGTGCTTAGGAATGGCCGTGGAAGCTAAACCAAGATGGAGCCCCAAGTGGCAGGTCCCCCCATCTTCGTCTTCCTCCTCTTCTTCCTCTTCATCTTCCTCTTTCTGGCATGCCAATAATTAAATGGCTTCTAACGTGAGAACAGGTTCTAGTTGGCCACAGTCATGGTTCGCAGGCCCCAATAGACCTCCCCGAATATATCCCTAGATGGACGCGGTGCCCGAGAGAAAAGCTCATCCTGCCAGCCCCACGGACAGGGCTGTTGCTAGGCTCTTAGGAAACAAACCTGCATAAATCTGCCTATGCCTAGTTTGTCTCTGCATGTACAAATTAAGAAATAATTACTAGGATTTATTTAAATATCACAGGAGGCAAAGTCAGCCAATTCATTTCTTGGCCAAATCCTCGCCAATGCAGTCATTCCTTCAATTAATGTGCACCTTGACCCTCATCCCTAATGAATAAAATTTAAAAATATGAATTATAATAGAGGGTTGTGGCTTGTGGGAAGAAGAGAGTTAATTCTTCCAGCAGCAATCCTCTTTAAAAAATCCCTCCGTGCACTCAGGGCAATTGAGCAGAATAAAATCTTTCTATGGGCACCAAGAGACAGTCAGGTCTCTGGGTAATTTATCTGGGATAGCAGCCCATGGACTCGGAGCTAATAACACCTCTGCCCATGGGGGGAATAAGGCGGTTACATGTAAAGATTTCTGGGATCCTGCACGTCAAATGCTCCGAGCCCTTAGGAAAAATGACATAGCCATGCTAAGGCTGTGCCAAAGATTCCTCCCAATTTTTTTAACCATTCCCATTTTATTTATTTATTTATTTATTAAAACATTTTTATGCCGCCCCATTCGCCGAAGCCTCGGGGCGGCTTACAACATAGATAAAACAAGTTAAAATCCATATAAAATAATCTTAATTAAAACTCACATTATAAAATAAGCCGCCCTGGCCAGATAAAATTCAATTGTATTTAGCATTTAAAATGTTGCTTAAATAAAAAGGTCTTAGCCTGGCGCCGAAAAACAAATAACGACGGCGCCAGGCGGACCTCTCTGGGGAGCGCATTCCATAACTTAGGCGCCACCGCTGAGAAAGCCCTTCTCCGAGTAGCCACCCTCCTAATTTCTCTCACGGAGGGCTCCCGGAGAAGGGCCTCTCCCGCCGATCTCAGGGGGCGACTGGGCAAATATGGATGTAAGCGCTCCTTCAGGTAACCAGGACCCAAGCCCATTCAAGCCAAAAGAAAAGAAATCGATTTCCAAAAGGAACTGAGTGGTGAAGAAGATTTCAGAGGAATGATCCTTGGCTGGGTGTGGATTTATTTTCCAGTTTTTGTTTTACTGGCCTAGCTTAGGTAGGAAGGGGCTACGAGAGCGCTTGCGTCTTTCGCTGCCTAATCAGGTCTCCGCCAGCCCGAGGGGTCCTTGTCGGAATAGTCAGGGCTCCCCTCATATCAGGAAGCCAGAGCAATGGCATGATGGGTAATGGGAGGAAAGAGCCCGCACACAGCACCCTCAGCTATCTCACAGTGCTCAGAGGAGCTTAAGCGCACTGCGAAGCAAATTCGAAAGCACCTGGAGAATCAGCCGCCCCATGGATGTCTCTTTGGGGGGTGGGGGTAATAGGAGCCAAGAGCCTTGGCTGCTCTCCTCCCTGCCTCCACGAACAACTCCCCACGAAGGACAGACGGACAGACAGACAGGTGGATGTCATGCTGCCATGCCTGCTCATGGGTCATCCTGCCTGTGAGAAAGGGTTGAGAATTTCTCCTGGAGAAATTTGATGGGATTTCTCCCCCTCGGCCCGGTTTCTCTGCAACATTAATAGGGTGGAGAGTTCCAAGAGGTCATTTACTGAGCCCGCCAGGGCATCCTTTGCATGACGGTGGGACTGGTTCCCAGGGTGAGCACAGCCTTGCTTGTGGCTTCTGGGGTCACCTGGGTCAGTTCCAGCGTGCCTTCTTCGAGGTCCAAAGAACCCGAAACTTGTTGTTTGTTTTCTCATTGAGGAAAGAAAAAGATCATTCCTGTTTCCTCTATGACACGCTATGCTTTTCTGCTGCTCCCCTGGGAGAGCAGCACATGCACCGCTTGCAAAAATATCTTGCATCAGGCTAAATTTCCGTTTCAGATGCATGTCGCAGGCAGGCAGTTTCGAGTGGGTCTTGGGAACACCAGCGCCGCCCCTTAGGCCAGAATGTGCTGGAAACACGTTAGCCGAAAGGAATATACAGATGAGGCTGCTGGTGAAGAGAAGCTGCGTGCATCCTTCATGTTGCCGGATGCTGTTGAAACAGGGTCCTTCTATCTGCCTGGGAAAATGCTCACTGTGGCCATCCGGGAGGGAAAGCCTTTGAACCGAGGGGAGAGCACCTTCCACCATTTAATGACGAGACTTTGAGGGCAAAGGATAAAACATCCTCAGACCACTAGGTGCTGCAACCACTAGGAAAAAAAGTCCTCCAGCTACCCTTCCCCTCCCCCCGTCTTTTTGTGTAAGCTGGCACCCACCGTTGGCCTTTCCAGAGCTCACCATGGGCCGTGTGTGGTGGGCCCGGAAAGAGTTGCAGTCCACCGTGCAGAGAAGGTAGATCACCAGAGTGTTTGGCCGTTCGGTTCCCAGAATCCCCTGCCAGCATGGGCAACAGTCAAGAATGCTGGGAGCTGAAGTCAAAAACTTCTGAAGGCCGCCTTCTGGTGCCTGGTCTCAAAGGGCCGGGCACTGGGGCTGTTCGCAGGCAGAGCAGCCGGACTCGACTCCCCCTGAGCTGCAGGCCTTCCTTTTCTTGCGGCTGGCCCTGCATGGCTATCTTGGATCTGACTAAGCAGAGAGGGTGCAATGGAGGGGGCACCCAGGAAGCCCTTCTGCCTGGCCGGCTTACCGCCGAGCTGGGGTCCTGCGGCTTGGGCCGCTGTGGACGGTGGGCGGCACGAAATGCTCCTCAGTGCGATGGGAGTGATGAGCCAGCTCTTCGGGGAACGGGCCTGGGAAAGGTTGCCTGATGGTCTGTCGAAGCAATCTTTTGAATAGCCTGCAGAGGGTAGTATGAGACAAAACTGGAAGAGACCAGGCAGCCTGCTCCAAAATAAGGGCCAGTTCGCATGCCAGTGCTTCGTTAAGGAACGTGACATGGAAATCCATAGTGGGGAAATGTTGCTGAGGACATCAGGGCTGATGCACATGAAGCAGAAAGACAAGCTCAGCATTGGCCTTCTGACCTAGAAAGTCACCATGTTCATGATGTACAAAAGCAAAACTCACATTCATGATCTGGCATCAAGAGCAAGAATCCGTCTTGAGAACTGAAAGTCCGGTGGCAGTTCCTCTCTCCCCATAAGAGCCGCTCTGACCCCAAGGAGATGGAGAGGGCCTTGGCTGAGGCTCCCAAAGATGTGTAGGCATGATGGGCATGATTCGCCTGCGCACTTATCCACCGCAGGTGTTCCTGGTCCCCAGCACACCCTTTCGTGGCGAAGATGCCCACAAGCCTGCTGACTGATGTCATTTGTTGATTGCAGAGGGGATCGGAGTGTGAGGGACAACACTGTAAAAAGCCAACACAAAAACAATGTTTAAAAGTCAGCTGCATTTCGCAAATCTCTTTATCGAGGGCAACGGAACACCCAATAATACAGAAGCATCTTTGAAGAGGAAGAACAATTTCTTTATCATTGATGGGATGTTTTAAAGTTGTGATGTGTATTTAAACTGTCGGGCTTTTGCTGCCATAGGAATGTCTGCTTCTTTTTAATGATTCCTCTGCATTAGATGCATTTCAGTTGCTCTCGATAAAGAGACATTCTTGACAATTTTCAGCACTCTTATCTGCTGTGTGGCTATCTGTTTTGGTTTCTATTTCATCTGGGGATCCTGGAGAATCTAAATTCTAGCTTTCTGGAAGTGGTAGAAAACTAAATCAGCACATGGTCTTTAGTGGTTGATGCATCTGGTCCGTATACGATGCTCAGGAATATGGGGAGGGCCGTTTTGCACCCCCTGTCCCCCAGCTTCATTGGGCAACCCCAAAGTTTTCGCCTTCTTGTCAGCATCCGTTCCAGGTTTTGCAGGCCCCGGAGCAAGCCAGCCTGCACGGGCCCCCTTCCTTAGGGAGCCAACCTTCCACCAACGTCCCCACCGGCTGCTCTTGGTCCTCCCTCCCTTCTTTATCATGGCTCCCACTTGCTAGCTCCATGGGCAGGGAACTAGTGGGCGAGGCAGCCAGGCTTCTCCTGCGCCTCCTCCTCACCACCACCGTGCCTGGGCCAGGGCAAGAGGGGGCCAGCAAGCATCTGGCGATGGCAAAGAGGAGGGGAGGGTTCAAGGAGCTCTCCTTATCTGGGCCCTGCTGCAGTGCGGGCCCTGGCAGGTGTGTAGGCATAGCCACCCTTGATGCAGTCCGTGAGCATCGTCATCCATGTTGATTTTACCCCCAGGGGTCTTCCTGGTCTCATAGCACAGGAGGGAAATCTCTCTCTAATCTCAGTCTCCGCCGCTCCGTCACTCAGTCACTCACACACACGCACACACGCGCGCTCCTCTTTCCGATCATTCATGAATCTGCCAGGCGCTGCTTGGCCATTCCTGGCGAAAGAAGACAGTTCCAGGGAGGAATGAATGAACTTATTCTGCAGAAGTGACATGTTCTTGCTGGTCTCCCAGTTCACCAGTCTCCCCCAGGGCAGCCAACTGGTCCCAGTTGTGCCCTGGCTCTGGGTGGGCTCAGCTGCCATCCCTTGTCCAGCGGGGCACACACTGGAATGCAGCTGAAGGGAAAGGAGGTGGCCTGGCCTGGGAAGGGACTGTGGGGCTGTGTGACCATCTCCTGGATCTGGGTCAGCAACAGTCTGTCGGCTGCATCTGAATGCAGCTGTCATGGCAGATTTGTCATCTGCCCTGTGAGTCCAAAGATGCCCACGCAGGATGAGCGGCCTACACCTTTCTTTGCGCTCGACCAGATCTTCCGTGCCCAAGGGCCGGCTTGATTTGGAGATGCTCTTGGGGGCTGTGAGCTAGTGGTGGGCGGGGCTGAAGGAAAGGGGGTGGGGCCAGAACCAAAGGGTGGGGCCAAAGACAAGGACAGGGGGACAACGGTACTAAAAATGCCAACATATTTATTTTGCATTTACTTGCTCGCATCAGTTGTATAGGGCTCCATAGCGAAGCAGATTCCAGAGCAGTGAGCAATAAAAAGATGAACACCAGCAAAAGAATATATTCATTGCTTTCTGAAACAAAGTCACAGCAAGGCTGTGGCTGGTCAGGAAGGAGCAAGGATATCTACACACCGTAGCTGAAAGTCTCAGGGGTGGCATGTCAATATGTTAGAACTGGGGGACAGCTGGGAAGCCACGGAACAATCAACAGCTGGGGCTGCAAGGCTGGGACCCCTGGAAGGAGGCCGTGGGCATCGCAGAACCCCAGAAGGCCAGATCGGGGTCCTAGGCTGGCCAAATTTAGACCACAGGCCTGAGGTTCACCGCCGTTGCTTTATACGGTCAGATCTTGACCGTGGCAGGATGTGCTTGGAGGGCCACTGGGGTGTCGTGGTTAGAGCACTGGGCGAGGACTTGGCAGATCTGGGTTCGAGTCTCCACGCAGCCACGAAGTTCCCCTGGCCTGCTTCACAGGGTTGTCGACAGGAAACATGGGAGGAGAAGAGGGCTGTGTAAGCCCCTCTGAATTCCTCACAAGACGAACCGAGGCGGGTTATAAATGTAAGAGCAGCCCCTCTTTGGCTGCTCGGGTGCTCAACCAGCCCGGACTGGAGCCGCCCCGGCAGAGCCCGGCTCAGGGTGGCCCATCTTGCCACACCTGGCTGCTGTTTGCCGCGCAGCTGCGCTCCGTTTTGCAGTGCCTGGTGGGTCCTTCCTGCTTGCTCTTGCCAAACATCAATGGCACCACTATTCATTTTGCTTCTTTGCATTTTCTCCTACCCAATAATAATTTTGAGACAGATGCGAGCTGTGGGAATTTTTTTTTCCGAAATAATCCTCTCCTCCTATTTACTCTGCTTGCCGCTGAGCCTGCAAATTCAAACTAAGTCAGTCCCTTTGTTTTTGCTGGCTCTTTAAATCTGAATTTCTTTCCATTTTTTTGCTCCCTCTGCAAAATACGTGTCCCCACCGTCTGTTTCCTTTCCACTCATGTCACTCGTGAATAGTCCAGGAGAACCAAGCTCTTAATCGCTTGCCCGTGTTGCCTCATCTGTAGAACCAGTTGTGCTATCTTTGGCTCACGTTGGGCACTGGCCACGTGAGAAAGTTTCGGTCAACCAGTCAGTCATCACAATGGGAGTTCTTTTAAGGACCTTTTATTGAACCAACACAAGATGCTTGAATCATTGGATCACAGAGTCCTAGAATGGTAGAGCTGGAGGAGGCCAGAGGGCCATTGAGCCAACCCTGGCTCAGTGCGGGACCCCGAGTTAAACCTTCCCTCTCAGATGGCCGTCCAGCTGCATCCCGAATGCCTCCAGCGTGGGCGAGTCCGTAACTTCCCCAGGTCATCGGTTCCATTGTCGTACCACTCCAGCAGTCAAGACGCTTTCCTGATGTTAACCCGGGATCTGGATTCCTGCAGCCCAAACCCGTGATTCCATGTCCTGGGCTTTGACAATCGAGATCCCGGCCGCGCTCCGTGTGGCAACCTTTCAAGAAGCTGAGCAGTGCTATCCTATCTCCCCACAATCTTCTCTTCTCAAGTCTGAGCTTGGGTCCCAGTTCTTCCAGTCACTCATCACATCCAGTCCCTGGATGATGATGATGATGATCATCATCATCATCATCATCCGGAGTCCCATGGCCCACATCTGCCCATGTTCCCCAGCAACTGGTGCGAAGAAGCATGCAGCCGGTGATGGAGGAGGCTGCTTCTAGCTGGCATGACCAGTAGCTGCCCCACCTTCCATGCGTCTGTCTCACCCCTTCTTGCCATCACCCAGATTGGTGGTCAGATGCCACGGGATGTGTTTGAGTGAGGAGGAGCCACGATTGTCCCTCACTGACTGTAGCAATCTGCGGTTCCTCCTTTGAACAAACACCACCGGCAGACGGCTTCCCTTGCAAAATGCTCTTCCCTGCTTCCGAATGCGAGTCATCAAGACTTGATTATGTTGTGAGCCACCCGGAGAGCCTTATGGGATAGCATATAAATAAATAAGAAGGAAGAAAGATGAGTCTGTGAGCATATGCAAAGCACTCTGTTGCAGCCTAGCTGTGGTTACTTCCCAAAATTCTCCTTATGAGCACATCTGTGCCCCAGCCTCAAAAAGCAAGCTCACCTACTCTCTGCACGCTGCTCATCTAACAGGGCTTCTCGCCTCTGCTGGCACCTTGCCTTCGGGGTCCAAAGAGGGGTTGATCCCTGTCTGGGAGTCCCTTGTTCCCCGCAGCCCCTCCCACTCCAGCCGCTCTCAGGAATGGTTCAGTGGGGCAAAGCGGACGGCCTTGGGACAATCATCCCCTCCTCCTGTGGCCTCCCAGGATGTTGGGTCACCCTTGCTGAGACGTTCCTCCTTTGCACTGAGCAAGCACCTCGGATGTGGCCGGCATCTGTGGGAGCGCTCGGCCAGGCCCACCATCTCCCTTGCTCCCGACAGCAACCTCAAAGGGGGCTCATTCCATGCTGCAGCCACGAGGGCCTTCTGTTGCTTCCTTTGCTTTCCGAAGGCTTTCATCTTCTGTGACTCAGTCTGCATCCAAGTGTGTGGGGGAGAAGAAGTTAGATCGTGGAGAAGGTGCCATGCCATTTCCTCTGGCTGCTTCATGTAGCTGCTATCAATTGAGTTTCTGTTTGATCCAGGTTCTGCTTTCATCACATGGCATAAAAATTCAGTGTTGCATGAACGTCGGCCTCAGAAGTCTCTGAAGCCACTCAGAGCGTTTCCCCTCGCAGAACCACTGCCTATAGCCAACATTAACACTGGCTAATTTAAGCAAATCTGCCTATTTGTTCTTTTTTACCCCACCTTTCTAGTTACATTGAATCAAGTAACAGAGCGAAACAGTGAAAAGCAAATTCAAAGGATGAACCAGTTTGGATCTACCTTTCCTAACCTGGTGCATTTGAGATGCACTGGGCTACCAACACCCACCAACCCTGGATGGCACGGCCAGTGTCTGGACAGCTGCCCTGCTCATTCAGTGCACCAAGCCAGCTTGGGTTTTGTTTCTGCTGCTCTTGTCATGCTGTCAGCTCCTTGGCTTCATTGGTGTATCGACTGGGCCTCCTCTTCTCAAAGTACAACTTTCCTGAATCTGAAGCAGAAGAAAAGGTGGGGTTGGAATTCTTGGCTGAAATTCCAAGGTCAGCAGGCCCCAAGATATGTCAGGTGGTAGGTGAAAAACGGACCACCTCTGGTTTGGGGGTGGAGGGAAACACTCTTGAACAGGCAAGGCCAGGGAGGTACAGAGGCAACAGAATCTATCCCATTGTCTGGTGTCAGCGCAAAAGAGCAGACCAGTTGAGGAGCATCTGGCAATCCTGCCACCTGGCCCCAAAGTAGCAAGAACCTCCCTGAGGATGGAGCTGGCTCTGTTTGCTTGGAAAGGGAGGAGAGGCATTCTGTATGGAACCAACTTCTTGGCCTGTGCGTAATCTTCCTAGTTAGCTGGCTTCCCAACTTGACTGATGTCTCTTGGCATCTGCAATAATTAAAGAAGTGTTTTTTTTAAAATAGCCAGCCTGGCTAGCCTACTTTAACTTAATAAAAACTGTCACCAGAAATCTCTTGTCTCGATCTGCTGAAAAGAAGAAAAGGATGGGGAAAGCCCGACCATACCCTTGGTATGACAAGGAATGTCTGAAACAGCATAGTAGCACACACTCAAGGACTGAATGTGGGTTGTGTTGAGTCATAGGTTCTCATGATGTCTGAATCAGGCCGAGATAAGTCACGGTGAACAACGCACAGTTCACCGCCCAACAAAAGCCATGGGTTCTCTTCACAACAAAAGCCGTGGTTCATGGTTAATAAGCCATGTCTTGTTAGCACAGGTGGGTTCAAACCACATGATAACTCACATTCCAGTGACAACCCATGGTTCAACAGCAACCAATGCTCAGCCCTCATGTGTCAGTAATTGTGTTGTCTGAACCCAGCCATTCTAAGCCCCATCATTTAGGGTTGGTCAGCATGGGAGACACTCGCCTTCTAGTCCTTGCACAATTCGTCATGTGTTTAAACACAGTGGGCTGAAGAGTATACGAGTTTCTTGTGAATATATCTGCTTAAGAGAAGTAGAACTACGTGACAAGGGAAACTTCATTTTTGTGCCCAAGAATTCTGTTTTGACAGTGATGGAACGGTCTGCATACCAGTTCTTAAATTATCATATTTCACTTGGTCTTCTTGCTCTTCTATTTTCATTTTGATTCCAGAATAATATGTACCCATTTATGGCATGCCAACATTCTCATTACAGCAAAATACAAAAACAGGTTTGAAGTCTTGGTGTTATTGACTTAAGGTGCATGTGTGTGTGTGAATCTTCCGCAATATGCACAATCCTCGGCTC
Organism: Varanus komodoensis; assembly: GCF_004798865.1. Taxonomy (NCBI): domain Eukaryota; kingdom Metazoa; phylum Chordata; class Lepidosauria; order Squamata; family Varanidae; genus Varanus; species Varanus komodoensis. The sequence goes on from NW_025335684.1 coordinate 2,935,144, forward strand.
CACACATGATTTTTTTTTAAAAAAGAAAAGCCATCATTTGTAATCATTTTTTCTTGGCCACTAAATGTCAGACTACTTGTTTTGTGAGGAAACCTCATCTGGAATCTTTTTTTGGCCTTGGTTGGGGGTTGCATTCAGGAAGCTGCAGAGCCTGCTACCAGATCTGCACTGGGCGTCCTGTGGGAAGATGTTGTAGGGTTGTGGCCACGAACACCTGGGCAGATTTGTGAGCAGTGCCCCTGCCTGCAGGAGGAAGTCATGCCCCAGGACTTGCTAACCTCTCCGCTGGACCCTGGGGATGAGCGCTCTGTGCAGGGCTGTGCTGACAGGTGTTCAGGAAGTGCAAATCTTCCAGAACCTTTCAGCAAAATGAATCTGCAGCGTTAGCCACAGGAAGCCTCTAACACCTCCTTTATTTTATTCATTTGCTTTTGCCCTGTTCCACAGAAGGCTCCTGACAGAGCAAGCTCGAATTAAGCAGCAATAATCCCACGCATGTGCAGCGGTCAGCAAGAAAGCCAGGCTAAACTGGCAAGACTAAAACTGCTCCAGGGGCAATCCCATGCATGTTTAGACAGCAGAGGGCCTCCGCCTCCCAGCAGGTGTCAGCTACATCATTGTTGAATCATGGGTTGCCACTGAAATGTGGATTGCGGGGTTCTCTGAAAACAGATTGACAAACCCCTACCAAGCCATGGTTTGTGACCATGAACAGCCCATGAAAAGAACCAGTGGCCTGTTGTTGGGCTGTGAACTCTGGGTTGCTCACCAAGGTTAGTTATCTTGGCTGGGTTCTGACAATACGAGAACCCACATTTTAGCAACAGCCACACTCAGCCCATTCTCAGCCCTCTGGAACAGGCCAAGATGTTTTCTGAACCAAGGCACTGAGTTGCCATGGGCAAACTAACTCCTTCCACCCTACTTTCACAAAATGGGGAGGAGAACACTGGCCTTCTTCACAGGGTTATTATACCAATGGTTGTTTTATTTAATTTGTGCCCTGCCTTTTGTGCCCAAAATTGCGCTTGTGGTGGCTAACAGATAAGATACAAAGTTATTTTTGCCCACATTTTATTGATATTCTATTTTGAATATGTTGTAGTTGGTTTTTATTGTGTTTTATCTTGTGATTGTAAGCCACTCAGAGGTGCCGTGGCACAATTGGTCAGCATACAAAAGTTTGAGATAAATAAAAAATAAACACTCCCCATTAAAACAAAACATTAATTTTCATCTCTGAAAGGTGGCCTAGAAACCACTTTTGAGTGTTTGATAGATGGATTAAATACAGTTAAAAACAACATGGTGAAAAACAGTCAGCAGAGCCAACCAAGCAAAGCCATTTTGGGACTTTAGTATTTAGGGAAACCTCCTGGTGGAACTCTGCTTCATGGAACCGGGGGAGGCACCTGGATCAGAGTGTGGCCCTATCTGCATAGCCCTGCCCCTTCATTTGCATCGCTCCACCCTGGACCCTGTGTCTTGGTCACCCCAAGGGTTGGCCATTACAGAAGAGGAGGAGGGAGCTGAAGGACCTTCTCAAGAAGCCAGCCTAATGCAGAGGGATCGGCGCAGCCCCAGGAACTCATTCCCCGTCTAAGACGTTTCCGTATCCATGCCAAGTCTCCCCTGCGTCCACGTTTTTCTTCGCCCGTTCTTTAATTACAGGAAGGGACATCTGCAGGCAAGAGGAGAAATTAGAGGAATGTTTCCAGTCCCTGCGGTCTGTACAGCACTCAGCTTCACCAGAAGCAATTTGAAAGAGTGGGAGAAGAGGCCGGCAGAGGGACCTCAATCATTAGCATGTGACGAAAGGCACACCGAAATTTAAGGCCTCCGATCGCATCAGATCCCCTGCCCAGCTGTGCTCCCACCATCTGTGGTATAATACCCAGAGAATGCCCTGTGGAGGTGTGGCAAGGAGTCATTTCCCTGCCCGAACGAGCTGCGCTTCGGATTGTATAATCCCCCTCCCTGTTTTCTTGAATGGGGGGGAGGAGTCCAGGGTCGCTTTTGCAAGGCTCATTCCCTGCTGGGGGGACGCAGGCACCTTAGGGTGCCCATGCAAAGAACAATGCAGATGCCTGGGGAAACCCAGAGGCTGCAAAAGACTACAGTCAGAGGCAGTGTTAGAGGATGCAGCCCCAAATCTTTATCTTGAACCCAGAAACTCCGAGGACCCTCTGCCACATTGCCCTGTTGCCCAGGGATGCTGGCTGAAATACAGGTACAGAGGCTCGGGTGATCTCTCCTGGATCTCATTTCCCCAGATTGTCTGGCTTTGGACCCACAGGGGCTTCACCCCAGGCCGCCCTCCTGGCTTAGTAGGATGGCTCTCTCTGTTATTAAATAATGTATCACATGGAGAAAATAGATAGGACAACCCTTTTCTTCCTCTCTCGTAATGCTAGAACCCAAGAGCGTCACCCCATGAAACTTGGTGGGAGATTCAGGACAGCTCAGAGGAAGGACCTCTTCACACCCACAAAGTTAAATTATGTAATTTGCTGAGACACAAAATAACACCGGCCTCTTACTTGGGGTGCCATTAAAAGGGGGTTGCACAAATTGATAGAAGAAGAGGCTCTGGCTGGGTTCAGACAAGAAAATTAGCCACACTCAGGGGGTGACGAGTGAAGTCTATTCTTGAAGGATGCGTTCAAACATGGGTTGTCATGTTTCCTGGCCATAACTTTGTTAACAAGCTATGGTTTGTTAAGCGTGGCCCACAGCTCACAAACCAGGGGCTTCTCTTCATGGGTTGTTCACAGTTGACAAACCATGGTTTGTCGGTGCATCTGGGTTCAGATGAGACAATAATCCCTGTTGTGAGAGCAACCCATACTTCAGTGCAAGCCACAGTCTACCCATGAGGTTGGGCTATCTTAATGTCTGAATCCAGTTATTATGAGGGTTGGAGGAATGGCTGCTTTCCCTCGGGGCCAAATGCTCCTCCCAGGATCGGAGGCAGTACTCCTTCCATCCAGTCCTGATATCCACACCCCCTCCCCCCGGCTCTGTGCCCCAGTCCCACCCAGACCCCTTCCTCCCAGTGCTCTCGGAATGCCTCGTCGCTGCTCCTCGGCAGTCACGCTCTGCAAGCCAGTCAGCCCTTGTGCCTAAACACTGTAATGAGACTGCTCCCCATCATAGCAAACAGAGAGACCTTTTGCTCTGATTAATCTTTCTTTTCTTTCTCTCTGCCAGGAGCAGGGAAAAAACAACCAACACCTGAGCCTCACAAAAGTCCATTTCAAAGGAGACCAGAGCAATTTCTCTCTCCACTCCGCCCCTGCGTGGTGCCTGGTAGATGCAGAGGGGGAATTCTTTCATTTGCTGCTGCTTTGGTTTCTCTTGAAGTGGTGGAGGGCAGGCTGGAGGGTGTGTGATGGAAAAGAAATCTCACAGGGGACAGGCGCTGTTCTCTTCCTTCGCATGTCGTCAGGAGCTTTTATAACACTCCCCCGGTGCTGAGAAAAGGTCTGTGCATGAGATGGAATGCTAGTGCTGGCTTGTACTTTGTGGTAAAGACTTTCCCGGACCGTACCACTTGATACTGAGAACGGTGTGTGTGTCTTTTGCACAGTCTTCATAGATGGATGGGATAATCTTCCCACATGTAAAAAAAAATGCTATTCAGAAGAAGACTGCTTGGAACATGCCCTGCTCCTCTAGTCTTACCTTCTTTGTAGCAAGCAAGGATTTCTTTATATGACAATGAATTTAACTGTGGCTAAGATGCAAGTCACCAACATTATAATTATCTTGATAACTTTTGCTGGGGTGAAGGGAGCAAAATCAGAGATGCTGCGGGGGGTTTTGGCCCTTGATTTTGCTCCTGCCACAGACGGTAGCAGAAGGTGCGCAGTCCCCTCTTGGTGGAACCCCTCATGGTCATGGGGAGTGGGGAATGCGTAGCCCAAATTGTCGTATCCCTGTTGCCAGACAAATGAATCACAGGGAGGCTTGGTTCTGAATGGGCAGAGAAGACCCAGGAGCTCTGTGGAAACTGCTGGAACGAATTTTGGATGTGCATCGATGCAGCGGCCCATGTTTTTCAGTTCTCCTTGCAGGCGCAGTGGCGGCAGCCCTCGCGACAAGCGCCTGTGGTGGAGACTGGCCCTGCCGCTTCCCCAGGTCTCCCTTGGCCCAGAAGAAGCGTCTGCACTTGATTCCCCGGACTGTGTGAACCGGCCCTGTGCAGGATTGCTCCAGCGTGCTTTGGTGAGTTCAGAGCAGAAGGCTGCCCCCAGGAAAATGCCATGAGCCAGAGGGCCACACACCCGATTCGGCCCCAGTGGCCACATGCAATGCGCATGCCTGTGCACATGCGCACGCAGGCACACCCCCCCCCCCCCCCCGAAACAGAATGCCTTTTCCTTGCACATTTCAGTGCGGGATTCACTGCACCTCTTCCCTGGAGCTGGACAGCCCGCTTGGTGCCGCAGCCCCCCAAACCCTTCTGAATGAAGAAGGAAGTTGGACTACCACCCCTGCCGATGGTGAGCCCGAATTGTGAGAAACGTTTGAGGATTCCCCCTTCCCCTTGGTGCTATTCACTGACACCTTCCCCAGGCCAAGCTCCCGTTCAAGAGCACAGGCTCAGACCCAGCTCAGTTTCCCTTTGATTGATTTGGGAAACATCTCTCCATTTTTCTGTGCCTTCCTATTAGAGATGCGGATGGCCCATCACTCAATATTTCATCTCGTTGCCATCTAACAGAGAGCAGAGTCTCATTCACACGGTGGCAAGTTGTGTGTCATCGCTGAGTGTGCAGCGGCGTGTAGGGTGAACGATCTCTGCACTTCTGCAGATCCCTGGAGGGCCCCAAAGGAGGGACGGTGGCCTGGGAAAGGCCCAGGGGGTCAGCCACCTCCCCAGGTGGTCGCAGGCCTGGAGCTTTTGACCGGCAGGGCCAAGGTGAGAGAGGCTTTCCTGAGACTGTCTGCGGGCAGGTTTGGCATTAGGAAAAGGGCTGGAACGTGGCTTCCTGGGCAAAGTGCTAAGCAAGACATCTTTTGGTGGTAAATATTGGTCGACAGGCTCCAGCAAGGTCTGCAGACAGGCCTCTGAATGCCCATTGCTGGGGAACATGGGTGGGGAGTTTCTGCTGTGCTCGTGGCCCTTTTGTAGCAGGTTTCCCGGGGTGTGTGGTTAGCGGTGGTTTGTTTCAGGGAAGCTGAAAATAAGATGGAGAGGAGGAGAGTTCTGTACAGCCTTGTAGGGTACCTTGCAAAAAGGGAAGCAGGAGGGAGGTATGCAAGCAGAAACAGGCAGGCAGGCAGGCAGGCAGGCAGGCAGGCAGACAGACAGACAGAGGAGTTCTCAGATTCCTCATGCATGTACGTCGTCATGTTCTGACTCGCTGCCAAAGCCACCCAGATCTGCCTGCAACCACGCTACACCCGGGTGAAAAGCAATCGGAACATTGGCCACGTGGAGCCGCGCTGAAGGTGTCTCTGGGTACCTGGGAACAGCTCACCTTGCCAAGGACGTTACTCTGCAGTCCTCTGGGCGTGGTTGGCCATGGCTTGTCTCATTTCATCTGCTCGCACTCCTCTCCGGGTGCCTTTTGTCTCCCTGCGGAGGGCGGGCATCCTCTCTGGCGTGCCATCCAGGGAGCTGCTCTTGCAGGAAGCCTAGCTGGGAAGCAACCTTGCCTGCACTGTGGAACAAAAAGTACGGGTGGAAAAGGGCAGAATGCCGTGTGCCGCCTTGCTCACTTCCCCTCGATTCCCTTCTGAAATTCCAGCCACAACACATTTGGGCCTCTCCATTTCTCCCCTTCCCAGAAATCCAAGATAACTTACATGCTCCTCCTCTGCATTTCATCCTTACAACAACCCTGCGAAGCAAGTCAGGCTATGCCTGGCCAGAGTCACCCAGTGACCTTTGTGGCCGAGTGGGGATGAGATCCCGGAACTTCGATTCCCAGGCCAACAAGCTCACCACTTCATCAAGCTGCCGAACATGCGTCTGCACTGGTACAGCTGGGCCATTATGCACCTCGGGCTTCGCAGTCTGATGCCCCACTCGATACACCTGGCAAGCAACCTGTTCCTTGCCCCTTCCCACCTTTTATTTCTTTATAATTGCATTTTATACTGCCTCCTGTGATTTAAAGCTATGTCTAGATTCCTTACAAATGTGCTCTGTGGGTGTTTTAGACTACAGCTCCCATCAGCCTCAGCCAGAATCTCCAAGTTTGCCAGCTGCTGTGTCAGAGGAAAAAGAAGAAGAAAACCTGTTTGCCAGTCCTCATTCCCCCACCCCCATCTCTTTGATGACAGTCAGAAACTGCTCTTCAATAACTATTTCTGCTGGACAAAAGGATGCTTAGATACTTGTGGAAGAAGCTGTTTGATGAGTCACCAGGATGGAAGTGGTCCAGAGCCGTCAGCTCCTCTTCTTCAGCTCAAGGCTCTGGGTCAGATGCACCAGAGGACACCTCTCGCCCACATGCACGAGTCAGCGCATTCCAGCCGGGACATGTACGGAATTGCTCTGCTCGGCTAGAGAAGCCGACACGGTCTTCGAATGCACAGTTCGGGCTGAGCAGTGCTGAGGTCCCTGGGAGGATTTCGGCCAGCCACTTCCAGGATGCAACCTGGGTGGGTGGGCTGTGTTAAGGAGCAACCCGAGTTTGGACGGGGGGCTCAGCTCCTGGATTTGAAATTTGGCTATGGGAATTCGGTTAGCGGAGGCCAGCTTGTGGCACTGGTTGCGCCGGTTGTGATGACTAGCCGGAGCTGGATGGAGGCCACTGGCCTCGTTCTCTTGCCCCCTGTTCGGGTCTCTCTCACCTCTCCTTCCTCCCCGGGACCGCTTGCTCAGCTCCCCTGGTTCGCAAACGCCAGCGGATGCCCTCAGCTGGACGGATGACACCCCCTCCCTCGACACTGCCATGGCTCTTCCACCCCCTCCCTTTGGACTATGAAATCACCTTCTGGTGCCAGCATAATTTCACAGTTGTCTCCAGCAGCCAATAGGCCATAGCACCTCCAACATCTGTAGAGGCTGAGAGGGTGAATACCTAATCAGGACATGAAGCCGGTCCTCTGCTACAGAACAAACGCAGTGGCCAGATGGTCGATCATTACCCATTTTTATTAATTACTGCCTCTACAGTCTTTGATTGGCCCATATGGGGAGCTCCTCTCATGCAAGCATCCATTCCAGCTATTCATAAAATAAACTTTCTCTTAATTAAGCTGAATATCCCATTCTTTCGACTTTGCTTTGAGGTTGAAAGATTGCTTTCTTAACACTCTCCGTCTTGATCTGAGGGAGGAACACAACAAAAGCAGAATGGAAGCAAGGAACAGTTGCCACCAGATGTTGTCCAAGTCGACAATGTTCCTGTCTTAGCCGTTTAATTGCAACCTCTGGAATTTCTCCCTGAGTAGACATTTCTTATTGTAATACTAGGTTTGCTTGGAGTGGCAGTTTTTGGAAAAGGAAGACAAGACACGCCACACAAGTTCTGCTGAGAGAGTCAGAGGAAGTGCTGAAAAACATCATTCCTTTATGAGTGGAGTCTCAGCACTGAACCCCCTGGAAAGTCAATACTGGAACTCAGCCAGCAAAGCAATTGTCAGCTGAGAGATGTAGCCCAAAATCTCTGGAGGTGGCAGCTTTGGGGAGACTTGGCTACAACTGGGAGGATTTCTTGGGGGCCCCAGTTCCCACCTTGCCTCTTGGCCAGGTGCAACTGGAGGTCTGGGGGATCTCAGGACTGTGGCCCAAATCCAGCCCTGCTCAGTCTCTCAAAGGCCATTCCCTTCTCCTCTAGTCGCATCTTTCCTCTGACTACTGGCGAGTTGGTGGGTCTCCGTTCTTGCATGAGATGGAAGTTTTGCCCAAACTGACAGTTGAAAATGCCTCTAGTTCCTGCCCACAAGTGTTTTAAGTTAAAATATGCTGGCATTTTGGGCATTTTGGCCCAGCCCTTTTGACCTTTATATCCACACACCACTGGTGTGCAGCCCCCGAGAGCTCCTTTAAAATTTGACCCCCAGGTTTGGCACCCTTGTCTTGGACCTTATCCGTGCAACGCCGATGTTGCCATTGCACCGTTGCATCCTTGACTCTGTCTCTTCACCACGTCTTTACCTCTCTTTAGCCTTTCTGAGTCCTTCTCTGGACAGGATGGAGGCAGAAATGGCTCTGTGGGCATGGCCGAGGACACCATCCTGCACAAATTTGCACGTGATCATTTCTGTATGCAAATACACATGCATAACGGGATATACTGCAGTGAGAGGCAAAGGCTTGCTCTCCTCACCCATCCTGACTTTCCCAACTCAAAGGGGGCTCCGAAGTCCCCCCAAAGAGATTCTTTCCATGCCTCCAGCAACAGCTTCCCAGCATGGGAGAGAAGAGCTTTCCTTCCCATTCGTCCTCCCAAAGTCAAACAAGGCAGCCAGTTGGCAAGGACTATATATTTCCCCCAGGTAAATAAAGATTTTCTAGGCCAGGGTTTTGTTCCCACAGTGGCCAGCTAGAAGGCCTGTGGGAAGCCCACACACAGGAGAGGAGAGGAAGGGCCCACTTGTGTTTCCCAGGGACGTGCAGTGAGCCACCAACTGCCTTTGATCCCGAAGCTCTTCCACAGCCATCCTGGTGGAAAAACATGTAAGCATCCTACTAAAGCTAGCACGCTGTTGTTCTTTCTCTTTCTCTCTGCAGCAGCTAAATGACGACACATCTGGAAATTTAATAAGTCAAAGCTCCAGCAGCAGGAACTTCTCCTGTACAAGCCACTTCTCCAATGGGAGCAGGGCGAGAGCTGTAACATCAATGCGCATGCGCAGAAGACTTACTGATGGATTGTACCCTTCACCGATGAATCAGTGGGGTCCAATTTTAATCAGCAAGGGCCAATTTTAATCAGCAGGGCTGCTAATTAAGGGTGTTACTTTAATGAGATTTTAGGCCGTTTTGATTCTAGTGTGTTAGTACTGCAAGAGAACCTGGAACAGAAAGGCATCAAGATTGGTTTTCCTCCCAAAGATGTCTGGATCTACACAAAAAGTGTCGGTTCAAGGCATCACCTTATCCTTCTGTCTGTAACTCAAGGAAAAGATCCACCTGCAAGGGAGTTTTGATAATATGCAGAATTTATTTCAACCCAAAGGATTGATTAATCGGTTCATCGGCAGACAATCCATCCATTCTTTAATTGGCTGGCGACTCTAGGGCTCCATCCAGGAAGCTCCTGAGCCAGTTTTGCAAACCATCATGGGGAGAAGCCACTTCCTTCTCCACATCTCAGCCAAGGCAGAGGCAATATCGTCTTGGCTGATTTATTAAAATACCTCAGCCACTAAAGATCTACATGGGGGAAGAGCTTGCTGAGGTGCGTAGCTTCCAGATAATTCATTGCCATGCATCGTTTATTCCAGCACAGCAAATATTTCCTGAGCCGGTGATCTTGAAGGGTGTCGCCATCGATCAAGAGGTTTGGCTCCAGGTGACTGAGGCATGCTGGCTTGCGGAAGGAAGACCATTTGCATGGCCAGAGGCTGCTCAACCTCCCGTCGAGCCAAGCCAAGCCGAGCCTTCCTGTTGGGTGGAGAGGGGTCTCTTCCAGCTGTCCACCGCCGTCTCTGCCCCATCTCCACACCCTCATCCAATCCCCTTATTGTGTCAATTATAGCTGGTTACCTTGGAAGGGAATAGGATATGAAACAAAAATTCCTAGTTGATAAAAGGAGACCTTGGAGGCTTTTCAGGGCTTTCTGCTGTCATCCCTGGTTGGGATTTTAATGCAGACCACTTGACAGCAGATCATAAAAAGCTCCGCTTTCCCCCCGCAGTGATGGAATTGCATTAAGATCCATTTAATTTCGTCCCAAAGAGATTCCCTTACATGGCTGGTGAGTGAGGCTTCTGCCCAGCAGCCGCCTGGAGGACGGGAGGTCACTGTAGGCCGTGGATTAAAATCAATCGAGCTACTTTTCTCCCCCTTTTTCGCCTGCCCCAGCACCCCCAGAAAACAAAGCATCTACCTTCTCTGTTGATTTTATGGATTTCGAGTTCCAGGATCTCCCCCAGAAGTGCTTACTTTTCACGGCCTGCATGGGGATTTTCTTGGCATCTGTGGAATGAACTGCATATTTGGTAAGGACAGGTGGTGGAAAAGTGCAAGACCGGTGATTTTGAGCAATCGTGCAGCGAGGGAATGTTAGACCCTGAACTTAACTACCCCGCTAGCCGTATCTATGACCTCCACTGGGAAACACACAATGTACATTTCGCTCCCGCTGTGCCACCACCCTTCCGTGCTTCACAACAGCCTCTGCATTCCAGATGCATCGCAGCAAACGGACAACACCGAACTCTTGGTCGCCGCGGTCCAACGGGAAGGAAGAAACCCTCTGATCTTGCACTCCTTTGCATTCTGAACTCATTTAGATCGTGGCACCCTCCTCACTCCAGTGGAGTTTCCCTTCTGCTGCCTCGATGTGAGGCACATTTGCCCAGGAAGAAGCATCCTTCGCTGTTGCAAAGAATAGCAATTCTTTGATTCCAGCACGAACAAGAGGAGCACTGCAAAACACCCGGCTGGTTGCTCTGCACTGCTAATGTGTTTTCAAAAGGACAAGAGGGCTGCTGCAGCGAGCGGCCTCAGACTAGAGGAGCCTTTCTGAGCAAAACATGGCACAGAAACCGTGCAGTGCCACGAAACAACAGGCTATTCCAGACCCTCCTGCAAAGGGAAACCCAATCTGGCGAATACTGCTTTGCCAGCACGGCTGAAGGCAATGCTCACGAAGAGTGCTCTGCCACCGTGACGCTGCCTCCAGTGTGCCAGGTGCTGTACGAAGCAGAGGAAGACAGGTCCCTGCCCCAAGGGGCTCACAATGGCTATTGCAGAACAGGGATGGCAGCAGAGGCAAGCGAAAGAGGTAGAGAAGGGCTGAGCAGAAGAGTATTTTTGCTATTGTTATGCATTCGTTACATGCATGCTCAGCTATTTCCCCCTTGCAAGGGGCTCCTCCCCCCTCCATTTTATCTTCACAACAACCCTGCGAGGGAGGTCAGACTGAGAGTTAGTGACTGGCCCAAAGTCACCCAGTCAGCTTCATGGATGAGTGGGAACCGGGATCGCCAGAGTTCGCACCCTGGCCCTCAGCGGGGAATGGCCAGCTGGCGTGCTGCAGTCCAAAGTCTCTTTCCAGCCAACTGGCTGGGTGGGTTTCTGTGGTTCGCTCTAAGCCATCCTGGGAGAACGAGCCCTGAAAGGCAGCTGAGCAACACTGAAACGAAGCAGGTGCCCTCCCTTGCTGGGATGCAGGCATTTCTGGGTTTGTTTTTGCACCCCGCATCCGTCCTGCCACTCAGGGCACCGCACACAGCTCCTCCCTCTATCTCAAACCCCCTCAAACCTAATCAGCACCTGCAAACCATGTGGAAGGCTGGGCTGAGAAATTGTGACGGGGCCGAATCCACCCAGGATCCATGGGGCTGAGTGGCTCCGTGCTCATTTCGCATGTGATTAATTTCCATTGGGTGCAGAGATGAAAGGTTGTGGCACAAAAATGGAGGTGGGGCAGGGAGAAATTTCAAGGCAGAAAGGACAAGGAAATTGTGGAGACGTGGAAGCGGTAACCTCATGGAGGCATTGTGGGGAAAGGTAATTGGAAGGGGGAAGAGACTTTCAAACAGCCGAGGGTGATGAAGCTGGACTAGCGCATCTCACGGGCTGAGATGACTAAGCAGGGCATTTTGAGATGGTCACGGAGAGGAGAGAGAAGGGGTTATGTCCCCGAAGGAAGCAGAGAATGACTTTATTCAGGTCTTTTACAGGAGGCCCCCCTTGCCCAAAAGGACTCCTATCCATCAAAACATGATAGGCATCCGTTGCTTTCGTTGGTTTGCGGCTTCCAGCCGTTCTCTGCAGAGATCTGCACACAACCTTGAATTCCGACCTGCAACGGTGCCGTCGACGTCACTCCAATCACCGTTAGGGAAACGGAATGGCTGTCGGCAAGGTTGGAGAGAACCGCTTCACCTCTCCATGCGAGGCACACCGTCTTTGTGAACTGCCAGGCACCACCGTCCCAGGTGGAGGCCGGATTTGAGCAGCAGCAGCAGGAGTGGAGGAAGGCGCTCGCTTGCAGGAATGGCCTCTGGCTCCTGCAGCGAGGAAGGCGGCTGACCTGCGAAGGGCTGGCCGGCTAGGCTGTGGGGTCTACCCCTTACTGGTACAAGAGGCAAACCGAATCAGAGCAGTTCTCTCCTCAGACAGGAGCCCAGAGGGAAGGCAAAAGCTTGCAGGAGTGGCTCTGCCAGACGGGACCACTGGCCTTAGCCTGCCTTAGGCTCCAGGACTCTGGTCGAGGATTGTCAGCACTGGCTCTCTTGGGTTTCAGGCAGGAATCCCAGAAGCTGCTGGGAAAGTGTAACCTGGAACACTCTGCACCCAAAGCAAGTGGTTTTGGCAACGGGCTGTGGTTCCTCTTCGGGAGGGAAGATGGCGCCCAGTTCCAGCTTCTGGGGCATTTTGATCGATCCTTGGGGACTGCAACTGTGGACGAGCCCTGGACCCCTGTATACTGGCAGGGACAGAGACTGGGTCCTCAGAGCATCTGGGTAAAACCATCCACCTGCTCTTTTTAAATAAGTACAACAAAGAGCACTCATTATTTCTTACAGATGTAGAAAGAGCCCTCGGCTCCCTTGCAGATCGCATTGGTAATTCCCTGTCCTTTCTCTTCCTGCCTCGCTTGCTCGCTCCCCCACTGCATTCTCTCTTTCTTTTTTGTGTCGACGCCGCATTTCCCAACCGTGTGGCTCGATGCGGAGCACGAAGGGCCTCGGCGTACAACAAACACATCTCACTAATTCCAATAAAAGAGAGTTGACACTGGCTCATTTGGTGTTGTCAAGAAAATTCGATACATCTGCTGCGCTCGTAGATCGCTTGCTAACCAAAGCAAACCAGCAGATGCGCTGAGCAAAATGGTCCCAGTAACATCCCTTCCAAGGCTTGATATTGGAAATGCCATTCAGCAATGGGCCTGCAGCTGGGGTCTATTGTGGAAATGTCTATTCTCAGCTAGAGTTCTCTCTCTCTCTCTCTTTCTCTGTGTGTGTGTGCTGGAGAGAGAATTCTCTGGCGTAACTTAATGGGCCAGCTCGTTCATCCAGCGCAAGGTGCTGTCGCTGCCCTGCCCGTTCATCTGCTCAAGGGGCGTGGAAAGGTTCTGGGGATTCCAGCACTAGTGACTGGCATTGTGGGAAACGTGCCAAGCCAAAGATTCAAGTCTGGTGTCGCACTATAACCTGTAATAGGGTACTGGGCATTGAGAGGTTCTAGGACATTGGGGGTTTTCCCAGTTGCAATGCGTGACTGTGAAAGTTGGACCATAAGGAAGGCTGAGCGCCAAAGAATCGAGGCCTTTGAATGGTGGTGCCGGAGGAGACCCTGTGAGTCCCCTGGACCACAAGGCGATCAAACCGGTCAATCCTGGAGGAGATCAGCCCTGACTGCTCTTTAGAAGGCCAGATGCTGAAGATGAAACTCCAATACTTTGGCCACCTAATGAGAAGGAAGGACTCCCTGGAGAAGAGACTGATGCTGGGAACAATTGACGGCAAAGGAAGAAGGGGATGGCAGAGGATGAGGTGGCTGGATGGAGCCACGGAAGCAGTCGGCGTGAGCTTGGGTGGACTCCGAGGACGGTGGAGGACAGGAAGGCCTGGAGGAATGTTGTCCATGGGGTCGTGATGGGTTAGACATGACTTTGCAACTAAACAACAAAAAGGGGGGACATTTGAACTGGGGAGTCCAGCAATAAGAGCCAGGAGGGCAGCTTTTCGGGAGGAGCGACTGGCTTGACCCTTCTTGTGCCACGGCGCCAGGCTCCGAAGGGCCAGGAAGGACACGGCAGCCCATTGTTTCGGTGAGCAGAGGAGCCTATGGGCCCTGGCTGGCCCTGCACAGCTGCTGCCACTCCGGCCTTGGTTGCTCAAACCAAAGTGTGCATGATTTGGGAGACATGGCTGGCAGCTCCCTCTTTAGCTGGGCCTTCCGTCTCCATTGCAAGCCTTGCGGGGGTTCCGTGGGGTGGGGGGAAGGCTGCCTTACAACCTGCCAGCTGCCCCTGGCTGCTCACAGCCCCCTGCAAGTTGTTTGCACTCCCTGAACCCACCCGCTGCCAGAGCCTCCGGTGTTTTTCCCTCCATAGTAACCCTACAATAGAAGGGCAGCTTTGCCATAATTCTCGGTGCTGCAGGAAGCCCTCAAGGCCAGTGTGTGGCTCAGGTTCGCATGTGGGGCCGAGGTCCGGGGGCCCTGCAGCCCGGGCGTCTGCAGAGTGGCAGGTGATGGGGCAGGACACCCAGGCCTGGCTTCTTCCATCCAACCCATGCACAAGAACACATATATTAGGAAAACTTACACACAGAAAGCATTCTTTAAATATAATACTCCAGAGATAATATTTGGAGATGTATTACATTATGAAACTTGCTTCCAAATGAGATGCATATTAGGAAAGACAGCAGATTAAAATGCAGATATTAGAAGTATGCACAGGTGTGTGTATAAAAAGCAAGGATCTGGATGAATCCAGTGTATGGCTGGAAAAATAAGAAAGGGCGAGAAACCAAACTTGGCAGCTTTCCCCATCTTTAATTCCACAGAGGCAGGCATTTTGCTTGTCCACACATGTACAGAAATGCGTGCGCATGTTCGGGGTATGCTTGCAATTCCTGGGTTGCATCAGATTAAGATGTGGAAGCCAGGGTGGGTGCATGCAAATGAATGGGTGGGGCTATGCAAATAGAGGCGGGGCTGGTGGCACGCTGTTCCCATCCACCTGCCTGCGACAGAGTCAGAGTCGGCAGCACTACTCTTTTGAGCCTGGGTTCAAGTCCCAGCAGAGCACCGGATTCACTGTTCGGGCCTCGGGCCACGAAGCACTTTTGTTCCAGCTTCATTCTGGGGGGTGGTGGAGGAGGAGGGGGTGAAAAGTGAGTAAATGAGCTGCACTGGGACCAACGGATGGCTGCTTCCTCAAGGAGCCATTTAATCCACTGCAGCGGTCAGATCCTTTCCCTCTTGCACACAGGTTATGAGCGTAACACGGCTCTTGTTGAGGCCACGGAGACAGTCGCCTGCTGCTTCCACGAGCCTCCTCCCGGCCAGACTTCAGCATCTTTGGCATCCCTTTTGTACGTGCCATCGCGCCATGACCTGTCCCTCTCCTGGCTGCACTTCCCCCTTACGGTCTGCCTTCCTCTCGAGGCGATGGCCTGCCGTCTCCCTGGCCATCGCTCCCATAGAGAACGGTGAGTCACAGGGCCTAGGGCTTCTCCGAGGCCTTGCCAAGCTATCCCCCATAGCCCTGAGTGCATCATTCGGCGCTGGTGCCAAGAGCAGGCATAGCCAGGCACTTGGTGTGGGCCCGCATCCCAGTGGGGGCCTGCAACCGGGAGCCCCCGGTGGCAGTGAGGAGGCTACCCTATCCCTCCTCTCAGGCACCAGAAGGGCTGCATAGACAGCCAGCGCCTTGTTGCCTGTGTGCCCTTGAGAAGATGCGTCTGCTCCCCCTTCCAAAGCCCTGCGGAGGGGAATGAACCCCGAAGAAGGACCAGGCTTGCCAAGCTCCTCACCCACAAGCTGGACAGGGCAGTTCCCGAATTAAAATGGAGGGCGGGGGAGGTGGCACAGTCGAGCAGAGGAGCACAGCGGGTGTCCCCAGCGGGTCCACGACTCCGTCTGACCCAAAGCTGGGATGGCTTTGTGGCCGGCCCTGAACAGGGATGGGGAATGCTGGCTGGGGCCTGCGGGGAGTTGTAGGTCTTTTCCCCTGTCTGATCACATACAGGGTTGGGGTTTGGGAAAAGCCTGTAGTAGCGTTTCCTCGGTGTGGTTTGGGCCAACCTGGAATGTTGCCATGGGAGAGACCCCTTCCTTTTCCCTCTTAGGTGACCCACCTGTCTCCAAGTCTGCTTCCCGCCATACACACAGAGAGAGCTTAAAGCAAGCTGGAGGACGTTCCTCATTTGACAATGGAAAATAACACAAAACCAAGGGAGAATCAAACACAAGAAACCAACAGGCCCAATATAAATCTGTTCCCCTTCTTTTCTTTCATTCTGCCTCCCACCCTCTGCCAGTGTATCCAACCTGCCAAGTTTCCCAACAGATGCAATTTGCAAATGATGAGGCATTTGCACCCCGAGAAAAAATTGGAGCAATGTTGTGTAGCAGTATCACTAAGATGGAGCAGATTCAAATGTAATGTTCTGAACAGCAGAGGGGAATCTCTCTCTCTCTCTCTCTCTCTCTCTCTCTCTCTCTCTCTCTCTCTCTCTGTGTGTGTGTGTGTGTGTGTGTGTGTGTGTGCATGTGCATACACATGAAGCTTGGCAACCTTTCCCCCCAAATGTAAAATATCTTGGCTGTTTGCAAAACAGTTTTTAAATACCAGAAGGCATAGTCCACTTAGAAGACTAGCAGCCTGTAAAATGTCATCTTTTTTTAAACTTTTCCAATTAAACCAGAGCTCACGCACCATCAACAATAACAAAGAGTCCGTCAAGCATCTAATTCTGTGAGAGAGAAAGTATGGAGGCCACCGGGCTTCCTTCATGGGAACCGAGGCCCCATCTACTCAGCTTTTGTCCGGACAACATGGATGGGTAGCCACATCTTTCAGATGCAAAGTCTTCCTGGCCCACCAGGGGTTGGACGGGGGACCTCCAAGCAGAGCAGATGCTCCGCCATTGGGCCCCCCCGCCCCCCCATGTGCACTGGAGACCACCTTAGACTGCAGCAGACCAGCTGTCCAGCAATTGTGGGGCAGGGGGTGTGTTGCACTCCCTGCAGAGGAACAGCTCGTCGATTGGGGTCCAGCATGGCCACCAGCAGCATGGGTGGACTTGATCGCATGCAGCGCCTTCAGGTTATCAGGACAGAAATAGACCAGCCCTAGTTATGTGTTCAGCCTTGAGAAGAGGAGACTGAGGGGGGACGTGAGATCCCTCTAGAAGTCCCTCAAAGGCTGTTGCAAAAAGGAAGGTCAAGATCTCTTCTTGCTGATGCCGGAGTGCAGGACATAGAATAATCAAGTCAAGTTGCGACCTCCCAGATTCAGGCTGGACATCAGGAAAAGCTTCCCCACTGTCACAGCAATGCGCCAGTGGAACCAGTTGCCTGGAGGGGCGGTGGGCTCTCCCACACTGGAGGCATTCAGAAAGAAGCTGGACAGCCCCCTGAGTGGGATGGTGTGACTTGGTGTCCTGGAACAACAGCAGGGATTGGACCCGATGGCCTCCTTGGCCCCTTCCAGCTCTACTCTCCTATAATTCCAGGATCCACAAGCTGGTAACCTCTGGGCTGGACGACTGTCATGTGTTATGCATGGGGCTGCCTTCAGAAAGAGTCTGGGGAGGATAGGGCAGCGAGACGGTAAAGAGGGACAGGCCAATGGGGCCTGCTCTGGTTGTCAGGACAGCGTCCAGGCCTGGTGCGTTGAGATTCAGAGTCCAAAGGGCTACTCAAAGGCTTGTCTCCTCCCAGCCGTCGTGTCCTCAAGCGCCTGGGTCTCCTCCCTGTCGTCCGATCCCAGCCAGGACAAGCGGGTTGAGAAATGGGTCCTGGCACATTCCTGATACCACTAAGAGGGTCCTGATTCTGTTTTGTAGCTGGCCTTGAAAGCAAGAGAATTATTTTCTCATGTGGGCTAAGGGAGAACGTAGCTTTAGTTTGCTGAGCCCAGCCACAGGGCCTGCATGTTTCTCAGGAGCCTCCGGGAATTGAATGGCTGCCTCGTGTGGTGGGACTTGAGAGCTGCAGCTGGGTCTTCCTTGCTCAGGTGGTCCAGTGAGCCCCCTGGGACAGGAAGGCCAAATAACTGGATTCTCCCAGCAGAGGAGTTTAAAAGACTTCACAACCCAGGAAAACGTTGCTTGGACAGCAAGGTTGTCCTGAGATTTGGTGCATTTTCATGTCCTTTTGGGCCTGACTTCTGGGCTTGTGCTTTGATCTTGCATCCTGGGCTATCCGTCAGCTCTGGATTGCTTGGCAGTCCTGACTCCTGGTTTTGCATGATTCCTGGTGCATATATCAAGATCCTGCTACCCACAACCTGATCCCTGCCCCCCCCCACACACACACACAGAGTGACCTTTGCCAGGCCTTGGACCTGGGCTCCTGATCTCCCTCCATGAATGCATTTAAAAAATATATGCTATTTATGAATTAAATTATGTATGCGGCATGCTTTATTTATTAATGGGCCCAACTGATCTGGTGTCAAGGGGCCTCAGTTTGTGTTTTGTGACCTGCAGTTGTTACCCATGACTTTTTCATGAGCTTTGCCATTGGGTTTGGTTTCCCCTTTTGTCATTTCAGGGGCATCGTTGATGTGGGAGACTCAGTCCCTGCAAGCGACGGGGAATCCAAGAAGCCACTTTACCCCTGTGCTTATTGGGATCTTGGGAACAAGCCCCCGTGTCAAGTCCATCTTGTTGTGAACAATCCAGTCCAATCTGCAGATGCTTCTTAGTAAAGCGTGCTTGACTGATCCCGAAAAGCAGCACAGATCAACAAGGCACACACAAACAAGGCTTCCTGAGCAAACACGTTTTTCTAGGTGTGAAGAAAAATGCAGGTCTCATCTGCTGACTTACATGGGGAAAGGGATGCTTCTGGGCCTCGTTATTTTTATCACATGAATACACTATTTGAACACACGCACTGTGTGGGAAGAAATGGGTGTCGTTTTGACCAGAAACCACGCACTGCAGAGCTTCAGGTCCGCAGGCCGGATCAAGCTGCATGAGATCTGAAGCCACCCCCACTTCCTTTGCTTCAGCTGCTTTGCCCCCTCCCCCCCAAAATGCATTTTTTGTCTTTTATGTCTGATGGAGTCAGTATCCTTTCACAAGGATCTTTAGCATTATAGGAGTAACTCAGAAGAAACTGGGCATCCAAGCAACCGGCTTGTGCCCTCAGCCCGATCTGCATCCGTCCCTCTGTGGGGTTTTCTTCTGAGCATCTTCTGTGCTGTGGACCCTTGAGGAGAGAATGCCACTGAGGGGGCGGCAAACCATCGCTTCTCAGGCTGCAGGAAAGGGGTGGGCAACCCGACTGCAACTGGACCACCAAATTCCCCTGTCCATCACAGTTCCTCCTCCTGCAAAGTGACCGGCCTCGTATTCTAGTTCTGCTCTAGCATTCTGTGAGCAGGGGAAAAAGCCATCATCACAGCTGGTTTCTCCACACCATACACAATCCTACAAGCCTTCCGCCTCACACTCCCAGGGTGCCTTTTTTTCTCTGAACTTAAAAGCCCTAAAGGCTTTAGCCGTTCCTGATCAGGGAGAACCAAATGACAGGCAGTCCCAGCTGAGCCAAAGGAAGAACCCTTTCCGCCTTCTCCCCTTACTCTTCGTGACATCTATATTTTCAACATCTAGCTTGTCTTTCATGGTTTCCCTGCAAAAGACGATGGGTCTGTGACAGACAAGCAACCATCGTCCCCGCTCTGCTTCCAGATAATTGGGTGAAGCCACCAATGTTTTATTAACTGACTTCATTCTATTTTGCCTTGTTAGGCCTTCTCTGAATCTGCTGTGTCAACAGCACATCTGCTGTGCTGTCAGGGAAAGCTGTCAAGAGAAGGACTCCTGACCCTGAGACATCTCCTTCGCTGCACCCTAATGCGACCGCATCTTACAATCAGTCCAGGCTATTGTCTTGTCCTGTAATTTCTTCCTGACTTTAACACAATTATCAGCATCTGTTTTAGATTTGACTAAATATAGGGCCAAAAGACTGCTCTGGTTCCTCCGTTCCTTTTGGATTAATGCATTCAGAAAGACAGGCTGAGAAGCCTCCGTTTATCCGTGCCACCTCCTTCGGCTTGTAAAGATGCTCTTTGCTGGAATGGAGAGGGCTGTTCCAGCATTTGCGTTTTCTCTTCAGATACTGTACACGAGGGAGCGTGGCAGAGCCCTCTTTTCACAGACAGTTCTGCAGGACAAAGGGCGTGTTTGCACCGCTCTCAAAAACTGCCAAAGGAAGACTCTCTGAAGTCAAGACAGAAGGAAAAATCTGGATTTTGAGGCTTTCACGGATCGTTACTTCATAATTAGCCAACCCCCATCTGCAAAAATAGCCCAGCCCCCAGCAAAGGGCAAACCTCCTGAAGCCATGTTGGCGACACTTGCATCAGAACCGAGACAGCCGAAGAGCCCCGTTTTCAGATGTTTGACTCTGCGGGAAAACCTGGGGCTTGGGTTGAACTAGTACCCCCGTCTCATTTGCCCAAGTCAGGTGCATGCAGTCTACATTTCGATACCAGTGCATGAAGAAAGCCAGCATGCCGTACTGGTTAAGGGTGCTGGACTGGGACTGTGCTCTGGAGCCGGCTGGGCGACTCTGGGCTAGCCACTGATTGCTGGCCTTGCCTACCTTGCAGGGTGGCTGTTGTGAGGAACAAATGGAGGAGGACCAGGTAGTGTCTTTTACTATGGGAAAAGCTCGCCAAGAACGTGCACATTAGGGGACATGCTCATGGCACAGAGACAGGAATCTCTGAAGCGAAAACACCTCCAAATGTACAAGTGTGTTCTCATGTGGTTGCATTTTTTAAAGAAACGTTTTCAGAGTTCATAACAGACTGATCTCAAGGTTGGAGTAATGAGAAACCAGACTCTCTCGGGTGAGGCACAAAACTGGAGGGGCGGTTTTCCTTAGCCCAGAGAACTCCAAAAACAGAAATGGAGCTGCATGCCCGGCCTTCTTGCCAGGCATCAAATCGGTAACCCTGCATGAGATCCCCAGAGAGAAGACCTGCACCGAAAATATTCTTTTTAATCAAAGAGAAGTGAGGAGGTCAAGCAATGCAAGAGAGGCCTGTCTGTGTATCGCAGCAGGATGCAGAGAGCACAAAGCAACACAGAATCCAATCAGAGGGACACACGTGGCTGTTTTCCAGAGCTGGGATACACAGACGCATGAGCGACGGAGCATCGTTTGGACAACCTGGCTGCAGCAGTACTGGTTCAAGACTTTTGTCCCAGAGAAGGTAGGTCTTACAGCAGCCTTGTCCAACCACCCGCCCTCCAGATGCGCTGTGCTGGGTTTGATGGGAGCTGTAGTCCTTTATAGGGCACCAGGATGGGGAAAGTTGCTCTCCCAGGTATCAGGATCTTCAGGCCATTTTGGCTCCTCCTAGTGATGTGATAGAGCAGGAGCCGGTTACTACACCCGAAAAGGATATCGTGGAGTCGGGAAAACTGCAAAAAAGGGGCAGTGGGACAATCAAGGTCCCTATCAGGAAAGGCTGCAAGGTTTGGGGGGGCTTGGCTCAAAAGCAGTAAGAGGAAACACGAGAGTGATGTATACAGTCATGCATCATGTGGAGAAATTGGGCTGGGAAATATGCTTCTCCCTCCGGCATAGTAGTGGGACCCGACAGGGTCCTCCCATGAGGATGATGGGTGTGAGGTTCAGGACACAGGAGGAAAGGCCTCTTCACACAGTGGATAGTTAAACTATGAAAGCCACTTCCACAAGGTGGATCCCATAGATGGATCCCACTTTGGGCGGCTTTCAAAATGGACTGGACAAATCCCTGGAGGAGGAGATTCTCCATGGCCACTGGTCCAGCGGTCCCTGTGCCGCCTCCAGTATGAAAAGCTGCTTGCCCGCGTGTGCCAGTTGCTGGGAAACCTGGTTGGGAAGGTGCTGCTACCCTCCAGTCCTGCCTGGGGAACTGCATGGGCAGCTGGCTGACCCCTGTGGGAATGTCAGGTCGGGCGAGATGGACCCCCGGCGTGATCCAGCATGGGGTCCTCCTTCCTCCGTTGGCTGCTCCTTTCCAAAATACCAATGGATCTCCTTCCCCTTGGTGGAGCTGTCCGTGTCCTCTGCTTAGCTCCTCTTGTACGCTGCTCACTTGTCGGCATCAGCCAGGACTCCGGGATTGGGGCCAACTGGCCTGAACACAGCATCCTACCCATCTGCCAATCACTGTACTGTGCGTTCTATGTTACTCATTTGGGCCATACGGAACTGTCCTCCCCAGGCCTGTGTTATTAAGGTAAATAACTAAGAATCTGGGTTGCCAGCTGTCGCTTGGAGAAATGCCATCATGTCTCCTAGACTTATTAGATTTTTTTCATTTCTCAGCTGCGTATTTTTTAAAATCCAGTTTAGCTGGAGATGGGGTGGGGTGGAATACAGGATACCTGAAGGATCTAGGCCTCTGGATTATACTCCAGCCCCCCTTCCGTTTCCCTGCCCTTCGGGAACTCAGGTCAATGCTTGAAACAGCATGACTCCATTCCGAATACTCCTTGAGGTTTTATGGGGATGCTTTCTGGAGATTCTTCACAATATACATGAGAATGCCAGATCATTAATTTCCTAAAAGGATAAGAGTAATGGAGAGGAAAGAAACCTTTTATTCCTAAATTCTGATGCCCATTAGGCACCTTGCTTTATCTCAGCACACGTTTCCATGTGCCACTTGTTGGTGCATCGTATCACATATGAATAAGCCGCAGTGAAAATGAGTGATCAGGAAAATGGGGGCAATTACTCAGGGGACCATCTCCCTCCATTCATCCCTAATTTATTCCTTCCTTCTCTCTGAAGCACCCTAGCTGGACGTTCAACACCTCCCACAGCTTCCAGTAAACACATCAGGCTCTGTCTGCCCTCCATAAGGCTCTGGGTTGAGTAAGACACATAACCAATGTTTCTGCCATCCCAGATCTCTGCCTGTGCTGCCTGGGACTAATGGGAGTTGCAGTCCTAAGTGCTGGGCTAGGAGAGTCTGCATGTATGCAGATGCAGCCTTAGGAGCTGCCCAGGATCTGGGAGCTGAACCACAACCTCCAGCGAATGCTTTGTCTGGCCTTTCCCTGCCTCGCCTCCCTCCCGCCCTGTGCTAGCCCAAGAAAAACACCACCATCTGTTGGAGCCTCTCTTCCACCACCAGGTGTTATAATGAGTTTACCGAGCGGATCAGAGTCAACCTTCAGGTAGGGGGGAGAAGAGAAGGGGAGAGAACGCCTCCCCCTTTCAGCAGCCCACCTCTTCAACCTGCCCTTCATCCACCTCCGGAGGTGCAAATTGCAGCTTTTGAATGTTGCATCCAGAACATTGCAGGCAGTGTGAAATATTCATTTCCTCTCAGACAGGGATGGGAAGAAGTCCCTTAGGGGAAATCATGCCCCCCCCCCGCAAACTCCCCCGGTTTTCGAAGGTTTGTGTTTTTTGCTTTCATGCACTCCTGCTTCTCTAGGCTGTGAGTGGCTTGTTTTGCAAATATCTATTTTTTGTTCTTTCATGAAACATTTGGATGGGGTCTGCAGAGGACATCTGGACCATCCACCCCTCCATAAAGAGAGCCAAGAGTCCTACTGAACAGCCCTGGAGAAGGGGAGGGGGTCCAAGGAAGGTGCTCTCTTTTCCTAAGGACTCGGGCTGAGGAGGAAGAGGAAGAACAGGAAACCTTGGAAGATGCTTGATCTGATCACTTCCCAGAGCAGAGAGGACCCAGCAAGCCAAAGCTGAGCCTTCTTTGAGCCCCGGTTCAAACCACTGCAGTTGCTACACCTGCAATCCTTCCCACTTCCTTGGGAGCAAGCCCCGTTGAGCTCAATGAGAGGAGGTCTAAATAGACAGCCAGGCCCTAGGATCATGCTCCAAAGACAGACACACAGCAAAGTGTCTGTCATCCCTGCTCACGGCCTTTGCTGGCTGGGGGTGTGTAATGACTGGTCATTAATGTGGACTTGCACACTGCAGAAGACCAATAAGAAGACCAGTTTCATTTATGTAAGCCATCCTGAGGCTTTCGCGACAGGATGGCATATACATATTTTAAACAAACAAACAAATAACCACCACAGTTAGAAATTACAAAATATGAGGAACCCATTTTTGAGGCAGCAAAATTTAAAAGGCCAGGCAATGAATGAAACTCTTTCCAAAGTGCCATTTTGGCATCCGTGGACGGTGAGCTGCTGGTGAGCTTGTGAAAAACACTCTGCACGAGCACTCTTGCCACCCTCCACCTGCTACCACACACGCGATGGACCGTGTCGCACGGGGGCCGGGGAGGGCACACTCCAAAACATTATGTGTCACTCCCTTTACCTCAGGATCTACAGCAAAAACACGCAGACTGGGTTCACACAACACCATCAGCCATGGTGTATAAGCCAACATGGTTTGTTGTTGGGTTGTTTGAACCTAGCCAGAGCCAAGCGTGCCTGCCCGTCTCCTCTCCCTCATTGTTCCCCATCCGCAATAAGTCTTGGCTGGCCCTTCTGTGGACTTCCCAGAGTTGTTGCAGCTCTCTCAGGGTCCCCCTGCCCCACCATCTTCTTGTCCATGGGCATTTTCTGAAATACAGGGAAAGAGGCAGGGGGCGGCCTCTGCTACCTGAGCCCTTGCGTTAGCTGGCTTCATGCCCAGATGTGCTTTACCTCCCCCCTCACATCTTTCTGCCTAAGCTTCTTTCCTGAATTCCTCTGCCCTGGTCGTGCAATTCCTTCTTATGAATTGGGATGTGCTTTGGGGCACAAAAGACATGCAGAGACTCTGAAGCACGCGTGAATCGGCATGTGAGCAAGCAGGCTTTTCATTGGTGGCGTGGCTCTGTGGCCCTGAGCCCCAGTTCTTTGTGTCACCAGCACAATCGGGGTCTCCTTGCCTCCCTTTTATCCAGCGAGTTAAAAGGACCCTGCCTCGACACAATTCTCCACTCCCCCCACCACACACCCTGTCGCCTCCACCACTGCAACTGGCCGGTCTGCTTAGCTGCTCAGGGGTGCAAGCTTAGACAGAAAAACACCTACCAGTCTGCCCCAGTTGGGAGCTGCTGGGCTTTTCCTGTCTACACGCACACAGGATTGCACCCTGGGCCATGTGTCCTCGCTCGCTCGCTCGCTCACTCGCTTTCCGCACCTTCCATTCTCTCACGGCCTCCTGGCTAGGAAGCTGCTGTGGTCCACCTTGCCCCATCTTGCTGCAGAAGAGCAGAAGCAGGGAAGGTGAGGGGTCAAAGTCCTGGTCTCACCACTGAGCTTGTAGAGACCGAGGGCCTACCCTGCCACTCGCTGCGGCGGGTGAAGTAAGCCGTCGCCCACGGAAGCTGTTAGGAACAGACCAGAGAAGCTGGCCAGCAAAGAGCTCGGTGCATTCCTTAAAAAAGCCATCGAGATGGTGGTGTGGGGGGAGGCGGCGACCCCCTGCAAAGCCCCCCTGTCATGAGCGCTGCTGCACCCGGATCTGCCAAACATCCAGCAACGCACCTCGGCTGAGCGGGAAGGTGAGCGTGCCAGAACTGAGACACTATTCTATAGTCTCGAAGGGTGGAATAATGCACTGCCCGCAGGTGTGGTGTAGAAATAGCTAAAGATGGCTCTTGAACGTGTCGCGCGTGGTCAGCGGCTGCTTCCCCGCAGCTAGCTGGAGAGACTTGCTTCGATGGCCTCTGAGGGCGAAGACAGCTAGGGACATTCTTGGCAGAGGGGGAATTAGACGTGTGGGGGGGGGGGGGGGGTTGCACCTTTCCTGTGGAGGGAAAGGCGCTCCGGAGGGGGAATTCGTTCTGGTGGGTGGACATGAGTTTGCGCCGGAGGCAGAAGATTCATGTTTCGCCTCCCGCGGAGACCAGCGCCGCCCGCCCGGCTGTCCGCCCGCCCGCCCGCCCCCACGCCCAACTTGAAAAATGGAGATCCTCGCAAAGTTCCCGAAATGTTCCGAGGAAATCGGTGGGGAAAAGCCCGGAGGAGGAGGGCGCCTTTCTCTTCCCGTCTGTTGGTTCTGCCCGCCCCCCTTCCTCTTTTCTCTCTTTCCTTCTTTCGCTCCACGATTTTCAGAGAGAGAGAAGACCTGGCTGAAGAACCAAATCAAAGTTTACAGCGGCTCTCTGTAGGAGTTACTGGTCTGAGAGGCGTCGTAAGGAGGGGAGGAAGGGAGGAAGGAAGCGAGGGGGCGCGGACTGAAGGAGGGGGGTTTCCCGGCGGAAGGCTATTCGCTCCCCGCCGCCGCCGCCCCTCGCTTAAAGCTCCGCCGTCGCCGAACAATCGGCTCAGAATCGCTTTCGGTGCTTTTAACTTCCATTGGATCTCCGAGCCGGAGCCGCTGCTCACGCGCCTCCTGCCGCCCTTCGCCTGCATCCATCCGTCCATCCACACACTCACGGCTCCCCCCAGGCCCCCTCCCCGCGCCTTGCCCAGCCCCACCCCTTTCCGCTCTCCGGACTCCTACATTAAACCTTTGATCGCGCTGGGAAGAAGAAAAGGAGGAAGAGGAAGGAGCCTGCGCGCGCGCGCGCGCGCGAGCGCCTGTGTGTGGGCACGCGCGCGCGCTGCCTCCCTCTCTCTCTCTCTCTCTCTCTCTCTCTCTCTCTCGCTCGCTCCCCACTACCCAAGCAGAGCCTTTCCTTCTTTCTTTGGGGCCTTTCGAATAGCAGAGAGAGCGAGAGAGGGGGAGAATTGGCAGGGGGCGCAGCAGGGGGAGCGCCCGCTCCCCGCCCCGCACACGCACGCACGCACGCCACACACACCCACCCGCCCGCCCGCCCGCCCTCTGCCTTCCCTCGGCGTCTCGCCGAAACCTTTCCAGACGAGGCACCGGGGAGCGAGAGGCGACTGGGCGAGCCCCGCGATCGTGGAGCCTCTCCGCCGGCCGGCTTGACGCAGTGACGGCGGCCGAGGGGAGAAGCTGCGGCGCCCGTGCCTTCTCCCTCCCTGCCTCCCCCTCCCTGCCTCCCTCCCCCTCTCTCCCCCTCTCTCTCCGGCCGCCGAAGGATTTGTCTGGGGGGAGGGAGAAGGGGAGAGCGCGCGCGGGAGAGATCGCCCGCCCGCCCGCTCGCTCGCCCGCCCGCCGAGAGAGGAAGCTGCCGGCTGGAGGGAGCGCGGGAGCGCCAGAAGGAGGGGAAGGCAGGGCGGCAGCGCGGCGAAGGCAGAGAGGGGCTGGCCGGATCTTCCGAGCTGGGATTGGAGAGCCGCTCGGGGGCTGGAGAGCCGCCCCCTCCCCGTTCTTCCATGTCGGAGGCAGGTAGGTGAGTCCGCTCGCGAGGAGGGTGGCGGCGGCTGAAGCGCGGGGGATGGGCGGGGGCGGGGGGGGGGGGGGGTCCGTTCTTGGGGTGTCCCTTCGCTGTTTCTTCTCCTCCGCTGCCGCATTCGCCGTGCCAACCGCGGGAGTTTATGACTGTTCTTGCTGTCATTAATTCGACGTGATCAGCGTTATCGTTGAGGAGCGGGGGTCTCAAAGAGGGGTCTTGCTCCCAGACCCCTCCCCAGCTGTGCCTTCCTCGGGACCCCCTCCTCCGAGAGTGCCTCTCCACCATAGCTGAGCCAGGGGGGCGCACGCCTCCCAAACCCACCCAACTCTCCGGATCCATTGGCAGATCGAGGCGCGGACACGCGCGCACACGCGCGGCCGCCACCCTCCCGCCCGCCGCTTCCTCGCTTCGCTGCCTCCTTCTCCCAGCCGGCCGCACGACCGTCCCCCATCCCGTGACAGATGTTGCCCGAGATAAGCCTTTCTGCTCGGCGTCTTCTCCAGCAGCCTCCCCCCGGCCCCCGCTCCGCGGAGAGGCGGAACGGAAAACGCCCCCCTCAGGCTTCGGGGTCCGGAGCGCCCCCGGCCCCTTTACCCACCCGAAGTTGCCTCTTCGGACGCGCGGGCCCGCGAGGCAATGCCCCGATCGCTACGCTGTGTGTCGCCCAAACTTTTCTGTGGCCGGCCGGAGGCGGGCTGGGCTTCTCTGGTTCCTGCCGCCGAGGACGGCCCGGCTCTTCGCGGGCTCTCCTCCGCTGCTTCCCCTC
Source organism: Varanus komodoensis (assembly GCF_004798865.1). Taxonomy (NCBI): domain Eukaryota; kingdom Metazoa; phylum Chordata; class Lepidosauria; order Squamata; family Varanidae; genus Varanus; species Varanus komodoensis. The sequence continues at coordinate 2,962,967 of NW_025335684.1, forward strand.
CAGAGGGAACGGAGGGGTCTGGGGCGCGGGGGGGGGCGCTGGCCCGCAGGTGCGTCTCCCCGAAGGGCGGCACGGAGAGCCCGTTTCAGCACCACGAGCGCGGGGACAGCTCTCCGGAGCGCCGCGCGATCCCCGCTGCCGTCGCCCGTTTCCTCCGAGGGGAAGCGGGGATCGGCAGCTGGGGAACCTCCGCGCCGCGCCCGCGCGCCCCTCTCTTCCCCCGCGCGCTCGACTGGCGCCCCCTCCCCTCTTTTCCTCTTGGCTCCCTCCTGGTCATCCGCAAGGAGACCTTCGTTCCCGGCTCCGCCTCGGCGAGCTGCAGAGCGGCCTCGCCGCTCGAGCGGGGCTCCAGGGCAGCTGGCCGCGGCTGCCTTCGCCGAGCCGTCCCGTCCAGGGTTCCGCCCAGCCCCTGGCCGTCCCTCGGCCCCCGCGTCCCTCCCCCGGGGCAGCCGGGGCGCGCGGAAGGGCAGGGGCGTCCAGACGGCGGTCCTCCCTTCCCAAGGTGGAGCCCGGCTCCAGTTCGAGGTCGCGGAAGCGGCGGGGACTCCGCGCCACCGCTGCCCACCCGTGGCTTCCCGGGCGAAGGCTTTGCTCGGCTGGGGGTTGTTGGACGGAGCCGGGCAGCCCGGCGGCGTCGCCCGCAGGTGCCAGCTTACACCTCCGGACGGGACTTGGCCCTCTGGAGGCCTTCAGGGAAACGGGGCAACAGGAGGGCGAAGGGGTCACATCCCGAGCGCGCCTTTGGCCCGGGCGGCTCCTCCGCCGAGCCGCTGGAAATCTCCCTGACAGGTTAACTCGCGCCTCAGATAAAGCTGTTTACTGATCGCTGGGGAACTTGTCGAAAATGACGAATGACTCCGATTGCCAAAGTATCTCCGCGAGAGGAGCCGAGCTGCGCCCCAGCAGTCCATTTCCTCCTGGGAGCAGATTTAACTATTCTGTCCCTGAAGCTTGGATTCCAGCCCCCGAATTTCATTTAATGGCCTGGCCTCTTCTACCGTGAGAGCCTAAGTGAAGCTGCTGGATCGCCCGCCTAGCCCCAGTCCTCTGCTTCCAACAGCGGCCAGCCAGATTCTTCTGGAATGCTCGTGAGAAGGGCAGGGAGGCAGCACCCCCGCCTCCCCCCCCCCCCCCCAGCATCTGGTTTTCTTCCATCTGAGCACAGAGGTCTCCTTTCCTTCTCCAAGAAACCCTGGCTGCCTTTCTTCCAGGGGCGTCGAGAGCCCTATCTCTGCCATCCTTGGAATGCAAGAACGGGTGGGTTTGTTAAGGGACCCGTGGGGGCTGACTCTTCACAGAGTAACCTAAGTAACCAGGGTTAAACTGAGCAGGGAAGGAGAAAGAAGAAAAGACGGCTCTGTTCCAAATAAGCCATCGCTCTGTATTCCCACCCCCACGCACGCCCCCACAGCCACACGGTTGGCTCAGGAGCCCACAATCCATTTAATCTGAAGCCCTTTAGTTTCTTGCAGTACAACCTGGCACATTTAGGCAGCTGTGTGTGTGTGTGTGTTTGTTTGTGCATGTGTGTAATCCTACCACTCAAAGCTTCCTGTAGCCAGCCCTACAGTGAAATACTCTGCATGTCTACTCAGAAGCAAGTTGTGGTGTCAGGAGAGAGCTACCTCTGGGGAAGTGTTTTTGTTTAGGGTGGCCGGCTTGATGGATTTCAGGTCTGTCTCAAAATCAGCAGCCGTTGGACAGGTCATTCTCACCTTGGCAATTTGCTCCGAGCGACTTGTGTTCCCATGAAACCGTCTCAGGCATCCTTTTAAAAATAAATTATTAAAAAAATTAATCTGAACTTCTATTTTTGCAGCCAACCCGACACATATCTAGTTTTAATTAAAACTAACACACGCTCATACTCCCCTTTCCACTCCTTACAAAATATGGATTTAGCATCTTAATCATCTTATGTGCATTTACTGCTGCAACATGGCAGTTCTAATTGAAAAGAGGCAGGCGTTCTAACGGGAAGGAAATCCGAATTTTAAACAACCGCCACCCTGTTTGTCCTTGGTAAAGCAACCCTTCTCCCTAATTTCTTCCAGGGCACTAAAATTAAGCCCTGAGAACGAAGGATCCCAATGGCTGACTTTCTAATGCTGAGACCTGGACATCTGCTCCCACCTGGTGGGGGCATTTTATCTCTCCCAGTAAGGGCTTGCGAGGCTTTTACATTTCTTAATTTTTTTAAAGTGTATGTGCGAGAGAGAGAGAGAGAGAGAGAGAGAGAGAGAGAGAGAGAGAGAGAGACTTAGCTGGTGAATGTATTGCAGCTTTAATTAAAATGACAGATGTTGCTGTAGAATTTCTGGAGAATTAATGATAAACACAGAGGAACTGCCAATCAAGGCAGCTATTGTTAAATAACCAATGAAGCTGTTGCCAAAGATCCTTGATTGCATTTGAATGAAGCCAGCCAACAGGGCAACCTCCCCCCCCACCCCACCCCCAGCTGTTTTAGAAGGCTGGGAAAGCGGGGGCAGAGGGATGACTACCCATTTCCTTGCACCCGGAAGCTGGAAGGAGATAGTTGGCCCCACAGTGGCTAGAAGAAACCGAGTGAGTGAGGGGTGGGTGAGCGGGGGCTTGAGCTGCTGCCGGGCTTCCTCGGCCGGGGATCCTCAACGGCACCCCCTTTCTGACAGCACATAGACGCTGGTGTGTGTTCAACTGTGTGTCAAGTTACAGCCCTGGGAGATCATTGGTCTGCCTGTCTGCCAGTCATTCTTTTATGCTGATCCATCAAGGGCTACTTCTAGAAGGAGAACGTAGCAAAGTGGCCGTAATGTCACTTCCAGTGAGTTCTAAAGAAAGTTCTGCAGAGACTGAGAAACGACTTCAGTTGTGAACAGAGAGGCCTGGAACTCCCCTCCCCGCCTTCTCTGTCTGTCTGTCTGTCTGTCTGTCTGTCTGTCTGTCTGTCGCACATTACAAAGATGGCCTTCCCATCACTGACTCTCAGGGGGTAGATGGCCCCCCAGAAGGTGGCGGGGAGAGAGCAGTTTTCCTCCCTTAACTGTGGGGCGTCTTCTGCTTCCCTTCACGCATGTCAAAGGAGGTTTTTGTCTGCCTTTCTCGCGCAAGCTATTCTTCCTAGGAGGCAGTCGTGTCGAGCAGGTGGATCGCATGTACCCACCCTCAAAGGACAGTGGGCATTTTGCTTAGGGGTGATCCTGGTGACTCCCTGAGAGGAAAAATCTGGGGAGAAAATCTGGGAGAGAAAGGTCTTCATACCTTAGATATGAAGAGGCATTAAATCACCAGGCATTCCTCAGAAATATTTTTGCCTGCATGGGAAGTTACAGATCTCTCATCTGGAACACCAGAATGTCTTCTAGCAACTAGCTCTGCTCTGCTCCGCTCCTGCAGAAGAAGAAGGGAGAGAAGTCAGGTACCTCTCAGAGCAGCCGATTCTGTCTCAGCCCCTCCAGTGAAGCTCAGGATGGCGCAGGGCAGCCGTTGCTTCCGCGTAGGCGCCAGATGCCAAATCTCCCGCTCGGCTGATGAAGGCAGTCGGGGGTTTTTTACAACTGCTTGTTGCACTACTGATCTTCTTGTCAACTGCTTTTGTAGAGATGGTTGGATGCTCTGAAAGTTGGTTTTATGTGTGGAGTTTTCCAGCCCCGCGTGTTCCTTGCATAGCCGAGCATCGCTTTCTTCTTGCTGGGGTCTGTAGCAGAGAAAGCTCCGCTGAGCTGCCTTTGCAAGGGAAAACTAGGGACTGCTTTGCACGATCCCCCAGCTTTGCTTGATCTCTCATGACTGATGTGCTAAGCAGGGTCGCAGCCCAGCATGACTGCACTGAAGAGCAATGCGTTCAGCAGCGATTCCTTCTGGGAAAGGAAAGCTTTGGATGTGGTACTTTCATCTTCGAAGGCTCGTTCACACGGGCAGGTCGTGAGGTGGTCTTGCAGTCCACCTGTGCTGGACACGCACGTGTGGATCGGCTTACTTGGGCAGGTGCTTCACCATAGTCTGTGTTCTCTTGTGTGTGTGTGTTGTGTTCTCGCAACATAGCAGGGAGGCAGGAGAGGTTTCCATGCTTGATACAGCATTTTTGATTAATGTGCTGAGGAACATGGGGCAGAGGAAGAGAATAATTTGTCAAAGGATGCCTGAAAATAGCACAGCTGGTCTCAGTGCCTGGTGACTCCACAAGCACATCCAAAAAGCTTCCACATGAGGAACAGCCACCTCAAGTCGGAAAACTCCTTTTACCAGCTCACATCACCTGAACAACATTCTTTCAATGGCACTTACACACCTTCACCTGCAGGTCAGCAGAGGTGGATGCAGCCGTATGTGAAGTATCACCAAACCCAGGTTTTATCTGGTGCAAGTTCAGTTGTCTCCATGCGGTTCATGCACACTGCCTTGACAATAACAAGTAGAGCCCGAAGGGTCTTTGAAGATGCTAAGCTGACCTCTTCCCCTGCCCTTTCCCAACCTGGATCTCCTCCAGGTGTGGCAGACTACAACTCTGCAAATATCCGGAGGGCATCCACCTTAAGGAGAACGTGCAATAAGTTCATGGGGGCAGCTGCTAGGCAGTTTGAAAACTAAAACATTTTGCAGACAACCCGGCATAATTTTATTATTTTCCCACTCCCAACACACACATGTTCTTCTGCTGGATTTTCTCAGTTAAGGAGGTGTTCGAACACCCTTGACTCCAGCTTGAAGATAAGATCAGAAGCACAGAGCACTGCCTGAAACATCCTCCCGTAGAAGGGAGCTTCATTTTAACACAGATATAAGAATTAGGCAGCAGAGGTGTCTATGTGGAGCTGTGCAGGGTATGGCTGCTGAAAGCCCCTTGGAACCATGCAGCCTTCTTCTTCATCCCTTGGCATCTCGCCATGGTGATCACCCGCAGCTGCTGGGCATGGGAGGTGGATGGAGCTGAGAAGTACCAGGTTGGCTCCCCTGAGCAGAAGGTGGTCACATGCAGCTCCCGGCGTTTAATCATTAGCTCATCCTTCTCAAACCTGTGGCCCTTCCTCGGCCACCTGGTTGATCGGGGAGTTGCTGCCGCATCTTCTGTGAGCAAGAGGCAGCCGTGGGCATTGCTGACGGCCTTTGGGCACAGCCGGGCTCGGTTGGCTTGCGCTTCGTTCTCACGAGAAGGTGACATGCTGCAGATATTCAAATGTTAGTGCAAAAGAGATCATTAATATAAATTGATTCCAGTGTTTCAGAGCAGGGGGAATGGAGTTGCCATTGCAGGAAATAAATGGCATTTATTATAGGAATCTGGCATGGCAGTAGTTAAAGCATTGGGAGGCAAATTTTCCACGATTTCTCACATACACACACAGTTTTATTTGTGAAAGAAGAGCAAACATCTCTTCTCACATGCCCCCAGCAAGCACACACCTTAGTCATAATGGGAATCTTTGGAAAGAACAAAATCCTGATGTTCCCAGACAGTCTTAGAACCTGACCCTCGATAAGTGGGCTGGCTCGTAAGTACATGGAAGCCCATGCAAGTGTGGCCTGATGCAACAGGCCAGCACTGGGTGAGAGGGAAGCTCCTGCAGGGATGCCCGTTCACACACGCAAAGCTTAAGGTGTGACACTGTGAATCACATGATGGATGGACCTGTGCAATGGTCCCCTGTGTTAAAGAGGCCGGTCAGAGATGCCCTTTGATTGGCAGGCTAAGAGGGCAGGGTTTGCACATCTGCCTGTGTTGTGGGGAAGATTCGTCAGCAGGAAGTTGATCAACATAATTTTGTTGTGGGGGAGAGTCCAGTTCTTTGCCATGGGACTTCTCTTCAAGTGAGATGTGTTCACAGGCTCCATACAGCCTGAAGTGTCTGATCCTGGCTAATCTTGGAAGCTAAGTGGGATCAGGCCTGGTTAGTATTTGGAGGGGTGGCTTGAGTCCTGCGCTGGGCAGGGGGTTAAACCGGATGGCCTTCTAGGCCCCTTCCAGCTGTATCCTCCTGTGAAGATGAATATACACGTCTCAAGACTCCAGTAGACTGGAGTTGATGATGCCAGGTGGTACAAAAGTCTCCTCTTTAATGGTTCCTATTCAGACATGCAAATCCCCACCCAAAGCCATCATTTGCAGCTTTTGCCATACTGGGAAAATCGGAATTCCAGGGACAACAAATTTCACGATCAAACCTCTTCCACTAAATAGCTCCAGATTCTCAGATTAAAAGCTGGGTGATTCATGAAGGAGCTGGTCTGCTGAAGTCAATATGCTACCGACTACCAGTGAATTTCTCTCCTTGCATCACGGCAGCCCTCTTCAATCTGCCAAGAATGCATCTGATAAGACACGGCAGCATCCGTGGCTGGGAAAAGGGAAGGATGGTGTGATCTGGGATTGGTTCTTCACACTCTTTCCTGTGAAGACCCCATGAGGCAAAGAGAAGCATCGTTTCAGTGCTCTGTGAGAACATGAAGCCAGCGTGATGTGGAGGAAAGAAAAATGCGAAACCATCAGCTTCATTTGCCTTGAGATAGTTTTATGGCCTCTCTTCCCAAAGTAGCAACAAGAACCCAGAAACCTCCTGTAAGAACCCAAGTCAGAGCACAATCCATAAATCGACAGGTTTATGGAGCATGGGAAAAGGAATGACACTTGATAGTCAGCTTAACCAGAGGAGAATGTCGTAGGACTAAGGAAGAGAGACCGCTGTTGAATGACACCTGGTGAATCAGTTTCAACCCCTGCTTGTTTTCTTCTCCTGGATTTTTCAGAGCAGTAAGGCTTTAATTTGGGAGTAAATCCCATTAGGTTGTTTCTTGCTGGCCAAGCCTGATAGGAATTGAAGTTCAAGAACGTCTGGAGGCTTTTGCATTCCCCATTCCTGCATTAGGCAAACACCTGCATTATTGTGTGGCCTCTCTCAGCCTAGGCTTGTCCTACAAGTCCTATCAGCCCCAGCCACAGATGATGGAAATTATCATTGAGAACCCCTGGAAGGCACTAAGTTCAGGAAGGCAGATTAATCCCCCCCCCCGCACCCCGGTGTTGTCTGCTAAATCCAAGTCCTATGCAGAACTTTGTATCTCGATTCTCAATACCAGAAAGTTTACTAGGAAGTCAGATCCCCTGTACTACCCCATTTTCAATGGTGCTGACAGGCCAGGGGGAAGATCCACTGCAGGGGAGTCAACCCCATTCAGCGCAAGGGCAGAATTCCCTTCTGGAGAAGCTTTCAGGCTGCTTTTCACTGATGGGTGGAACGAAACTCAAAAAGAGCTGGGCCACAAAAACTCACGTAGGAACTTACTTTAGCTTGCAGCTGTTACTGTCACTGCAAGCTGCGGGAGGCGTTTCCTCGCTTTGCGGTGGTCATGTGCCATCGGGCCATCTCCAGCTTAGGCCACCCTATGAACGGGAGCCCTCCGAAACGGTCCGTCCACCGGCTCCATTCAGCAACTCCACGTTCAAGGCTGAGGCTTCCTTGATGGGGTCCCTCTGTCTCTGGTTTGGTCTTCCTTTTCTTCTGCTGCCTTCCACTTTCTCTTGCATGAGGGTCGTCTCCAGGGAACCTGGCCTCCACACGATGGTGTCCCACCATTCAGGCCAAGGGGCGTCTTCATGCAGTCGGCTGTGAATGGAAACGGGGAGGGGGCAGAGGAAGGCTTCAGGTGGGGGCCCAGGGCTTGGTCTGCAGACCGGCTGTTCTATGGCCCTGGGTTAGAGGTTGCGGCTGTGGAATGCATTGCCGTGCCCTTTGATATGGCAGTGAATCCTGCTGAAGATAGAGGCGCGTGCAACACCCTTCCCAGGCAGAAAGGCCCCATGGAGCTCAGCGGCACTCCCTCCCAGCATGCACTGCGGACAGTATTCCGGACATACATGCACAGAACTGAGCTGAATGCCACCCATCTTTCAAACAGATCATTTCTCCTTGCAGTAGCTAAGCATCCCCCAGCAGTGTTGCGGAAAGGGTGGTGGGCAGAAGGCCGCCGTCTCCCCATGAACAGGGTGTTTGCTCTGCCTGAGGCAACAACGATCGGAAGTCTAGCTGTGTGGAGCCTGCACTGACTGGGCTAAACGGTTTCGCAAGTGCTTTCTGAGATATTTGTCTGTTGCTGCAGAAACAACCCCAAATCTTGTCGCACCTAAAAAGCTTAAGCAGATGAATGATGCCACCAGTTTTGGTGAACTAGGGCTGAGGACTGCAGCTCTCAGTGCTGGAGCGCCTGCCTGGAACATGGAAGGAGCCTGGCTGGATCTCTGGCGTCCTCCGCTAAGGCTGGGAAAACTGCCGCCTGAGTCCAGGGGGGCTACGGCTGACAGTCCCAGGCCATGTGGAAAAGAGGACTTCCATGCATAGAGAACCGAGTGGCTTTGCTGTGAAGGGCTAACAAGCCATGGTGGGTCAACCACAAACAACCCATGGTTCACAACCTAATAACAAACCTCCATGGTTAACAGACCATGGTTTATTTGCAGAGCTGGGTTCAGACACTGCAACAGCCCATCTTCCAGCCACAACCCACACTCAACCCTGGCAAGTGAGTTATGGTGTTGGCTGGCATGGCCCCTTGTTTCTCCGCCAGCAGATGAGGGGGATGCCTGTATCTCGCTGCAACGTATTCCATGGGTTCAAGAGACCAAATGCTCCTGCAGCTGATAAAAACAATTGGTCCAGGAGTCTCCCCTAGCTGGTTGCATTCACACACTATTACCTTGGTCATCCGTGATTTCCTTGCTGGTGGGGGACAGGGCAGGGGCGGGTTGCTGTCTCTTTGCATCTTTTTTTCCTCCTTCTCGCCCTCCCTCCTCCCCTGCCTTCTTCTTTTATATATGTATATAAAATCTCTCTTCCCTTTGCTGGACCAGAGTCATCTCCTTTGTATGCTGTCTGAATTGGCCAGCTGCTTTTGTGGAGAGAGGAGCCGAGCGCGTGATGGGCCTACAGAGGCGCCTAGGCGAGAGATTTCCAGCCTGAGCTCTGCGGGGGGGGGGGGGGGGGGGGGGGGGCGGGGGGGGGAGGGCGCTCCGGGAAAGCGCGAAGTCGAGGGCATGCTGGGGGGCGGCCCGAGCGCCGAATCTTGGCCCCTTCCAGCTTCGCGGGCGCGCGATTCCTCGGAAGGAAGTTCCACGGAGCGGGAGCGCGCTCCTCAGCTGTGCCAACCTGCCGATCCATCGCCGGGGCTTCGTATCGCGGTCCCCAACAGCCTAAGCGAGTTTACTCGGAAGTAAGAGGCTACTTCGGCTGAGAGCCCATTCGGCTACGGGAGACTTCCAGGGCCGGTCCATCGGAGGGAGAGGGTCGCTGCCCTCCGAGATCGGAGGCGACGGGGATGGGCGTGGAGGACGAGGCGGTCGAGGAATCTCCGGGCGCCCGGGCGCCCCCCCCGCCAGTGCCCTTCTCCGTCGCTTCCTTTTCTCCCCCTCGGCACCCCGCCTGGCCGCCCACCGCCGAGCTGCGCTGGGGGGCGCGGGCGGCTGCCCACGAACTCCCTCTCACGGCAGGTGCCTCCGGGCGCGCTCAGCCCCGGCAAGGAGGCGGCCGGGCGTCGCTCGGGGAGCGGCTGTGGGGGCTGCCGGCGACCCGCCGGAGAGCCGTCGTTGGGGGGCCGGGCGCGGCACAGGGGGTGTCCGCGGCTTTGGGGGGCGCAGACGCCCGGCTGTTCTGGCTCAGGTAAGGGGGACCTCCTCGCGCGGCCACCGGGACCACCCCCTTCCAGGCCAGGACGCAGAAAGTTTACCAGGTGCGTGTGTGTGCGGGGGGAAGGGGCGGCTAAGGGGGAGATATTTCGTGCGGATTCGCCCGCCCCCACACCGCCCCGGATCGCGGGAACGCCTGGCAGTGTCCCTTCGTGGACAGACACGGACAAGCGTGCCCCCCACGCCCGCCTGAGTCCCGGCGGCTTGGCTCCCACGCCCCGCGCCCGGACCAGCAGCGCGGCCGTTCTGCGCAGTTTACTCGCAAGCAAGCGCCCCCCCGGAGCCCCCCGAGGGGGCGGGGCGGGGCCGAGCCGCGTGGCCGGGCCGGTCTCTTGTTTCGCGTTAGAGGGGAACGGGCGATCCAGGGAAGGCGCCCAGAACCCCCGGGCGCGCGCGAGTCCTGCCCGCGAGTGCGCAGGGGGGACCCACGGACGCGGGGAGCGTCGCGCGAGACAGCAGCGACTGGGGGGGGCACCCGGCGCTGGCCGGTCGGGGAGGGAAGCAAGGGTCATGCAACAGCCGCTGCGGCGCTCGCCAAGTGTGGGGTGGGGGGGGTGGGGATAATTCACACGGCTGGGCTGCCACTCTCACCCTCCCCCCGCAGCCCCCTTGTTGGGATGATGGGAGCCCTAGTCCCACAGCTCCGTCTGGTGGGGGCTGGCCGAGTGCTGCCTGCTGGCCAGCCCAGAAGCCCCGGGCCAAGGCGCCTGGACGGACGGCCCCGCGAGGTGGGCTGCTGCCTCTCCGCATTCTCATTCAGCAGCCGTGCCCACGACTGCGCGCTCCGAATAGGCCCGTCCCCGCCCCGGCACCCTGTCTCCAAGGGCGGGCGGCTGAGGCGCCCCGGGACGCCCACCGCCCGGCTGGGGACACGGCCCCTCTCCACGTAGTGGGGGGCCTGAAGACGAACCCCTCCCCATCCTAAGAGCCGTAGCGCCTTGTCCCTTCCTCCTCGGGTCAGCCCATCTCCCCGCGCCCTCCACCCGCGCAAGCGGCGCCCCTCTGCAAGCCAGCGAGGCAACTCCCGTTCCCGGAGCGTTTCCTCCCTAGCCTCGTCTCCCCGCCGAGCGACGTCGATCCGCGGGAGCGCCCCGTTCCGGGGGCTTCACCAGAGCCGGGGGAGACGCGCGACCGCATGGCGGGGGAGGGGCGCGGGGGTCCTTCACCTGGAGGGGCGACGCCCCCCCCCACGCCTACGCCTTCCTCCCCACCCGGCCTCCTCAGCACCTCCGGCCCGGGAGGAGACGAGAGGCCGGGGGCGAGGCTCTCCGACGTGGGGCTGCTGCCCACGACTGGCGGGCCTCCCTGTTCCCTCCCGGGCGGGCCGGGCCGGAGAAGGAGCCGCCTCGGAGGAGCGGAGAGGCAGGCGCGGGGTGGGGGGCGCGGGGGCGCGGACGGAGAGCAAGCCGGTTCACAGCGACGCCTGCAACGAGCGGGAGCAGCGCCCCCCCCCCGGTCTGCGCCCTCCCCGCCCCGAGAATAGGCGCTGCTCAGCCGCGATTCCCGCCCCCCGCCCCGAGTTTCTCCTGTTTGGCCCAAGGGGGATTGGGAAGCGCAGGACAGACGTGCTGCGACACTCCCGGGCAGAATGCACGTCCGCACGCGTTACTTTTCCTGGACGAGGGGACAGGGGCTCCCCCCGAATGTTCTCCGGCCCCGCATTCATTCTTATTTATTAATTAAAACATTTTTGTGCCGTCTCTCGCGCCGTGGCGTCTCCAGACGGCTCACACGTTGCATAGATTCATTTTATAAACAAGAATTAAACACGTTTTGGCGTTTTTTCCACTCAGGGGCCTGCTGACCGGGTGAAGCCCCCTCCTGCTCTGTGGCGGCACCCCCGTTTTGGGCTGGCTAAGGCCACCTGGAGGCGAATGGCCCCGAAACGTGGGAATTGCTGGGCAGTGCAGAAAACGGCCTTCGGGAAGAGAACGCTTCCGGGGCTCACACCCGCCGGATTGTGCCCCCGGCACGCCGGCAGCTCTTCTCTCCCTAATCTTAAGCGTGCGAAGGCTGGTGGCAGGCAAAACACTCTTCACGTGCTCAGAAGCACGGTCCTCCTCTTATAAACACATGGTAGGAGCGGGAAAGATCAGTCCGGGAGCGGAAAGCCCTTGGATCAAAGGAAGCCTTTACCAAGAAGGGGGTCGCTTTCCCGGGGGAGGGGTCCCGGGGGGCGCGAGGGCCCGAGGCTTCGGCTCAAGGGGGGGGGAGGGCGCGCGCCGCTCTGTTGCCCCCGTCGCAGCCTCCGAGCGGGCAGGGCCGTCGCGCGCTCTCGCGCCCCCGCGCCCCCCGCGCGAAGCGCCGTTCGCCGGCTGCTGTCCGGGGTCTGGCCGTGCCTCCGCGGACTCCGCGGGGAGGAGGCGGGGGGAGGAGGCGGGGGGAGGGCCCCCCCCGCCCGGGGGCGCAAGCAAACTCCAGGCTTGGGGGCAGGATTGTGGGGAGGGGGCGGCGAGGAGCGAGCCCAGCGCCAGGAGAGGCTTCGTTGCTCTCTCTCGAGCCGGGCGCGTTTAGACACACAGGCTGGTCCCCATCCGCGTGGGAAACCCAGGCTGCCCCCCGAGGCTCCGCGGCCTTATCTCTGTATCTGTGACTGTTGGAAGGACCCAGCTGCCACCGCGGCAGACCCACAAGCCAGTGACTGGAGCAGCCCCCTCAGGCCCACCTTCCCAGCCCCTGAGGCACACTGCCCCCCCCCCCCCCAGCATTCCACCCGAGAGGGCAGTGCCATCTTCATGCCACTTGGGGGGTAATGCCAAAGTCCAGTGGATGATGGTCCGTTCCGTTCCACCCTTGGCGCTCTCCCACCATTTCAAACATCGATAAATGTAGGAACTGGAGGGACCGGCGGTGGCGGTCTCTCTTGCCCCGAGGGCCATGGGGTGAGCATCGCTTCGCATCACCCACACCTGTGGCACAGGCGAAAGCTTGCCTTATGTTTCTGGGGGAGAAAGAGGCCGGCCAAAATGGACAGGAGGAGTGCCCATTCCAGCAGCAGGCTGCTCTTCCTCGCAGGGGCGGCGCTCCATCCTGACCCTTGGAGTCCAGCAATCGTGTCGGATGCTTACCGTGGCCCCTCAAATGCTTCTTGGTGGCTTCTCGAGGTTTAGCGCTGTGATCCGAGTTTAAATGTTGCAGAATGGAGCTGATGAGGGCCATAGTCCAGGACTTCCACGAGGATAAACTAGCAATATCGTTTGTTTGATTTTTCAGTCCAAGAAAGTCTGCATGTGAACCCCCTTTAGAATTGCCCTGTGCTCTGGATGGATGAGAGCTTGAGCTTTTCTTTCTCCTCTGCTTATCTATCTATATCTATTTGCTGCCTGTCTTTGAGATGCCTTCAGATTAGGGCATAGATTTGGCTGGTTTCAATGAGCGCTCTCTCTCTCTCTCTGTACGTGTGGAGAATAGTAGGAAAAGCCTTGAAAATACCATGTTGGAACCCCTGGAGGAGAAGGAGATCAGGCCTTAGATAAGGAGTTTGTTGTCCCATGTCTGGTTAGAGAAATCCTGTTTGATCATTAGGAAGAACAAGATCTAAGGCCTCCCCTGAAGGGAAGATAAACTCCAAAAGGTCAGGGGTTGGTGTTGTTCCCTCTGTGAGCACAGAAGGGGGGGTTTGTGTTTGTACAAAATATTTATTTTGGACTCAGAAACGGAGCTATGGTATATCCTGTTGGTAAGGCAGTGCGGGTTGTCCTTCAAGTAAGCTGCTTGGGACAGAATCTTCTGTAAGCAGAAAAGAAGGTGGGTTTCTGCCCCTTGAAGAGAGAGACTGTTTTGGCAACTCTGTTCCCTCCAACCACTAGGCAATACCACGTCATCTGGCTCCAACTGCCTTCCCTCCCCCATGCAACACATTTCCAACTTGGCTCATGGGAGAGCTGTCCAGATTTTTCTTTGCTTGTGCTTTGTGCTTATGCAGAAACTTTCTGTTACATGCAGGGAAGAGACAGAGCCGAGTTGCTTTTCAGACATGGGGGCAGTCACTGTCTCTCTCCCCCACGATCCTGGATGCAATCTATTACCAACAGTCTGCAGTCTGGGGGCAGTCTGCAGTCCTTCTCTTTTAGGCTGGGCCTAAAATGCAGACCTCAGAGATGTAACATGGCCTGGTAATTGTTTCTTCCTCTCTGCCCTTGTTTTTATATCCACTAGCTTGGCAAAGATCTCTGGAGCATCCCAAAACAGGCTCTGTCCCTTTAACCATTTCACTTGGTTCTAATAAAGGAATTGCCCACCTGTGGATGATTAAACCCTAACGGTCATGCATTCCCCAGGACTTGTTTTGGAGTAAGCATACACATAGGAAAAGGGTCCCTTCTTATGCACACAGAGCCAAGATGTGGAGTCTCCCAACTCCACCCAGTCTCTCCAAAACATGGACCTTGCAGTCCCAGTGCAGTCCAAGGAGGTTGTAAACATGAACAGGAGAATTACGCCACAGTAAGTCCCATGGAATTTACTTTTAATTAAACAAGCATAAGATTAGGCAGTGGGGCATTAATCCTTAGTCCACGTGCTTCCAAAATAGCTGGCAGTTGTTTCTGAATAAACTTGCATATGGTTCGACTCGCCACCTTCTCTACCTTGCCTTAGATGCATGCATTTAAAAAGTAGCTCTTCCAATGTCATTATGGTTGCACGACATTTATTTTCAACCTTTTTTCCTCTTGTAAGGAACCCAGAACAGTTTAGATAGTCCCTGAGACATTGTGAAGGGTGGGAGACAGGAACTTTAAATCAATCAATCAGTCCTATGAGGTAGGCTAGGCTAAGTAAGAGTCAGTGACTGACCCAGGTCACCCTCTGAGCTTCATGGCTGAATGGGGACTCGGATCCTGCTCTCCCTAGGCTTCAGTCCAGCACTCACCACCACATAACTCTGGCTTGGCATGTTCCTACAGTATTTGAGACTGGAAATGGCACGGGCCCTTTATCCAAGGAGCCAGATCTTTCAGGGATTTTGCTCCTCGGCCTTTTAAGTGCAGCCTTACCCTCAAGAATGAAGCAGGACTTTTCCTCTCCCTGACACACAGTTTTTAGAGAAAGCATTGCTGGAGAAGGGGACACTGGAGCAAGCCGAGAAAAAGTGGGGAATGTGTTTTGGACCCCTGCCATGAGGAGCACGAAGGCCTCCTGGGTCAGGAGCAGAGGTGCTGAGTCGGTGCAAATGTTTAAGCTTTCTGGAAGTAGACGTGGTTGGCTGGTCGTGAGGGGGCTTGTTTTGTGGGAGAACTGGCCGAGATTGAAAAGCCACCTGACCATGAAGGATGCTTCCAGATGAACCCCCCTGGATTGCCTTTGAGTGACAGGTGGAGTGGAGGTGTGCTTTAAAGGTGTCAAGCAGAGAAGAGAGAGCCGGAAGGAACTTAATTCTGCAATAGCTTCAGACTTCAGTTGATCCAGACTTCACTCAGTTTGTGATGGATCACTCTTCGCCAAAGTGCCCGGTTGGAGACCGATGTCAGTGAAAACGGTGGACGGGTGAGTCATCCGCACAACAGAAGCCGCAGCTGGGAGCTGTTTGAGCCGATGAGCTCACTTAGCCCATGAAGTTTAGGCAGAGAAAGGGAGAGAAAGAACAAAACCGAAGGAAGGAAGGAAGGAAGGAAGGAAGGCAGATGGGAAGCTGCTGCAGGAAACAAGGTGAAATCCTGCCCAGTTTCAGATGGATTTCCAGAAAAGGGAACGAGTGCAGCTTCCTGAGCATCTCCTGAGAAGTAAACTCAGACTTGCTCTCAGGTAAGCATGTTTGGGGCGGCAGCCTCGCATTATCCCCAAGGCATGTGTCTGTTTACTTCTGCCTCCCTTCCCACCAGATAACCTTCGTGGTGGTGGAAGAGGCCACGCTCCACCTAGAAAAGTGGTGGAGGGTTAAGCGAAGAAATGCAAGGAGAGGGAATGAATGAGTTGTCCGGGAGCTAAATAGGATTTTATTTATTTATAGCCTTTCACCCCATTCTCCAACCCTAAAAGGTTTCCTGAGTTGCTTTCCAGCACTGCTGATAAGACTTACAACCTCAACGATACGACAGAAAAGGGGGGGGGGGTGAAATAATCAAAGCTCAGCTACCAGCTCTTTGTTTAAAATCTGCCTTCCCTTACCGTTGTTCCAGCTCAGTCTTACTTGAGGAAGCAGTTTTGTCTTTCTTGGGTGGTCTCCAGGAAAAATAAAACTCCTCAGTATAGTGCTGGAAGGAAGCAGGGGACATAAATAAGCAGGAAGCAGAGCCTTCCCTTAGGTTTACAAGGCATATATGCAAAGCGAGGCGGCACGAGGAGGGAATGACGGATGGGAACGGTAGGTGGATAGAGAAGGTGGGTTGTAATCTGAGTGCGCAGCCTTGTTCCGTTTTGGGGGGCTGTTTCTCCTTGCGGGTGGCTTGGGCAGCAGTGACCACTGCCCCGAGGCATTTGCAGGAATGTTTGTGCGATCACCCAGCAGGAGTTTTGGGGAAGGCTTCTGTGACCAGGGCAGCCACGCTTGCGGGGTGTTGGCCCTCTCCGTTCCCCGCGAGCTGCGGACTGTTTCTGCCCCACCTGCATGGGGAATGCGGAGCCTCTTCACTCGGTGCCTCTCCGCAAACTCCTGCAGGGGGTCTTTCCCGGCACCCAGGTGCCTGGAGATGCACTTGCTTGGACTTGGGTCCGTGTATGCAAAACAGGAAGCTGCGGTAGATTTACGGATCCTGGCTTGACGGAGCTAGAAATGACTCGCTCTTGCCTGCTCCCCAGCTTTGGCAAGACCTGAATGTTAATGTGAAGGCACGTTAATACATCACCGTGCGAGAAGGCGCGGCACCGTCTGGGTAAAGTTTTCCAGGAGCGCTCTGGCTGGCGGAGGCGGCTTCGAGAATGATGTGGTTCTTGGTCACAGTTGCTCTGGGACCGCCCCGGCCTCTGGTCCCATTTCCCAGCTGCTCCAGCTGCTCACAAGCAGCCCTCCCCAGAAAGGATGCTCGCCTTCATAATTTATTTCGTTATCTGTTCCTTAGCAGCCTTCCAAAGCCATACCGTTCCTGAAGTAGCTGATTGCATGGAAAAAATGTAGCTCAGCGTGAGGCCGCATTAAAAACAAACAACTGTTGTAAATCAGCCGGTGCTCCTTGAAACTCGGACTTGTTTGGCGCGAGGAGCACCAGGGAATACCCTGTAGACTGCAGCAGGCCACCGGGTGGCCAGGGGTCCTCTCTTCCAGGGGCTTGTCCTCTATTTGTAGGGCCCCCTTGTCCACGTCCCGCTGGGGGGGGAGAGAGAGCTGTCCGAACTGCTCTCCACCCTCTGGCAGCCTGGACAGGCCAGATCGGAGGCCGTGGTGCCCGCCTCCCACGCCACGGCTGTATTTCCATCTGGGGGAGAGGCCTTCGTTTCTGAGTCTGCATGACTGCATCCTGGTGGCATCTCCCGGTTTCTATGTATCCCCCTCAAGAGTTCCCCTGTGCATGTGTGGTGCACCTTCGCCGTATAAATACCAGGGAACCGTTTCACCTCCAGGTGTGGGGGAAGGGGTTTTGTATGGGGAAGGGGGGCATGGCTTTCTCCTGCAAAGCCACGCTACTGGGGTTGTTCTCGGGAGATGAGCGCTTCGTGACCCGCACCAACCAAGGGGGTCCCCAGCCAGCCCCCCTTGTAACAGGGACTCGGCTTTCCAAAATGGCAGTTGGCTCACGGGTAAATTAACCCTTGCAGACCTGTGGTTACGCAAGAGCCAGGTCACTGCATTGCATTATTTCTTTTGGCTGGCAACCCTATGACATAACTTGGCCTCTTCCTCTCTCTGTCTAAGTCAGCCCATTTTTGTGGAGGGTTCTGTATGTGCCGTGGAAGCGAAATCTTAGAAAGAAAATGGGTTGACAACCGGGACTGGTGGCCCATTCATGTTTTGGGATGCCGATGGAGTCGTATCCTGTGTTTATGTACACATTGCAGGTTTGCTTGCTGTTTGGGAGTGGAGTTTTATGGAGCAATGATAACCTATCAATTCAATTGCACATTTTTTCATATTGATATTTGTTCAAAGTAGAGTGGTGCCATTAATTAAATTTTAGTGTTTTTTGAAATTCCTGGACCCTTTTTATTTTTATTACTTGGCATCGTGTTTTCGTGTGTTTGATTTCAGTTTTGATTTTCCTCTCTGCTTAGTCAGACTCATAATGCACAGCTGTGATGTTCAAAAAAAAAACCACGGGCCGCTGTTCCTTTGATATTATCTCGGTTATGCATTATGAATGCTTTTAATGCTAGCAGGCTGTGCGGTGTGAAGCAAATCCAATAATAATTAGAGGAGAAAAGAAAGTCCAATCCATCACAAGTCTCTGTATATCCTGAGCCACATTTGGGTCCTCTGTGGTCATATTTGAAAGACAGTCGCTGCTCAGTGGCATCCAGAAACCTCACGTGTCTTTGCAGTTATTAATTAAGTGTGTAAATTGCACCCTCTGTCTAGAAGGCACCTAGGGTGATGCCTGATAAAAATATCATTAAAGCTTATCACAAAGCCAAGAAACAAAGGAGCAGAAATGATGCCACGCAAGGACATTTAAGTGCAGCCACATTTCAAAACTGAATGAGGGGAACGGTAAATTATACACTGGTTTGTGCGGAAGGAAGCGGTCCTTCCGACAGCTTGGTCCTGAATTATGTGGGGCAACTTTCCCCACCCTAGTGCCCTCTGGTTGCTTTGGATTACAACTCCCATCAGCTGCAGCAGGCTGAGGCCGTGATCAGGAACGATGTGAGTCGTAGGCCACAACCTCTGGAGGAGACAGGCTGGGGAAGACTGGTTGAGGGTGTGTCGTATTTTTGCTCGATTAGACTGGAGATGCAAATTATGTAGGAAGATGAAAAGCCCCTATCTAGGACATCTTCGTGCAGGTGGTGGAAAGAATCTTGTCTCTGCACAGCAGCGCGTGGGGAGGGGGAGAGAGAGATTTCGAGACAGAATATGGAAGGTTATTTTGGATCTTCTTGGATAGCACATCATTTGTCAAGGGACTGCTGATGTTGTTGAAAATAAATCGAAGCACTAGGCACATGGGTCAGTTTTGCTCACTTTCCAAGTGAACGCAGACGCTTTGAACTGAAAAACGAAAACAGCAGACACTTAAAGGCTTGCACTATTTTCTGGACGAAACCACGATTTCGTGGTCCTGAGAATGGCATTGCCCAATTTAGGGTTTGGATTAAGTGTTCTCTTCACTGAATATATGACTGAGCCTGTGAAACCTAGAGACCCCTTCGGCTCAGAAGCCCTGACCCGGGTCTCCTGTCCCCAAAACCCTGCAGACATTTTGATGAGACTGGGCAAAGGCGAGGTCGAACTGGGAGTTTTGCAAGAGGTGCATTGGCAGGGGCTGAGCCACTGAGGTGCTAAACCTGCCTTCAGCCTCAGCTGGGATTCTGTCTCTCTGTGCAGCCCATCTTCAGAGCCCCTGCCCTCGGTCATGCCAGATGCTGAGGGACAGCTCTTCTGTCAATGGGAATGAGTTCTCCCTCTGCCTGCCCCTCACTCCACACTGTTTCCTTCCAGCTTGGGGGCAGGGAAGGCAACTGGGTGGAGGAGAGGGCATTCTGCATGTCAGGATCCATACCTGACCTCTTTGCTGCTGGGAAACAGAGGGATAACTTAGAAACAGGGACTTGGAAATGCACCCGGCCTGAGGAGGGAATATCTTTCCCGCAGGATAGGAGCCGGGGGACGGGGCTTGCAATGAGGGCAGGGGTCCTGAGGGAAGGCTGGTTCTTCTTGCGATTCTCCCTCCCTGCTGGCCATGCACCGCTGCTCTCAGGTCCCAGGAAGGTCTGCGTTTCAGGCCTGCAGGAGGAAACATGCGCTCCCATGTATGTTGGCATATGCTAATTTACATTTGCTTTATTCTCGGCGTGTGCCTCTGTCAAGAGCCCCGTCTTTTAAGGGAAAGGGAAGTGGGGCAGAGAGGGGGGTGCTTTTGATCTCGGGAAAAAACCTCAGGCAGAAGGAGCCAAGGGGGGCAGCGGGGGGAGCCTATGTGGGCCAAAAGCAGCTCATCCGAGGGGGTTCTGGGCCTTTCTGTCCGCAAGTGCCCCTGGACAGCTGGGTGCTAGAGACGGAGGGCTCTGAAGGAAAGGCTCTGTGGGCCTCCCTCCAACACTGTGTTTGCTGGACCCGGCCTCCCTGCTTTCCCCGTCCCTTTCTCTCCTCCTCTTGGCCTTTACCGCTTGCTCTCACCTCTATTTTGCAGCTAGGAAAGGGTTTTGCAGCCCATCCAGAGAATGAAAGCACCTGCATGTTTAGACCCTGGCGGCAGCGCAATGGATCGGCCAGGCCAGCCAGCCAGCCGCAGGTGCTTATGCTGCGGCGATGACATTTTGGATTTGAGCAAAGTGTAGCAGCCGAGGCAGCGAAACAACACGCAGGCACGCATGTGCTTTGCACGTGACACCATGGAACTCGGCAGTGGCCAGGCAAAGGTGCCCCCTCAGTGCCCCCCCCCGCCCCCCGCGCCTCATCCAATGTATGCAAATATCCAGGAACCTTCCTTTTTCTCGCCTTCCCTTCCCCAGTCCTTGGCTGGCAGAGTTCTCTAACGCTGGCCGTGTTTTTCAGCAGCAGCAGATGTGGCTCGAAGGATCCAAGGCTTGCCTCCTGCACTCTGTGGGCACACGCACGGCTTGTGCTCTCCGCCTGCTGATGGGACTTTCCCCCAAGACCAGTGGCTCGCAGGTCATGGGACGGGTTTTAGAGACCTTATGACCGGGTGGGAGAAGGAGAGGCCCTTTGCGTGCGGGGGTGGAAGACCTTAGCGTCTCCAGGAAAAAAAGCAGCATGGGAGCAGAAATGGCCCCCTACAAAGAGGACTTTTCCAGATCTCCTGTTAGGCAAAGGCAGAAGATGCCCCTCTCTTTCCTCCCAAGCCCTCTTTTACCGAGCCTTTCTGTGGACCCACACACCTGGCTTACGGAGACGGATCTGCAACTGCTCTTGATCTGGCCACACGTTCCACCTCTTCTACTGCGAGGACTGACTGTGTCAGAGCTCCTGTGCAAGGAGAGGAGCCAAAGCCACCCCATCATCCCTCACTGCTTGCATTGTAAGAGAGGGAGCCAAGTGGAGAAGGAAAAAACCAGGGTCTGTGCGCAAGCGGAGAGCTTTGTGAATTCCCTGGAGCAACAGAAAGACAAAGAAGAGGATCCTAGATCAGATCAAGCCAGAACTGTCCCTGGAAGCAAATACTCTGTCCTACTCTGGACACAAGGCTCCCTGGAGAAGACCGTCATGTTAGGGGAGGTTGGAGGCAGGAGGTGAAAGAGAAGATCGAACCTGAGGCGGATGGACTCCACCAAGGAAGCCACAGGCTCGGACTTGGACAGACGGAGCTGTCCCGGACAGGACATTTTGCAGGGCTTCCATTCACAGGGTTGTCGTAAGTCGGCGGCAACTGGACGGCACATCACAAGGCGTGCAAGACTCTGAGCGAGAGGGGCCATTGCCCTGTGGCAGAACATGTCCTCCGCGGAGAAGGGCCATCCCAGGGGGCACTCCATAGGGCGACGCCGAGGGACATCTTCCTGAGATCTTGATGTGGGTCACTTGTGGTCGTTTGGCCCATCCTCCCCATCATCCCCGCCGTTGGCTAGGCTGGCTAGCCTTGGTGGGAGATGGGAGCCCACCAAAGCTAGCAGGTCATCTGTGCCAGTTGATGGCTTCGGGCCGACTGCTTGACATGGCCCTGTGAGAACGTCCTGTGTGCATGTGATCCGAGGTCCTTGGGATCACACGATAGGAGACCTTTGGGGCAAATATCTTCCGCATGCCTGCAGCCAAGTTCCCAAAGCGCTCAAGGGGAGGGAATTAAATGGGCTGGGAACAGATCGGAGTAAGTTACAGGCTCCTTGCCATCAAGCAACGCCACGTCAGCCTGCCTCTGTCTAGAGGCCACACTCCACTTTGCATTAATTAACGAGCTGATTAGTTAAAGAAATCTTGGCAACACCTCACTTGGAGAGAGCTCCAGGTTGTTATCTCTGCTCTGCTGGTGGGTGAAGACATACATATGGAGCCCGAGGTTTTTTCTACTCATGAGGAATCCCACTGAGTTGGAGAGGAACCTGTTGGAGAAGGCTAGCTAGTGATGAGCACTGTTCTGGTTAGGGGTTCTGCCCCCACAGAACGGATCAGTACGATGATTCACAAGATATGATAGCATGAATTAATTCTTGCTGAGCATCACGCCTGCTCCAAAGCTGGAGGTCCTGCTTCCCTTTTGTAATGATTGTCACAAAATCATCCGCTCAGAAGATGGGTTCATACTCTGTGGAGGTGCAATGGGCAGGGCTTTCACCTCTCAGCCAGGAGTTTAAGGAGCTGCTCTTGGCTAAATTGGTAGACTAAGGCTGCATAGTTGCCTTTGAGGCATCCCCATTGAATTCAATGGGACTTACTTCTGAGAAGGCGCTTGCAGATTTCAGTCCAAATTGGAAGAACAAAACACACCCACACCACGTTTGGAAAGCATCTCTTGTGACTTTTATCATCAGGAGCCATTAAAAAAGCAAGGTTATTAGCACAGTTCTCTCTTTCTAAGGGCCTCTTTTGGAGCCATGTACAATACAATGCAATACAATGCAATTTTCTTTACTTATATTTAAATCCTGCTTTTAAATCAAGGTTGGCTCTCAAAGCTCCTTACACTTAAAATCTACAGTGAGGTGGATTTGTGGAAAAGCACCATTTCCCCTCTTTTGAAAATCAAGATAATTGTTTGGCTAATATTGCCATACTCAGCGCAAGGTATATAATTACAGCAAATGCTCTTAAAATGCACTTCTATTTTTTAAAAGAAATGGAATATATCCCTTAGATCTAGCTTATGGTTTGGCTTCCCCTCTCTGGAATCAATCCCACAACTGAATTCCATAATCCCAGAACCCTCCTGTGTTGCTGCTGCTTTGAGGAAGTGAAGGCATCCCCCTAAAATGGCTCCTTATGATACATCTCTGTTCGGATGGGGATTGCTTGGTGCCGTCCTTCTCCAAGAACGCCACGCCACACACACGCCACTCCGGCGCACGAGAATTGATCAAACGGGGTGACAGCTGCTTTAATCATTAATCATGCAGCATCATTGGAGTGAAGCTCCCACAACAGAGCACTTGACACATGATAAATGTTCCGGCTTCATGATGGTGATGCTTATTGGTTCTGCTTGATGATGCTTTGCCCGTTGAGGTGTTTAGCAAACAACTGTAATCCAGGGACTATTAGCTTTTGGGTGCAGCTTGGAGAATCTCTCTGCAGGCGTCCGTTTCGACCTTCCTTCCGCAGGTCCGGTGTTGTTTGTGTCCTCTGCATGGGGAGGACTCTGGCTCAGGTGCTCACAGAGGTCGTCCTCGTAAAGATCAACCATTCTATTCAGGACTTCTGAACTTCAAAGCTAGACTCTGGAGAAGTACGTGGTGTGGATTCAGTCTCTGAAGACAATCTGGGGACGTTGACAGATGTTGCTCCTTCTGGTGGGTGGTTGCCCATAACATGTTCCCCCAAAAGAGAAGCCACACCGCCAAAAGAGGACTGAGCCAGATCTGCAGAGAACTGTATAGCCTACATTTTAGGTAGTGATGTGCATTTAGAAACTACTATTGTGATGGAAATAGAAAGGCACTGTCTGGGTTCGGACAACAAAACATGGTTTTTTTGTACCATTGCTGGTTTGTCCTGTATGTTGTGTTTCACTATGTTCAGCTTGGTCTTTAGGAACCATGGTTTGTTCTATGGTTTCTCCATACCACCATGGCCCATTTTGTTGTCTGAACTCAGGATCATGGTTTCCATGGTCCTGGTATGCAAGTACCAGAAAGTCCATCCATCTATCCAGAATTTCAGGTATAGTGGGCTGACTGAGCCAGGCGGTGTAGAAACCATGGGGAAATATAAACCACATGACTGTTAGGTAGGCGTGTGACCACAGTGGGGAACATTGCCCCGATCCCTCTCCTTAGGATTCTTAATCTTTAAACTGGACCTGGACTGAACAGCCTTTCAAATAGAGGACTGCCCTCTGTGCAGTTGGAGACTGTCATCATTGTGGGCTGAGTCAGTGTTGCCCTTGGACTCGATCTAAGACTCGCTCTGATCCATATTTCTCTAAATGGGTCCGGCACACCCAAGAGACTAGACCTCCCCTATATTTCCGTTCTCACCTTTTAAAACAAGGTGCTTAGGCTGCTTCATTTGGCACCCTCTGGGCCAAAGACCGTTGTAAATTCTTATTTCAGAATTCTTCTTGTTTCATTCTCTCCGTCTTGAGGTGCTACTGTCGCAAGTCTTCTCGTAGGGTCCAGTGGTGGAACCCTGCTTTGCATGTTGATGGGCCCCGTCCAGTCTCTGGCACCTCTAGACGGAGCAGGAAAAATCCCCTGCCGGAAACTCTGCAGGACCAGTGTGTCTGGTCCGTGCTACAACATGCTGCTAGGCGCTCCGATGGCCTTCCGTGGTAGGAAGCCGCTTCAGAGTGTGACGGTGGAGCAATGGGAAGAAAGGGAACCGTTTGCCAAAAGTGAGTCCGATTAATTCAGCCTGGAAGCACAGACTCCTGGGATGTTTTCTTTTTCTCTTTTGCATCATCATGAAACAGATAAGGTACTGTTGTGCCCCAGTATTTATTTATTGTGATTAATTAATTTATTTAAAAAATTCATATTCCATTCCCTCAGCACATTGCTCTCAGAACAGTTTACAAATAAACTGTGTATTTATGCATAGGCATCTCCCAGCAGCCTAATTCAGAATGGTTATTGGTCAGGGATGGAGAGAGTTGTAGACCAAAATGTCGGGAGACTGCGAGGTTGGCGCAGGCTGGCTTACCCACACTCCTGTGCAGAAATACCTCTGTTCCACCCAAGACGATCTCCCTTTCCAGAGCACATCCAAGTCTCCAGGCATGCCCCTTAATCCAGCTTTGCTTGTTTTTAATGTTTCCAGGACTTGTGGAAATTTAGCCTTTATGAGGTTGGGAGAGCATTTTACCAGTGAGAAATGAAAGAAAACATTATGAAATGATCCTGTTTCGACAGCCCTCCTAGCTCACAGGGATCAGAGAGTTGGGTTTGCATTGCTGAATTATATTTAAAACGGGGGTGGGGGAGGTGGGAAAGTCTATATCTGTCCAAGAGGCAATTATTAAAATGTCCATGCAAAGTCTCTATACTTCAGACAATGGGATACCTTGGAGGCTAAGCACTAGACATTTTTTCTGATTGCTTCATATTTTACTTACTTCCATATTTCCTTGTATCAATTAGTAATTCATTAGATGCCTGAGCAACCATACCTAAGAAAGGTCCCTGCTGGTCCAACCAGTAAACCTGTGTCTTTGGCCGGGCAGCAATTGGGGCTGGGAAATCGGCACCTCTTGCCAGATTCTGGAATATGCCATTGAGTGGGGAGCAGCATTGGTTCTGATCACGTTTTAATATAAATTGGCCCAATCCACATTTCCTGAGCTGATCTGTGAACCAGAATGCATGTTTCATTCCATTCTTAACACTTCTCTATGGCACTGTGAAATTCTCTGCTCAAACACTGCGCTCGGAGATGCTTGCACTAGGGGAAAGATCATGTCTTGGGGGACGTGCTTGCAAAAGGTGCATGCATTAGGGAAAATTCTGTGCGAAGATGCATCGGGTGGACTTCTGCGGTGGCTTTTTAGGATGGACTTCTTAACGATTTACAA
Source organism: Varanus komodoensis (assembly GCF_004798865.1). Classification (NCBI taxonomy): domain Eukaryota; kingdom Metazoa; phylum Chordata; class Lepidosauria; order Squamata; family Varanidae; genus Varanus; species Varanus komodoensis. Next base: position 2,988,335 of record NW_025335684.1, read on the forward strand.
ACTGATGCAGAAATGGGAGGGCACGAAAATGTGACTATGACAGAAAACAAAGCCGATTCATTTCCTCACCTCCAATGCAAATTTTGCACTATAGTTTCTTACTCTAGGGCAGGAATATTGAATCCCTTGCAGCTCCAGGACTGGCTTCCATTTCAGGAATGCTCCTGAGGTGGCATTCTAATAGGGAATGGGGCTGAGGACCAAAAGAAAAGCCAGCTTTAGCAGCGTGTTCTGACGTAAAGCTCTTACTGCAAGAAGCTGCGTTTTAGGCATTTTCACCCTTTGGAGAAGTGGTAGAGGGGCGGGGACTGTGCAAAAGCCATGGAGCCTGCAGATATTTGGGGGCCCGGGAAAAGGGTTCTGGGGAACCTTGGAAGTTTAGATTTGGTCCCTGCAGCCTGGTTTCGAGAGCCTTCTCTCCTACGCTCATCCAAGTTCTGTCCTGACCCAAAAGGAGCCCTTTGCTCCTGCCAGAGGGATTCCAATTTTTAAAATCAAAACCTGGCAGCCCTCCACGCCAAATTTTGGCTACCCTTTGCCAGTAGGAGCCTCTTCCTCCCCTCGCGCCCCTCCGAGTGTTCCAAGCTCGGTTTAACTCCACTTTCTTCTGCAGAGAGATTAATGAAGTCCTGTCCCATTTTCCCCGGCAACCATTTATTTAATAATGGGAATAGGCATCAGAATAATAAACTGTGTACATCCCCTCTGGTTGTTTTGGGTACCGCACCCTCTGGTGCATCATAAATCTAATTTGGTGCAAGGAAGGAATGTAATGCACTTTTTCATTTTAATTAGCTCAGGACGAATTAGAGCCAAGTGCAAGGCACTCGTGGCTGTGGAAAGGGAGGCTTCCTTCGCCCCCACCCCTTCCACACACAGGCTTCACTGAAAAGTAAAAAACAACTTCCTACAAGCTGATTCCCTTTACATTCAGAGCCAAGGTGCTCTTTGCAATGTGTTAAACACGGTTCTCCATTGGATTGCTGTCTACACTAGTGGACTCTGCTGGTGTTTCATTATATGCAGTACAAACAGGTCAGTTGATGAGGGATAGACAATTCAGCAAAACTCAAGTGCACGGAAGTTTTCCCAGTTCCACCCTAAAGATCGTGCCAATTTGAGTCTCTATCTGATTCTGAACCTTTCCTTTTTGCCCACAAATCCATGCCCGTTTTTCCAAATGTGCTCATCCGCTGCGCATGTCTTCAAATGCACACGTTCTTCATTGGCAAATGAAGGCATATTTGTGTGCATTTTTTGAAAGTACCTAGTCCCGTGGCCAGTGCCAGGGTTCCCCAAACTTCTTATCAGCGAAGCATGTTGGGAGATCACATCTTCAACTTGAAAGTGTCAGTAAAGCTGCACCATTGAGGTTCACGATTGCGGGGAAGGGACTCTGCAGCTGAAACTGCGGACCAACCTTTGAAAAAGCCACCCCAGGCATTTGGGTGAATCGCTTCCGGCCCTGCCTTCCCATCTGCAGAGGAGCCTTAGGTAGTCTTCCCAGAGTGCTCGGTTCTGCCACGTCTCTCGCTTGGAAGCATGAGAGCGCACCAATCCTGCTCGAAGCCGAGGGTGGAAAATAGACCGAACCTCCAGGAGTGTCCCACTCCGCCTCCTGTCCAGGGAATCTCACAGAGAGAAGAGACGGACCTGCTTTGAAATCATCGGCTGGGGGCCCCTTGGGGAGTTTGTGATGTATTTCTCATGACATGCATGCTTGGTGCAGCGAGAACCATTTTTGGTCCCCGATTGGCAACACATTTCACTGGGTGGACTTAACCCAGTCCCTTCTCTCCCTGCGTAATCTGCTTTGCGGTGTTGCCCAGGGTGACTAGTAAGGCATTAATCCCTCGTTTGCTACACTGAGCAAGTTCTTTGGGGCAGGGACTGTGTGTGTGTGTGTGTGTGTGTGTGTGTGTGTGAGAGAGAGAGAGAGAGAGAGAGAGAGAGAGAGAGAGAGAGAGAGAGAGAGAGCGCATTGCTGATGCTAACTTTTCAGTTGACAAATGGCATGCTGCAAGGAAATGATGTTTAAAAGGAAATTTCAGAGTGACATAGTGGAATGAGACATTATTAAGAAGTTTGTCTCTCTTCATCAAGGCATGGATAGAGACAAAGAGGCGGGCAACGTGAACCTGGGGCCTTCTGAAGCCCTAGTGACTGAGACACCATCCCTCCACTTAGAAGTACACATGGTGCTTTTTTCAGAGGCAGCATGGCCTAGTGGTCAGTGTGCTGGCCTGAGACTTGGTAGATCCAGGGTTCTAGTCCCTACTCAACCAGGAAGCTCATGGGGGGACTGTGGCTCAGTCACAGAGGGGTGGGATACCTCGCATTTCCGTTTTTTAAGAAGAGCAGTCCCAAGCATGCTCTGCTTGCCAGAGCCACCGCCAGGGGCCCCAAGTTTCCCCAGATGGCAGTGCAAGGCGGGAGAGCCAGATGGGCCCGACGAACGCTTTGTGGTGAGACTCTTTTTTGCATTCATCGAGTGTCATTATGGGATTTGGACAGGCCGACCGAAGGAAACGCAAGTGGGGAGCACAGCTTCAAAAGACCTCGAGAGATTAGAGTGGATTTGCCATCTTAATAAGAAGGCTGCCCTTTTCTGCCGCACAATGCTCCGGCACCCTCGGCAGGGCTGGGCGCACGTCCAGCATCGACTCCGAGCACGGGAAGCTGCTTATTCCTCCGCTGCAGCACCTGCCGCCGGTTTTCCAAAGCCGCCTCCTCCCCGGCCCGTGCAGCGAGCCCAGGGAGGACGCCTTGGGTCTGGCGGCCTCGCTGGCCAACCCACGGGAGCCGCGGCTGCATGTATTGTGGGACGAATAGATGCTGCAGAAGCAGAGAGCCGAAGTTTTGATGCAAGTCCAGCTGCTTGAGATTTGTAGGCTATTTCTGTTGCACCTTTGCCCCTCCAAAAACGAATCTGCAAGGCACCCAAGACCATTTCAAAGGGATGATTTCCAATCCTCAACATCAATCAATCAATCAATCAATCAATCAATCAGTCTTTATTAGGAGGTCATGGGCAGGACAAGAGTCATAAGAATATTTTAAAAACAGTTACACAAATTACAAGGAAATGACTTAAAAACAAATAAGTATTATAAAATGGAGGCAACAATCATCTTGTGGGGTCTTTGTGCTGGCAGAAAAAAGCTCGGGTGCCAATTCTGTGTTGAACTTGTTCGTATCAGCAAGGAAATATTTTAAATACCGATTGAAGGTCCTACCTGACCAACCCTCAATAAAACTCCCCACAGCCAGAATAAAGAGTGTTGGTGGGACAAAACGGACAAAGCTGAACAAAAAGCTCATGGAACAATCTCTCTGTCTTTTACGCTGATGCTCAACCTGTTTCTCAAACCGGGGAGAAGGGGCACCACAAACCCAATTCCAGTTGCCTCTGGAAGGCAGTCACTGGAGATCCATCGGCGCTTGGCCTGTATATACAGGTGAAGTGGGCAGGTGCAGAACCTCCCTCTGTCAGCCAAAGCCAGCCTGCCTGGTGTCCAGGGCAGCCTTCGAGGGTCCTTTGAAGAAGACCCTGGGGCCTTCCCCCTGCTCTGATGGCCTCTCAGTTTTCCCTGCAGCCCGTGTGCCTTCCAAAAGACCGGAACACCTTTCCTGAGGCTTAGCAGGTATTTGCAAAAGCTTCAGGCTAAAATCAGCGGGCTTCCTTTGCTCTTTTTCTTTCCCAGCACCACGGTGTGGCCCCCAAGAGCCAGTCCGAAATAGCGCGCTGCTTTGGGGTCAAGTCAACATCTGTGGCTGAGAGCATCCAGCCCCTCTGCGTGTCTTGCAGTCTGCCCTAGATGCCAGTCGATGGGTCTTTCCATGCCCTCGGAAGCCTTGCCCTCCCTGGGAGGTGGGGGTGTGGGAAAAGCACCTCCCAGTCCCAAAAGGCCTCCCTCTCTCCCGGAAGAACCCCCCCCCCCGATTTCTGAGTTGTCACCTGCATTTCGATCCCACCTGTTTTTCCTCTGGCAAGGAACCCTGTCTGGTTTGCAACATTTCCCCCGACTCCATTTATATCCTTCAACAACAACAACCCTGTGAGGTAGGTTAGGCCGAGCGAGAAGGAGTGATTGGCTGGTGAGCACTGAGTGAGACTAGAACCTGGGTCTCCTGCAGTGCCAGCCTAGCGCTCTAACCACTGTGCCACCTTGCACCCCTGGCTCACAACACAGATCACAGGCTCTCTTAAGTTCCCTAGCAAAGGCGGTGCTCCCAAACGTTGCCAGGTCCGTGCAGGACTCCATCAGGATGCACGGAGCCTCTCCTGTCCAAATTTACCCCACAAAGGCCCAGGGCGAGGCTGCAGGAGAGTCGGAGGCTGGGAACCCGCTCCAGGACTGTCCGTTGTGTCTCTGTCCCACCAGCCATGCCTTGGGCATGAGCACAACACGCAGCAAGGCCTTGCCCCAGACTAAACTCTGCAGCTGGGACACACAGTTGTCTCAGTCATGATGGTTTTGATCCACTGCTGAATGTGTTTTTAATTTTATTTAGCAACGGTTTAATCTGTTTTTTATGTTTCCTTTTGGGTGCTCTTTTCACTTGCATTGGTATTTTGTGACTGCAGACAAATTGGAGAGCGACTCTTTTCTCAAGGCAGTATAGGAATGTTTTATACCTCGTTCAGGATTTTCTCCCAGGGCGCGGGTTGCTGCTGGGGTGAGGAAACGCACTGGGCGCTGCGACCTTTGGTTGCTGAGACCTGAAAGCGACGGGCTTGTGTGTCTTAACCATACGCAGGGTCTCTTGGACAAACCGCAACACACAATTCCGGCATCTGAGGAAAGCTCTTCAGCAATTTTGCCGCATACACGAGAACTTTCATCTGGAAGAACTGGCCCGGTGGCTATTTGTTCCATGAATTATTTTTATCCCTTTCGGTCCAAAAAGTGGCTTGCAAGCCGTCTTTTAAGCAAGATAGTCCCTGCCCGCAGCTTGCAGGGTTAAAAAGGAAAGGCATGCAAGGAAGAAGGGATGGGGGGGGGGAGAGGAAGGGGCAAGCAGGCTTTTAACATGGCTGACGTATTGGCCCCGCCACCTCTCTCGCCTCCCTCTGTTCTAGCCTGTCCTCATGGCTGGGGGCAGGAATGCCCTCGCAAGGCGGTCTTGGCAGGCATGTTGTGAGCAGAGCCGGGGGTCAGACTAGATGGCCCAGGAGACCCCTTCTGCCTCGCTCTGTTCCTGTGTTTCTTCGGCAGGGCTAGTGGAATGACCCTGCGTCCCCTGCCAGGCCCCCTCGGTGGCGCCATGGCATTGCCCTGCTCTTTTCTACATTCGCCTGATAATATGCTGTGCCCGCTCTTGCCTTCAGCATAGAACTTAGCCCTGAGCACCATGTGGGAAACATTTCCGTGCCTGCTTTTCCTGGACAATTCACTCATGTGGGGCTCTCCCGAGGGATCCACCAGCTTGCCATGCCTTCCTCTTGATCCAGGATCGTGGTCCATCAATCATGGATCCTTTAGTGGTTTTCCAGCTTGGGCAGATTTCCCTCGATTTTAAAAGGCTGAAGCAAAGCTCAGTGCTTGGCACTTGGCGCTTTAAGCTAAAATAGGTAATACTGGATTAGAGGGTATTTTGCCCTGCCCCCCTTCCTTCCATCCCACCTCCCACTAGAAGGTGGTCCCGAGAAACATCTCTCAGACTGAACATGGTTCTCAAGCAGAGGGGAAGGTTCAACACCTTGATGGAAGGGAGATCCACCTAAATTGACCACTGGTGGGATTGGCTTTGCGGCAGCCTCTGCTAGGTTATTTCTGTCCTAGAACATGCCTGGATGGTTCTCTTCGCAAACCTGAGTCCATGAATTCTTTGATGTACTTTGTGTCCCACTTGAGCATCATAAATAATTTCCAGCAATCTGGAGATTACAACGGCTTGTGAATCTCAAACGGTAAAAGCCCTGCCTCTTAAAATGAAGCTGTCTGCAGTGGATTTAGAAAGGATATCAGTTACTCTGTTAAATGAGGAGCAATTTGCATTAGTATTTAACACTCTAAAGCTAATTCTAATGTAAATTGGAATTGAATTTGACACTGGCAGTTATTAAACCTATATTTGCTGGCAGTTTTATTCCTGCAGTCATTCATAAAACAGACTTTGCAAAGCATCTGCGTTTATAGAGACTTAAGCAACTGAGAGATAAACACACCGCTTGGAACAGTTTCCCACATGTGGAAGCTTTTCCACTCTGGTGTCTTGCAAAGGACATTCTGTGATCTTCCATTGTTAAGAGTACTTAGGTCTAAGAATTCTTTCTAAAAATCAAATTCTGTTCACTCTAGCTGAATTTTAGGATTCTAAGCACCATGTAACTCCAGCTTATCGCAAACTATATTGCATTTCAGTAGAAAGCCACCTGAATTCTCAATCGATGTCCTTATGTGTGCTAGAGTAAAAAATTCATGATTTTCCCCCTCTACCCTATTTCTTTCCCTGCACCATCAGCTGATTTTGTGAAAAGCCGCTTAAACTACCGATGCAAAGATACAACTCCCAACCATCAGCTATGAAATCGGAAACCAGTGTGCCAAATTCAGATATGGATTTCACACTTGAATAAGCTGCATGTGTAAAAATGGATGCCTGGCCCCCTTCACATCACACGCTTCTGTCCTGTCCTCCAGGTCATGTACTATATCTCCGCTTTTCCAGCAAATAGATTCAAGGGAGCTGTTTAATTCTATTTTTCCTGACTAGAGGAATTTCACTGGTGGGGAGGTTAACCCGAGTCATGATGCATCAGGGACAGGTAAGAATATCAGAAAGTGAATGGAAAGCCACTTTCACAAGATAAAAGGAGTCTGGATCTATGCAACAACAGATCAAAACCTATTTCACACAAGACTTTAATTGTTCCCTTTATGCTGGGTTTCTATACCTTGACGCTTCCATACAATTCAACGGGGCAACCCCACTGGGAATGCTTTTGCAAACCTGGCAGAGCTGTCTGGGATCAAGCCATGGGTATTGCTGGGTATGGATACCCCACCCCCAAATGGAGCACTGATTTACCCTTTCAAAGATGATTCAAAACTTCTTAAAAGCGGGGGGGGATGCCACTCAATCAGCTGTGAAACCAACAGGTTCTTTTTGGAACAGGGATGTTTCTAGGTCTTAAAAAAAGAAAAATCAATGGCACTGCATTTCTTGCTGAGTTCTGGTGTTCCAAACCGCACCCTCCGGTCTGACTCAGCTCCACGTTCCTACGATTTCCCCTGACTTAGGGTCAATGTTCCAAACCCCATCCTGCTTCACCAGGCCTAAACTTCCCGGGGTGGGGGAATATAGCCACTTTTTAGAGAGCTCACAGAAGCCAGACTGGGGTTAAGAGAGTTGGACTGGGACGCAAGAGGTTCTAGTTCCAGTCCCCACTCGGCCATGCAGCTCCTGGGAGACACTGGGGCAGTGATGGACTCTCGGCCTAACCTACCTCACAGGGCTGTTGTTGTGAGGATAAACTTTGGATTCCTTGTAAGAGGAAGAAATGCAGGAAGCAAATGCAATCTGATAATGCAAATGATAAACTTAGCTGGGAAGGAACCCGGCACATAGCAAATCAGTGTGCTAATTAATTTCGCTGCGGAGGAACAGACTTCAACCTTGCTTTCTCCTGGTAAGGCTTTCTTTCAGTGCGCTGAGAATTCAGGTATAGAGTAACGGTCATGAACAGGAGTGTCCCTTGTTTCCTGAAACAGTTCAGTCCAGAAATCTTGAACATCAGCTCAAATCATGTACCCACAAGCTTGTAAGCACAACATCTCACTGTCCTATTCTCAGACCAGTTCCTGGTCCAGTAATAGGGTGAGCTACCCCATTCGGGCTCCCTTGTTTTGTTATAATATTCCTGTGCCCTGGCGTGGCTCACAATTAAGTGCAAGACAATAGGTGGGCATTGATTATTCAAGCGAGTCCTTGTGTCACCCGATGAATATCAACGCTGATGGGCGTGACATTTAATCCCAGCAAAACTGCAAGAGGGATAGCTCAGGAGTTGTCATTTGATCATGCTGGATAATGAATAAAAGGGATGAACTGTCCCGTTGGCTAAATTGTCTGAGCGCAGCCTTGCCGTCTGGGCAAGTGATCTGAAGCAGGAGGCTGCTATTGAATGGGCACTAAACGCTTCTTTTTAAAAAGTGGCCTGCGGGTCACAAACGATAGATTTTGTGGCATGTCTGATTGTCACAGAATGGGAGGTACCTGCCCCGGGTTTGTTTCCATTTAGAAGCACGAAAACCAGTGAAGCCGTTTCAAGGCATAAAAGAGCCAACGGACTTTGACGCCAAACGCAATACTGGATCAAAATGAGGAAGTCGATGGGCCAGCCTGATTGATGGAGATCCCTTTTAATCTCACATCCTGGCCAAAATGCCCCCAAAGTGAGCTCTGAGAAATCAATACGTAAGAGTCAGTTTCTAAAAATGCACACCAGTGGAAAAATACGCTCCAATTCAAACGTAGAAATTGTTCCAGAACTGAGTAGCCAAACTCAGACCCCCACAGCCAAAATAAAGCACCTCTTCTCACTAGCCCCCCCCCCCCGTTGGTGCCTGCCAAATGAGTTGGACTACACCCCCCATCATTCCTGAGTGGCTCGGGCGAGTTGGTGGATGCTGGGCATTTGTAGTCGTGGGGGCACCATGTGAGGAAGGCTGGTCTTCACTAACATGGAGGCAAACTCTGAATTGCTAGGCAGGAGAAAAATCTTTCTGGGACGTGTGTGTGCATGCGCGTGGTGTTGGGGTGCTTTCAGTTGCATGGAGAACCCCCAGGAATGCAAGAGGCTCTTCCCGCCCAGTCACCGTCTGTGAGTGAAGGCTGATGGATCCAATAGCAAAAGGGGGTGAGGTTCCCACCCCACTGGCTGCCATTTATCTCTTTAGAGCACAATTCAGCTCAGATCAAACTAGGATTTAGAAGGGAGAGGAATGAAGAACGGATCCAATGGAAGGGACCTCTCAAAATAGGATGAAGTGTGCTAGTTTCAGTGGGAAGAGACAAGGCTCATTGTGCAGGGAAGCGGGAGAAGTTTCCTAGCAGCTCCCGCAGGTGGGTTCTCAGGAAAAAGGGGGAGTTTGCAGCCCCTGAGGTCAGGTGGAGGGGGTTCAAAGTGGGAAAGGACTCCAGCCGCTTTTGCAGTTCTGTAAGGAGGGATGGATCTGCAGAAATTCCTCTTTGAGAGAACCATTTTAACAGAGCAGGCGCTCTCTCCGTTGTCCTTTTATTTATTTTTGCCTCTGGCCACCTGGACCACCTGAATGCTGATGATGCTTCTAACTGAATCGTGGCCCCCAGGAGTTATTCTGTGCTGGGGCAACTCTGGAGGCAGGTTGGATTAGGTATCTGCAAAGAGCCCCAGAGCTGTCCAAATTTGTGAAGTGCTGACGTTTTCCTATACTCAAAATAATGAGGTATTGATGGATAAGACAGCTTCTTGCTAATGGAACTGAAAGCTTCTTGTGTACTCCAGTGTTTTTCCTTGCTGCAAGAATTACATTTTTTTTTCTCCCTGTATAATAGATGTATTTTCTGCAATGAGTGTTGCCATTTCAAATTTTTTGGCCCTTGAGATGGAAGCGGGGCAGAAATATATCATTGTTCTGTATGCCTATGAGTACAGATTGAATGGCACTGAATGGATTTGTTTGGTTTGCATTTTAATATGAAGCCACCTAAAAGTGCACCTTTCAGAATCATAATATGCTGCTCCTTTGGTTTTTACGCTTCTCTGAATTTGGCAATGCACTTCCCTGATTTAAAAATCCACACAAATTGAGGACGTTGGGGGGGAAAAGAGCTTGCAGAGAAAAGGCATATGCGAAGTATATAAGTTCTCATGTTGACCTTAAGAAAGCCATTTGTAAACTGATGTGGAAATGGGACAGAACAAATTTCTGCTTGAAAAATACAGTAAGAAAAGAACAAAGAGTGAAACAAAGCAGATTTTGCCTTGTTATGTGACTTGTTCCCCCAGTACATTCCATCTACCCAAAAAGCTTTCTCAACTGCGAGAATGTCTTACATGGTGTTTTACAAACAGAATATGCAGGAGAATGAGGACATTCGGAGAGAAATCTTGGCTGGTTAATTAACTAATCCTGTTTCCTCTTCTCTTTTTGAGGAGAAGAAAGGTTTGAGCGTTGTTTAATCACAGCATTTCAGCTATGGAATAATGTAAATACCATTGTCTCACAACTTTCAAGCCTGAAGGACTAGAAACTTGACTTTTTTCTTTGTTTGAAAAAGATGAAACTCTTTAGAAAGCTGAATTCTGACAGTTTCACATTTGCATCTCCTGCTCCTTCAGACAAAGCAACCTTTCTCTTTTGTGGTGCGTGATGCTCATTCCTGCCTCCCAGGTCAGTGGGAAACATCAGTTCTCTCATGTCTTTTCATCCCTCCTCAAAACTCACCTTTTTCTTTCTGGTGCAATCCTGCACCGCTCAGGTCTCGAAGCAGCTTAGTGTAGGTATATGTCTCTGAAAAAGGAGCATCCCTCCGCCTCCAATTACTGCTGCCTCTAATGCTAGAGCGCAACCCCCTTGGGGCAAAGCTCTGCCTTCTCAGGCTTTGAAAACAACACACAAGGGTCCTAATTTTCCAGGTGCTTGGGACCATAACTCCTGGCAGCCCCAGCCAGAATGGAGAGGGACAGGATTTGGCAGGCACCAGACTGTGTACCCAATCCTAAAACACCCAATAGTCTCAAATACTTAAGCATTCTGAGAATGAACAGTGAATAGCCAGTATCAAAATCCACAAAGGGGAGGTTTTGAAGACAAACTCATTTCATTACTGGCAATCCATTTTTCCTGGTCAAAGCCCCTTTCCAAGAACCTGAATTTCTTCCAGACTTATCTGAAATCAAGAGCACTTGTCCAATGTTGTATCTACACAATGTCAACACTGTTATTTACCTGCAGACTGTCATCGTGTATATGGATTTTTATCTTCTGTTTTAGAAAGGCATTTCATATTGTTTCTTGTGGAAATCTTTCTTTGGAGCACAGGAAGAAATCAATTTAAGATTGGCTCAGGCAAGGAACACGTCCATGTGGACTGAAAGCTTAGCTAAATGTCGGCAAGCGCAATGGACAGCACATAATGGCCCAGCGCAGACTTGTGAGGAAAGAGGATTGCATGAATGCCAAGAAAGAGGCGGATGGAAGCCGAGTGCAGGCACACCTTTAACCTTTCCGGAGAGCTTCGCAGCCTGCGGTTCTCCAGATACGCAGTGCTAACCCTTCCACACCTGTAGAAGCATCCGTGCTGGGGAAAGAGGCTTATCTGTTAAACCAGAGAAAACGCTGCCTGTTTTACTCTGCAGGACTGGGGGGGCACAGGCGGTAGCGATGTCAGAGCAAAGGCATGCGTTTTGCAACCTGCCCCCTAAAGAGACATGTGGCAGGTGCATGAAAGCCGGCATCTTTTACGATTTGGCCCCAAATTCTACAACCCAATAATTCCAGCCTTCTTGCAATCATCGTCATTATCAAAGTTCCTTAGACCTGGAGAATAGGAGCAAGCGTCTACCCAGGAAACCCAAAGAGCAGGCTTTTCCGTAGTTCATGTTTCTGGGCTCCACACAGCTGTCTTTTCTGCCCCTGCTTTTCTTCCCTGACTGACAGAGGTAGGAAACATGTTTGCAATGTCTGTGGAAAGGTAAGCAAGTTTGCACAGAAACTTAACAGTGGCATGGTACCATTAGAGGTGGCCGAAACAACCTGAGAACTGCGGCCAAGCACTGAGATTTCTGCCACGAAGGGTCACAATCTGATCTTCCATGGAGGCCGTGCTGGGATCCATCTTCTGTCCTTCCACTAAGAGGCCAGGGGGTTCTTATTCTGGCTGGCCTTTAGCATATGTGCAATCCGGACTGTGGCTAAATGGTATTTTAGCTGGCCGGGGGAAAGTATTTCATTTAATGTGGGGCTCATCATGCTGTGTGAAGGCATTTGTTCTTGTGGTTTGTGTTCTTGATGTGGATTTTATCGTTCGCTGAAAAGAATGATCCGCTCTGGCGTGTCCTACGAACTTTAAGGAGCTATCCTGGGTGCTGAACCTTAACTGTGGGATTGGGTTCAGCATCACGGAAAGCTGCTTTAAAGCCCGGACTAAACCCCTGCTGGGATTGACTATCCCCCTGATCCTGGAGCTGGGTAGAAAGATCTCAGGACATGCCCCAGTTCACAATCCACGGGGTGCTTTCCCTGTGCCAGCCAGGCAGAAACGAGCTGGAATTACGCAAAGGTGTTTCTCTGGTGTTTTGGCCATCTTCTTCTATGAGAAAAGGTGACCGAAACATTCCACTCTCCCCATAAAACTGCAAGACTTTCTGTGAGGGGCAGGGAGAGCAGACCATTAAATTCCTCATTGTCTGAGGCTGCAGAAACGAAACAAGCATCCATAGAGGATATTATGCGACAGAGAAAATTCCTGCCTTCACAGGAAGAGGCATTAGGCGTGTGTGCTGCCCCCTCCCTCCAAGAAGTGCATATCTAATCTCCAAGATGTTTATTTCATTTCCTGCCTGGCTCTTCAAGATTGGATTTCGTTTTTTAATCCCCTCTTGGTTAGAACAATATTTTTTCATTATAAGTATTTGCGATTCTGTCAAATTGCCGCGTTTGCCGGTTGCCGCTTTGTGGCAGCAGAGCATGCTCAAGCGTGTTGCCTCGGCACGGTGTTGAGCGAGCGGCACTGGTGCCCACGCTGTCTCACACACATGTGGCGCCCCTGCTAGGCAGCAGAGTTTGGCTGACATCCGATGCCCTGCTTGGGAGTCTCCAGGTGGATTTCCCAGAAGATGCTCCACACAGAAGGGTCGACAGCCACGCCAGGAATGGCTGGCCCAGTGGTGGCCTCTGCCGGCTGGCCACGCACAGGTGTGTCGCTGATATGACCACGGAGGGGGAAACAAGCCACGGTGGCATCCTGAGCAAAATTATCCTCCGCAGTGCCTGGAGGGCAATAGATGGTGGCGTTAGGATATGGAGCTGCGCCAGTTACCTTACAAATGACCCCAATAACTCAAGGAACTCGTGGGAGACTCTGGAGAGACAGTCCAAGTCACATCTGCATAAAGAATGACGAAGTCTATGTGATTCAAAGAATCACAGAATCATAGAATAGCAGAGGTGGAAGGGGTTTTTCCGGCCACTGGGTTCGTCCCCCTGCTCAGCACAGATGGCTGCCCGGTTGCATCTTGGAAGCCTGGAGCGGGAGAGCCCACAACCTCCCCAGGTCACGGGTTCCATCACTGTACGGCTCCAGGATCCTGCCTTCCGTCCCCTACTGGGTGGATCTAATTTATGTGAATGTGTGCAATAAACTTGAATAAGAATGGGATGGCCCAAGCGGTCCTTCATTGTATACCTCCCCATGTCTCAGAGGGTGAGCTGGACTGGAAACAGTTCCACCGTGGTCGATGAAGCCAAACATATATTTTCAATTCTAGCCAGGCCTTCCTCTTTATTTTATGAGACAGTGCAAAGAGAAAGGGCTGCCTTTGGCTTGGAAAAACTTGTGCATTGCTTATTTTCGATGTAGTGGTTAATAGTTTGCATTTTTAATAAAGAAAAATGGAATGCAATCAGGACATAATGGCGCTGATATTTGAAAATTGCTTGCTAGCAGACTAGTCTTGCTTCTGCTTTAAAAGAGAGAGAGAGAGGGAAGAGGGGGAGAGAGAGAGACAGAGAATCTCTCTAAAGTGGTACTTTGCATTTTATTACACTCTTCTTTCCTCTTCATTATGTGTTCTTAAAACCCAAAGTTTCTGGGCTTAGGGGCTTAACTGTTTCAAATCGTGTCAAGCTGAAATTTAGTGCATAATTTCTTCACCCTGCATTGTTTTAATCTTCCACTTTGATGCTGGTATGCCTAGAGCAACCAAATTCTGGGCATCGTTCCTTGCTTTGCTGTTCCATCCCTAAGAACCTACCTGGAAAAGGCAAATGTAACACAGAAATGAGGAAGACGCATTTGAAATGGGGAGGTCCTCTCCATCCTTCCAGTGGGTTTGCAAGTGCATCTGTCTAAATTGCTGGAGGCTAGGGTGGCCGTTTGTCCTAGTTCGGAGAGGGCCGTCCTCTGAGGAGCAGTCTGGGCAGCTTTGCATTTGGGGGTATCCGCTATTTGGAAGCTGAATTCAGGCCAATTCTGGTTGTAAGATCTCACCTCCTCACAGGTGGTGCAGGGCAAGGGCAGATATTTTATTTCTGTTGCAATTGTGGAGAAGATGTCTCGATTTCCGTCTAGGCATGTAAGGCAGCACCTACAGCCATGGTCAGACCAGTGCTTCCTTTGGCCCTCTTACCCTTGGTTGCCTGTTTGTTTGTTTGTTTATTTGGAATACTTATACGCCGCCCCATTCGCAAAAGCCTTGGGGCGGCTTCCAATACAAATAAATAGCTATACAAATACACAAAAGCCAGGTTTAAGCCAGGTTGCACCAGCAGCGGATGCAAATCCAGTTCACTTCTACATTACTATTCTTTCACGGCATGTATTCTAATTATTATTTATTATTTATATTTACTTCTCCCCTCTTGAGAGGAACCCAGAGCAGCTCACCTCGTTCTCCGTCACTCCAGTTTTGTCCTCACATCAACCAGCACCCTATGAGGTTGGCTAGGCTGAGAATCACCCGGGAAGCTTCAGAAGATTACGCCAACAGACATGGAGGGGACAGCCGCCTCTGCTGGGGGTCTCCCATGGGGTCTTGGGCAGTGGGTTACCTTACTATGGCCTGCAGCTCCCAATGTGTCTTCCAGGGGTCTTTGCTGGAGCTCTGGATGTCCCTTCAGGCTAGTGGGAAGCTGAATTGCCAGTGGGGGCTGGGGGCTTTCATGGGGGATTCCAGTTGGGGAGGGAAAGATCCTGCTTCCTTGCAAGTGGGGCACCCCAAGCCCCCTCCCCATGTGCCTCTGTCTGGAAATCCCTTGCACCATGGGAGCCACACAGTGCTTAGAATCCGCTGCAGTGGAAGTCTATGAATGAATCTTTCGTGACACTGTTACATCCGAAAGAGGAACAAATCAAATCACCGTGTGCTTGGGTGCGATTCATATTCCACCTGCCTACCAAGAAAACAACACCCAAGGCAGCTTGCAATCACAAATCAAACTCGCTTTAAGCCCTAATAAAACAAATGCATTAAAATAGGACTAAGAGCATGACAGGAACAAAATAAAAAGAACGCCCGGGTCTTTGCCTGTTGGCAGAAGGACAGCCGAAGGAAGGACCGTTACTGTTTTCCATGGCATTCGTCCCTGCCATTCCTCCACCTGCAGGGATGCCAAGGTGGCTTAAAGCGTTTGCAGCTCCCTTTTAATCCTCATAGCAGCAGCAACAACCCTGTGAGGCAGGCCAGGCTGGGAGTCTGACCCAGTGGGTCCCATGGCTGAGTGCGGCCTAGAACCAGGAGCTCCCCAGCCTGCACTCGGACCCTCCGACCATTGTGCCACCAGGTCTCCCCAAACCTAGTTCCCCTCCGCTTCCAAGCTCGCCAGAGAGCTTCCAGACTTGCTCTGTCTTGCAGCTGTAAAGTGCCAATGGAACTGCCTGGTGCTTTGCAGCCCGAGAGCAAGGGGGGGGGGTGGTTCTGTGCACGCATGGGTGTGTACACACAATATGCATGCACACAATACCCCACAACAACTTTCTGGGACATGTTTCTCCGTGGAAAGCGGCTCCAGTGGGCTTGAATGGGAGAGGAGGTGCCAGATTCATAGGGACGCATCCTGAGCAAATACATCTTCCTCTGAGACACGCTTCTCGTGGGGTTGGAGAGCGCAAGAGGTGAGCAGAGCAGTTCCGCTCAACTTGTGTGCTCATTTGCCACCGGAGTCATAATTTCAGACAACGAGGAAGCACAGAGCGATTCTTGACAGGAATGGAACCCCAGAGAGAGGGAAAAAGCATTGCTCTTGACTGGGGAGCAGCTTCCCTGCCCGAGGGGGGTGCCAGAATTTTGTAAATAAGTAGGGAATTGGGTAAACAAAAGGTTCATTTTGTTCAACAGGAAACGTGTTCCCTCACAGTGTACGAGAGGACCATTAATGAGAGAGAGTCTATTCTTTTTCCCTCTAAACGAGCTCACTGGATTTCTCCACCCAAACCTTTTCTTTTCTTTCTCCATTTCTCTGAACTGCATCTGTTAATAGGAGATCTTGTTCCTCCACAGAAATAAGGGCTCATAAAAAATAAACAGAGGTGCCCAGGAAATGATGGTCTCAAGGGTGATGCTGGAAAGGAGGAAGAGTCTAAGAGCTTCCCCATTTATGCATTTAGAAACATAAAGCGAGTCCGAAGGGGTCTCCCGGGCCACCTAGCCTGACCCCTGGCTCCGGCGGGCTCCATGTGCATGTCCAGCCCGTCCTTGAACACCCTCCCCGATGGGGCTTCAACCACCTCCCGTGGAAGCCCATTCCACACCCTAGGGGCCCTAATCTTTTATTACTTTACATTTCTATACCTCCCGTGGCCAACATTCTCTGGACAGGACACAACATTTAAGTCCCCCACCCAGACTTCAACCAGGCCTGACCCTGCTTAGCTTCCAAGACTGGGCAGGATCAGGTGCTTCATGCTATACAGAAGCTTAGAGCATGTCTGAAGTGCATTGCCATCCTACAGGCTTTAGAACAACCCTGTAAGGTAGGTCAGTAGCCTTTATCCCTGTTGAAGATGGGAGAGGGGAAGGTTAGGCAGAGGGTAGAAGCTACTTTTCGGACACGGCTACCGTCCCTGACAGATGCGTGATTCAAATTGCTTTGCAGCTCAGTCTTTCTGTGTGCTTTGACTCCCTAAACCCAATATCATCATCCTGAGCAAGTTGATGGTTGAAGATGAAGTTAACGGATGTAAAACCGAGGGACGTTCAGGAAGACGTAGCAGGGAAAATAGGGAATAACAAGCAGAGGCACCCGGTGTAATAAGCCACTAAGCATGGAAAATTGCGGCATATTTGGCTCCTCTGTTGCTTATTGCAGTCATCGGACACAAAATCGTCAATAGGCGATTGAGTGTAACAAGCACAGTGCCGCGGGCTTTCAGCTACCTTTCCAACGAGGAAAGGAGCAGTGCTCCGAATGGGAACCAGGCAGTGAGGGCAGGTTTGCCTTCAAGAGCATCCTTCCCCAGCTGGGCCTGATACCCTGCAGACGTGTTGGGCTGCATCTCCCATCAACCAGCCAGGGTGGCCAGTGGGAGTCTGTGCTCTGGAGGGCCCTGGCCTGGTGGAGGCTGTTCCAGAGCCTGTGGGGGACAGGCTTCTCCCTCGCATTAAAACTGCCCTGTCTTTCTGCTTCCTACAGAGTTTGGTGGGCCTGGGTACAGGCATTGTTTCTGAGTCTGCTGGTGCATTAAAGTGCTTAGGGGTTCTTTGGAAGGGCCTTTTCATGATGAGATCTCAGCCAATCAGGGATCCTATAGTGAATGTGATGATGAATCAATGGACCTGCATTACCAGTTGGATTAGATTATGAGCTGTGGCCTGATGCCATGAAAGAGTTCTTTTTGTCTGTAAGTTCTGAGGATTCAATGTTTGATGCAAAAATAGCCGTTCCAAAAGGCACAAATCGGTTCATGGAAATTCGCTTCCCTTTCCTCCATGTGTGAAATTCTGGAGGGCTGCCTGTAGCCTGAGACTGTTTCTGGGACTGCTGGTGCTTTAATGTACTTTACTTTTCCTTGAAAGGTCATTTCATGATGCGATCCCAGCCAATCAGGGATCAAATCCCGATTGCCCAACCAGCTTTTATATATACTGCTCCAGTGTACCTCTTGGAAGTAGTGTAGACTCCTCTGGTTTGTAACTTCCCTCGGGTTCATACATGGGCAGCCTGCACACAGCCCTCAGCCGACTTCCATGAAGTCCAGAACCCCCTCCCTACTTCTCAGCTAATTCCTGCTGCCCGGGAGAGGGGTATGGGAACAGGGATTGCTCCTCGGCTGTTTCTGGCCCCAATCTGCAGGGCAATGGAGGGGGGGAAGCATGTGATGGGGGCATCGCGATCCTGCCAGGAATGCATGTACAGCACTCAGCTGATTGGAGCAGGAAATGGCAGAGGTGGTGACACGCAGCTGGTGGGCACGTGGGAAAGAGTGTGTGTGTGTGTCTTTGTAGAGGTGCTGTGTGTCAGACAGGGATTGTGAAGGGAGCAGGTGTGTGTGTGTGTGTGTGTGTGTGTGTGTGTGTGAGCGAGAGAGAGAGAGAGAGAGAGAGAGAGAGAGAGAGCTCTTGTGTTGTGTAGGAGGAGGGGTGTGTGTGTGATGGAGATGGATTGTGTATTAAAAGAAAGTGGGGGAGTCCAGGCACCGCCACCAACCTGCAAAGGCAGCTGCTTGGCTTGCCCAGCTACGGTTGGGCGGTCTCCTGGGTTGGAGCGGAGGTTCTGCCATTTTTGTGAAGCTCAGCAGAGGAAGCAAACGTGGATTCCATCCCAGGATCAGGGTCACTGGGGATCCCCTGCATGGTGCCCCCAGATGCTTGTGACTCAACTCCTGTTCTCTGTGTTCTTTGGCGCAGGAGCTCCAGAAACACTTAGTGCCTAAATCTGCCGGTGGGCAAGGATGTCCGAATGCCACGGTGAGGCAGGAAGACGCTCTGTGATGCTGACCGCTGTGTGCAGAAGGATGAAGCTCCAGGTACACGCTCTTGATTGTCTTCATCTTTCGTTTGCATGCCTGGGCACAATTTTTCCGGTGCCATCAAGAGGAATAAAACGCTGGTGGAAGCAGGAATGAGGGACATGTGTGTGATTTGCTCCCAAGTAGCCTTCCTCAGCCCGGTGTCCTCCAGACATATTGGACTGCAGCTCCCATCATCCCCATCCAGTATAGCTCCCAGTTCTCAGTCTAACATATCTAGAGGGTACCAGGCTGGAGAAACCTGATGTGAAAACTTACCTTTGGGATCCAGATGAAACAGGAATGTGTCAACCGTGTTCTGTGTGTTTGGAACCCATTTTGCCCAGTATCCAGAACCATTTGATCAAGACTGGCTTCAGGTAGCATAGTAATCTACCCTCACAGGTTGGTGAGACTGCTTGTTGAAACGTGGGCTTCCTTCCTGAGCCCAGCTGTGCTAGCAACCCAAGCCTTGGCAGCCATGGTGTACCCAAGAAGAGCGCCCATACTTTGTTGTTGGGTGTGACCTAGAGATGGTTAGCCATGGTTTGCTAGCTCCGTTGTGTTCAGACAACAGGAGAAGCCACACCGCAGCAACAACCCGTGGCTCAGTGATAACCTACATTCGACCCTTCAGTGTGGGGTCTCATGTGGTCTGAACCCAGGCAGCAAACGGACCAGGGAAAAGGGGTCCCTCCAGTGGCCCCCCCTTGTGGTGTGAAGTGTCAGATGCACCTGCGCCCCCTTCCCTTCCCAATAGCTTCCTTATTTGAGCGGCTATTTGTACAGAGCAGACAAGACCTGTGGTAGGGACCGAAGAGGAGCAGAGAGCAGGCTGAGGGAGCCCAGCCACGACTTGCCCGGTCTGCAAGTGTTGATGTTCCCCACCATAGCCCCTGAATGGACCTTCAGCACTACCCGTCTTTCTAGGCACCATGGGGAGAAAGAGTACCTAAACCAGACCTGGTCCAGCTTCCCTGTTTCATGAGCACCCACCAGTAAAGTTCTTCAGCCTAAGTTCTCTTCCACCTTCTGCCTTTCCTGAGCTTGCCCTGGTGAATACAGAAGACAGGGCCTTCCCCCAGCGGCCCCCAGATGCTGGGATTTCCTCCCCTGAGAGCTTCATTTGGCTTCTTCCTTTGCTGTTTTCTGCTGGATGGCAAATGCAGCTGTCGGTTTTCCCACTGTGCATTTTATGACGATGGAGTATATGGGTTCCCCACCCCTCCTCACGGCTGCCCCACCTCGTTTTGCTTCCTCGCTGAGATGGAATGTCCGTTCGATGTGTTGAAATGTTGATATTATTGTCCCACCTGGATTGTAGTTGCATGTACTGGTGTTAGCTGAAAAGCTGCGTACGGGCCAAATTTAGTCCCTGGATAATAACAAGCAATACATGCTTTTCATGCAAGGGGTCCTGAGTATGACCCTCACATTTCCAGTTTGAGTATATGAACCTAACAGGCCTGAGAACTAGTCACTGGAATAAACTACAGCTTTCTCTCCCAAGCAGCTACCTCAGTGGTGCAAATAATCAGGCTGCCGTTCCCCCCAGTTTAACCCCTGTAGTCCCAGTGCTCCACTGACCTAGCAGTCATCCACCCCCAGCTATGCCCAAAATATCCCCCACCCCCCAAAGCAGATGGCACAGAGGGAATGGGACCTTCTACAGAAAAAACTGCTCCGACTGCTACTTTCCAGGTGTCAACCCCCCAACAGGAGCATTTTTATACTTTTAAACTGAGCATTGTATTTGGACCTTGGCTTTCCCCTCCCCTTATAAGGAGCCCATAGCAGCTTATGTGATCTTCCTGCTTGCCATTCTAGTCTCACAACAACCCTGCTAGGTAGGTTAGGCTGAGAATCTATGGGTTGTAAATCACTCCGTGAGCTTCGTGGCTAAGTAAGGTCGAGAACCCAGATCCCCTAAGTCCCAGTCCAACGTTCTACACTGACTCCCCAGGCACGAAGGCATGTGAATCCTCTGCCTTCTTTGTGGGAACAACTTATGTAAGGGAAGGAAGAAATTTCACCAAATATTCTTTGGAAGAGGAGACATTCTCTGGCAAGGGCCACTGAGTAGGACGGAGCCAAGTGTAGGGTTGTGTTGTCTCTGCTTTCAGGAACGATCCGTGACATTTTATCTTAGGTAGCAACCATTAACTGGGTTGTTGAACAGTGGGTTATCGTGTTGTCCAAACCCAACTGAGATAAGACGTCATGGTTTGTTAGCCCAAAGGAACCCTTGGGGAAAACTCATGATTTATTGCTGGGTTGTTCAGCATGGCTTGCACCTCAGCTGCATGCAGACAACACCAGAGTTCACGGTTCAACAGCAACCCGCACTTTGGTTGTCTGAACCGAAGCACTTAGTGTTTTCAGCCTGTTCCCGACTTGCAGTGAGTCCAGCTATTTAAAACCAAGCCTCTATCTCTATCTATACTTTTAATCTGTTTCTTGGACATACAGCATGGTACTATATGTTTTTACAGATAGAAAGACAGCAGATTGGTTTCTGTTTTCCAGATGAAAACCAAACCTAAGTTCATAAGTGAGGTTGAAACTTACTAAATTTTCATGTTGTAATTACCCACTGAAATGGCTAATAAAGCAAATTACACTCTTGTTCTATATTATTCCCAGATTTCAGTTTACTGGAGAATGAAAGGCCCATTTAAAGAGCTCCCTTCTCACTCGGGAGCACTCCTGGATAAATCATACTTATAAATTGGATTAATGTTGCTATCCCCTGTATTATCATAATTTTCCTGCTGGTTTTGCTAATTGCCAGAGATATTTGTCTTTCAACAAGTCTTCGCACCCCCATCCTTGGCTTGCTAATCCAGCAGCAAAGTCATAAAGCCAGGAATTGTGATGTTGCCTTGACAACAGACGGTGTTGTCACCAACAGGGGATTACCCCTTTGCTGCAGGATGAAGGACCAGGTAATGGTTGTACCACTCCAGACCATCCTTAAATAAAGAAGCAGCAGCTGAGAGGAATGCCAGGAATTCCTTGGAAGGGCAGTTAAAACTGGTTAAACTTTGCTTTTATTCCTCATGTCTTCACTTTTCTCCAGAAGAGATAAATATGAAAATCATTGTTCCCCATGATATCTAAGTGACAGAAAGCTCCGTTGCTTATTCACTTGGTAGCAAAGTCTGGATATTCTTTCAGGCTTTGCTACCAAATGTTGCATGAACATTTTGTCTCTGGTACTTGACACTTGATACCGAGTGAAATCTGTATGATGTATTTGACCCTTCATAGGCACTCTCGGTTTGCAACATTACAGATTTGGTGTATTTTTTAATGAGTGTAGTTGATTGTTGGCTGTAGGAAATATGTAGTCTCGGGTGAAAATGGTTGATTTTGCAAGGGTGGGCTTTCTCCTCCTAAAAGTAATTCAATATTGCAAACAGGGATACATGCACAAACAAGCAAATTTTGCAGTTTCTGAGATTCGGTATCAATTTCTGAGATTCTGCTGGGATCACATCCCAGGATAGAGTGTAGAGCTTTATATTGTGCTGGCTCTCTTTCCAGCTGTAGGGTTTCCATTCAGAAGCTTCTGTTTTTATGTTCATATTAATTTATAATAATAGTTGGCAGGGACATCCTGAGAGTTACAGGCCATTTTTTCTGCCTAAATACAGAAAAAATTTACTTGGCTCCTGTTGTTGTTGTTAGTTGCGAAGTCGTGTCTGACCCATCACAACCCCATGGACAACATGCCTCCAGGCCTTCCTGTCCTCCGCCATCCCCCGGAGTCCACTTAAGCTCACGCTGACTGTTTCAGTGACTCCATCCAGCCACCTCATCCTCTGTCGTCCCCTTCTTCCTTTGCCATCTGTTGTTCACAGCATCAGGGTCTTCTCCAGGGAGTCCTTCCTTGGCTCCTACAGGGTGTCAGCAAGGCCTCCAAAGTTGAATCTCTGACCTCAAGAAATACCAAGTTTCTTCCTTTCCATATTTCAAGTGCATTTTCACAATGTTGAGGTTTAGAAACAGGATTCATTTTCTGAAAAAATAAACAGTGAATTTTTCATCTCGGTGGTTGCCATTTTCCTGTATAAGCATAATTTTGGCTTCTTTAAAGACCAGCTCTTGAAAAAAAATCCCTGTAAAATTCAAGGGAATATGCTTCTCTTTCCTTGCCTGTTGCCGTAGGTTCTGGGATTCTTTAGCAGATCACAGTGACTGCCTATTCCCAGCCTGCATGAAAATAACATTAAGACACGACTTCATTTCACACTTGAGAATAAATCAGGAGTGAAAGGATACAATCTAGTGACCAAAGTAACACAAATTAAGTGAGACATATGAAATGACAGAATCCCACATGTACAGGGGTGGGCGAGCTAACAAAATGGTTCTATGTGATTCCTTTAACGGGCAATGTAAGGGAAGAATCACAGTGCATGGATCAAGCAACTTTGTTTTATATTCCAGGGCTAAAACTGTATGTTTGCATGCACTTCGGTTGCAGACACCTGCTTGCTCTCAGGTGTACAGCAGTGAGGTGTGCTTGTGGAGCGGGGGGGAGGGGGGTAGATGCGCCCGCAAATGCATCATCTTTCCTTTCTCCTCTCCACTTGTAACTTCTAAGGTGGCTTCTATAGAAAGAAATGCTCAACAAAACGATCCTGCTAGCAGCCTTTGGAAAAAAAAGGAGGTAATGGAACAAAGTCGAGGAGAAAAAATCATTACAACCTTTTGACAAGGGCCTTCAATATTTAATACTCCATGCTGTGCAAAGCCAGCGGCTAAAAGTTTGGTGTGCTCCTGCAGGCTGCGGTGCCCTTTTGTTAACGAGAAACAGAGTTCCTGCTTGTGTATACACGGGATGGAAATTAGGCAAATGATATTTGAGCTACACATCAGTACACAAGCTCGGCAGACATTGTGACTCAGCAGCATGGAGTGCCGAAAGGGAAACCCCCCTTCGCAAACTCCTGGAGGGAAGAAGGCCAAGCCATGCATGTGCCAAATGCTAAATGTTATTCCTGCTGTTCTGAATCGGGAAGGGCCCAAGTGCATGCATTGTGCCACTCAGGGGCCAGGCAAGGCAGTTTGCGTAATTGTGTATTAGGGAGTGCTGACTGGCTTTGCTTCAGGAGAACCCTGATTGGCTTCACTGCAGGGGAACCCTGATTGGCTTCGCTGCAGGGAAACCCTGATTGGCTTTGTGAGGAAGCAATTTTCGACAGCAAATGGTTGCAGGATGACGATGTGCTCCGCCCTTTCTCTGCTTTTTTGTTTGTGTTTCTTTTCTGCAACTCTTTTCCAGCCTCTTCTCCTTTCTCTGGGGGAGGGTTGGAACTTTTCAAGGATAAATGTAAGTCTGACTTTCTGAAGTCAAAAAGCACTGAGTGGGTGGGAATGGCTGCAGGAAAGTGTTGGGCAGAAAGGGGTCAGGAAACCCAGTCCAACACTCATACTTCTACACTGGTGTATAAGGCAGCTTAGTACCTTCCTTTGTTGATCAGCCTCCATCCCATGATTCCTACACAATAGTGAGAGCAGCTATGGTGATGTTAATGGTGGTGCTGCAATGGAGGAGGTTTCGGCAGTCATCGGTGATGATGATGTAACTTTGGAACATCCCAATAGTTGGAGATGGTTTTGCATAGACTATTGTGGCTGCAAGGCATTCGGTGGTCAGTTTATTCTGCACAGGGGGTAAGAAGGAGCATCTCTTGTAACAAGTCAACACCTGAAGAGTCTTGGCTGTTAAACTTTATTAATGAGTGCTCAGGTGCTCAGAAGACACGAAAGCTCTAGGGTGTACAGGGAAACAATTCATTGTCGAAGGGAGGCCGGTCTGCTTCGTGTGAAAGGGCGAGGAAAGACTAGATCGTTAAGCCATATAAGTGATGAATGAGAGATGTAAAGCTCTGTGGCCAAAACGTTATAGTTCCATGGGTAGCTAAGACTATAAAACCAATTGGCAATAAAAGTCGTAGCTTTTACAAAGGGGCAGGCACATTACTGGCTTCTCAAGCTGTGCCGCTAATTCAGCGGGAAGCTCTTTGGCTTGGGCTGTCAAGGTCTGGGTAGCCCATGGCTCACAGAGATCCTTGGGCCACTCCAGTCATTGTAGAAAACACTTCTCTTGGTCCTTCATCTAAGAATGGTTTAGTTCAAGGACTTTTGGAGCACACCTGCCCCTTCAGTACTTCCCTAAAACTTGCTTCCACCTTTTATGGAGGCATGTGCTATGTCTTCATGGGAAGAGGCCCCACTGGTTCTTTTCAGGCTTCTTTCTGCTAAAACATTCCACAGAACTTGACTGTTGTTTGGGTGAGATAGTAGATCTCCAGATGTTCTGGATTTCATCTCCCAGAATTCCAGACCGTGTTGGCAGTTGAAGCCCAAAATGTATTTTGCTCCTTCCTGAGTTAGTCTGGCTTGTGGTGGTGGTGCTGGTGTATCATCAAGTTGCCTTCAACTCATGGCGACCCTGTGAATGGCAGCCCTTCAAAATGTCCTGTCCAAGACAGCGTCGCTCAGCTCTTCTAAATCCAAGGCTCTGGTTTCCGTAACGGAGTCAATCCATCTCATGTTTAATATTCCTTTTCTTTTACCTTCAACTTTCCATGCTATTTTGTTGTGCAGTTTCTTTTTAAAAAATCAGCGGTTGTACTATTTAAAAATACCATTATGGATACCTTCTAGAACTGTTTGATGGTGCATCTTATTCTTTATTCCCCTGTACACCATTTGGGAAAGTCACTGTTGAACTTGTAAATAACTTGGCTCTTTCCAGAGTTGGAAGAGCTGCTTGGCTGCTCAGCCAAGGATAGAGAAATTCCAGCACCGATCACCAGGGCCCCCAAATGGTGCCGTGTATAAAAGCTGCAGCATGCAGGGAACCATGGGAACTACAATTCCCAGGGTTCCCCTGGATGCTATTGCAACAAGAAATCTCTTAATAAGCATATCTTAGGCAGCGTTGCAGCAGGAAAGGGTTCACGATCTTCAGTGAACACCTCACAGGCTTGCCAGGTGAAGCACCTGCAGGTGCTGGGAAATATGGGGTATAGTACCCCCCGAGCTTCCCGAATTCCTGGATGCCGCTCTACGTATTCACAAACCATCCAGCGGTTCCAGGGCTGTGATACTGCCTCAGTGAGGCTACAATTGCGTAACTTGGATGATAATTACCTGCCTGCCCTTCCAGATGTCATTGGACTGTAGCTGCCATCAACCCTACGCAGCATAAACCAGGGCAAACAATGATGGGAGCTATAATTCAGCAGGATCCAGGCCTGCCTCTTCTCCACCTCTGCTTTCTTTGCCTGTAAACATAAGATACTAGTGCAAGCATGCAGCTGTGGCTGAGCCCCACCCCAGCACCCTCCTGTGAGGACCCACCTCAGTGAAATAGCAAGACGATTCCAAGATTTTCTGATGCCAGAGCCCCCTGTGTCCACCAGGCCACCACGATGCCTGGAGCTGTTCAGGAGGAGGTTCATCTGCTTGCCTGCCCGCCTGATCCTGCCCGGAGGAGCTCTGGGAATTCCCTCAGAAGAGATTCCCACTGTTAGATCAGCAGCTCTCTTTCTTCCCCTCAATGGACCCAGTACCAATAACACAGCGTCCTGTGCTGTGTTTCATCTGCTGGACGACTCCTGGCAAGTTGGAGGACGTGGTCCTTCTCGGAGCTCCAGCCTTTGGACAAGCCAAGAGGGCATTTTCGGTGTGCGACCTGGTGCCGGGAAGCCACGAGGTGCAGCCTGGGAAGAACGGGGTTTGAGTGACCCAAGGGCCCATTCCTCCTTTCCTTTCACGTTCCAGACAGCAGGGACCTGTGGGGTGAGGGCAGAAGCACAGAAAGGGGCTGACGGGCTCCCCTTGGCGCAGTCCTTCTCCCACCCTGACCTTTTGCTTCTGTGCAGGCCAGGCTGCGAGCCCACCCAGCTTCAGCAGGTGGGGCCGGCAGACGGGCCGGGCTGATCGGGCCCTTGCCAGGGGCCACCCCGCAGCCGGGGCCCTCTGCAAGAGCCCGCTGGGCTTGCTTCTCCCTTTGGCCACTGCAAGCCGCCTGTGCACCCTCCTCTTGCTCTGGCCCGGACAAGGGGGGCGGTGAGAAGGAGGGGAAGAAGCTGCTGCAGCATCTTTGCTCTCTGGCACCCTGCGCTCAGAAAACCGGAGCTGCCCTTGGACCCCTCTGTTCGCCCCAGCAGCAGAAGCCTCTCCCAGGAACCCCAAGGAAAGCCCTGCCTGGCCCCGAGTGTATTTTCATGCCTGCTGGCAGCCTTCAGAAACTCACCCCCTCCTTCATTCCCCGCCACTCTCTTTCCTTTACACATCTTGTCTTCAAGCATGACAGCAGCTCCCCTCCACACCTGTCTTGAGGTGGGCTGCTTTAGAAAGACCGTAATTGTCTGAAGTGGGGGATAACGATGCTGTACCTGCATCAGTAAAATAAAACAGGCAACACCTGTCTCCCCAGATGGCACCTGGGGCAGACTGGGAAGGAGAGCAGGCTGGGAAAGAAACTGGGTTGAGCTGTTCTGCATGCCAACAGGCGAAGATGGCGGTGACTGACCTGGCCAAAGGCTCGTGTCTTTCCTTCGCCCCCTCTGAAGGGCAGCAGAGGCCCTTGAGCCGAACGCTGCTCCCATCAGCCCCTGACAGGGTGCTGTGAAGGTGGGCTTGCTTACGGAGGGGGCGCACGGAGGGTCTTTGTACAGGGGAGGCCGGAAACTGCGCTGCCTGCCTGCAGCTTTCCAGCCGACTCTCCTCGGTGCTGGGGTGGGAGGGGGCTGGGTGCACGGCTCCTGGCTCTGCTTCTATTGTCCTGAAAGCTGGCGTGTCCTCTGACGGCAGGCAACACGGACCAGAGAGCCGGCTTAGGAAAACCCACAGCAACCGCAGTGGGGAGGGGGATGGAAGGACAGCAGCGATTAAGCAGGATCTACAGCAATCCTTCCAAAGTCGGCTTAAGAAGTAAGAACCAGCAATGTCACCGTGATGGTCATTCTGTGCAGAGCACCTCCGGGCTCCCCGGGCGGATCGTCGTCTCCCTTGCATCCTGTTAAGGGAGAGGCATCTGAGGAATTCCTGCAGGGAAAGCCATGGCTCCTCTTATCTCTGGCAGTGTTCGAGCGGCTGCTGCGCCTGCCCTTCGCAGCTTCTTTCAGAAAGCCCTTGCGGTGGGCCCTGTTCGGAGCTCCAGCTCGGCTCTGCGGTCGGAGTATTCTTGGAACTGGCTGGCAAGCCAGAAACTGCGAGTGGTTTATTTTTAATGCTTCCATGAGCCGCTTGTCACCGCTTGAATCAAAATCTCACCCCAGCAAGGCAGTGGGTGGATCGATGCCACCGAGCCAGTGACAATTCCGCATTGTGTGAACTTGGGGAAGATAAACATTGGCAGGAAGGGAGAGCATGGCTGCCTGTGCGGCCTGCGCACCTTGTGGCCCCCGGGATAGGGAAACCCTCAGCGGATGCAAACGAGCCTGCGTTTTAATTAATCTGTCTCATGGATCCCAGTTTTTGCTGCAATGCATGGAGCCCATAGACTCGGGGATGGTTTAATTCCCCTTTTTGGCTTTCTGCAATTTTTCACAAAACCAGCCATAGCAAAATATTCAGTAAATCAACTGCATTTGTGGCAGATTTGCACATTTAGGATTTCTGCATGTGCGAATTGGCACAAACTCTTCAAAGCACATTTGCGCAAAATCTGAGTTTGTCAAAGAGCAGACAGTGGAATGGAAGGTGCTTGACAATCTGCAAAACACAGCATAGATTTAACAAAATCTTTTTTTCCTCTATCTAGGAAGACACCTTCTAAGCAGGGTGGCCACTTAAGCATAATGAAAGAAATCAGCAAACAAGGGCACCAATCTGCATGAAATCTAATTTGCTTCTATTTATATGCATAGAAGTAAATGTGGAAATATTACTATAATGTCAACAGAAATGTCTTTTGCTGCTCATCTGCTGTCCAGATGTCTAAATGTGGAAGAACAACAGTCCTTAGGGTTCATTACTGGACAGGACTAACCTGCAAATCAAAGAAGCCTTCAGATTCTAGATGGCCCACTGGCAGTCCTTCAAACAGAGGACCCTCCCCATAAAAAAAATAAAATAAAGGGAGACATGGCCACCTCATTCTCATTAACCCTTATAAACATACCCTGCTTTTTTTCCTCTTGGAGGGAAATAAGGTCCAATGTAGCCCTTCAAATTGGGGTCACTTTCAAAGTGAGGACTGGCCCGTGCCAAGTAAGATGGCAAGCCACTTTTACCCGACCCACAAGCTTATAAGAAGCTTGACGGACCTCCTGGCTTTGCTGCTTGCGGAGACTGCGGAAGGACGCTCGTTGCCCAACACGAACGTTGGTCAGCCGGCAGTGTTGGGTATCTCCAGGCTGAGGGCCCCACAGAGGGCAAGGCCGCAGAGTCTGGGTGGGGGGGGGGAGATGTCAGATCTGTGATGGCTTGGAATGGCGTTGTCTGCAGTACTTACGGTGTTGGGCTATGTGTGGTGGACCCTCGCCCAAACCCCTGTCTGGGCATGAACCGGAAGCTCTGTCGTTCAGTTCAGAGTAGCACAACTAGGCTATATTCAGGGGACTGCAACTTCTAACCATGGTTAACTGATGTCAGCATGTCTGGTTGGTTTGTCCAGGGACTGCAATGCTGCGCATATTTTGCTAATATCTATTCAGGGTGACCAACCAAAGCCGGCAGGAGTTGTGTGTGGGTTGGCAGCTTAGACATTGTCTGAAAAGAGGAAACTTATCACCAAAGAGAAGATAAAAGAAGGATAGCTTTGCATAAAATTTGCACATGTAAAGAGAGGAGGGAGGGGCAAAGTGGAGCCGCAGCAAAGAAGCCATGGATGCAGTCACTCTTATTCCATCTTTCATATTTATTTAAAATACCCCTTTCATATTTAATCGAAATATATCGTGACCTCAGTGATTAGGCTTCAGCCCTTGTCAGTAACTGCACTACTACAGAAATAGCAAGACTGGCAAATTGGGAAGGCTGGAAGTTGACAATTCCTAAGGAGGAGAGAAACAAGGGGTGACTGGTTGAGAGCTTAAACAATGATTCTTCACAATGAAAAATAATACTTTATCAGCATTGTACCGGTCAAACCTCTTGTTTGTTTTCCCCACATCTTAGGAGTTTGTGTTTCCCAGTATTCCAAACTGCCAGTTACGACTCCTTTTAACATTGCAGCCACTGAGAAGGGCGGAAGCTGAAAAGGTTAGCAGTAAATATGTTTCAAAATTACTGTGTTGCTAGTCTAACTTGCACATGCATGCGCACGCACGAAATTAGAAATAATTACTGTAATTGAAAGAGAAATACAATAGGGGTCTCAGTGTGGGTGGGAAAGGCTTTGCAAGCAAGTCTGAAGGCCTTCCGGTTCCTTCTTAGCTGGGCTCAGACATTGTCCACCGTGTCCTGCCCTGTGCGTTGCCAGAAGAGTGAGATTCTTGTGTGCAGGGCTCAGTGAGAAAGCAAGCAAAGGAAGAAAGGTGGGGGAAATGGAGCTATGGATGTGGAGAGGAAAGGGGAGCGACATGGGGTACAGAAAGACCTGTGAATTGGGGAAGACACCAAAGGGGATACCCAAGAAAAATCTAGATGTGTGCTTGAGAATGGTTTGAACTGTGCACCCCTGCCCCGACATTGCTGAAGCCAAAGCGCACCTCAAAGGCCAGGATTTGAACTGCCTTTGCTCGGGTGAGATTTGCTACGAGCCTTACGAGGGACCCATCTGGGCGCACGCCATGTGCTGGACCTCCCCTTGGTGGCAAATTCTCCAACAACATTCAGACCCTTTGATCCTCCAACAAAGCTCGCTCAGGAATCCCGCGGTCCCCTTGACCCTCCTCCCTCTGCACCTCCGGCCAAGCCCACCAGAAGTCCTTTGCCAAGACCCTCCCCGAGAACCACCCTCATTTCCATTAATGTTGCCGGTGTCTGTTAGCGCTGGCCTCGCCCTGTGCACGAGCAGCACTGCCAAACTTGGCAGTTGTGCGTCTGCTTCTGATCCGGCGGTCTCTGCAGAACCTTGCTTTGCTGCAGGAGCAGTGGAGGCATCGGGGAGATGCTCGCAGATCATTAGAGCCAGGGCGCCTGACTTCACAGAGCCATCAACCCCAATCAAAGTGGTTTTGAAAACGGGGGTTTCTTTTAATCATCGGTGTGTGCTTCAGCTGGTCGGCCGGGCTGCCTCTGTGGAGAATCGCTGGTGTGCGCAGGGAGTTGAGCCGCTTGCGTTGGCGGCGTGTGCACGCTTGCCACAGGCGGGGAAGCAGAACGGAGTCTGAAGAGCTCTGTTTCTTCTTGACCCGGTTCCATGTCAGGGGTATTGAGTCACCCTTCTGGTGAGGGCAGGGCAGGAGCTCCTCATCTTATAGGGCCTCAGAGCCAAGGATGGGCAGAAGTACAGGAGGCAGCACCCGACCCATGAGGTGGAAGTCAGCTTTGAGATCAGCAATCTAAGGGAGAGAGAATTTGGTGGCCTTCTATGAAGGTTGGCTGGCTGGCTGGCTGGCTGGCTGGCTGGCTTGCTTGTCTGTCTGTCCCTCCCTCCCTCCCTCCATCCAGTTTCCTTCCTACCCACTAGCCAAAGCTCTCTGGAGGGCTGAAAAGATAATAAACTCTTAGAGAAACCCTTTAACATACAATCCTCTAAAAGAATTCACTCCAGTAGTCGCAGAACGACTGAGACCCAGTGAAAAAACCAAACCAGGCCCCACTTACTGAAGAGGCTGTCCTGTGCCATGAAATGCCTCAGAGAAGAGGCGAGTCGTGAGCCGGTGCTGGGTGGAAGACGCTGAAGGTAATGCGTGGGTAGGTTCTTGGTGGGAGAAGCGCTCCTTCAGAAATTGTCTTCCTGGGCCATGTAAAAGATGAACTTGCCACCCACCAAGTCAGTCCAGTTTTCAGTGCCAGGATGGCTAGGTGGACAGGCAGGTAGCAGTTCTCCATTGGTTCTTCCCCCACCACCCTTGGCCTCATCCTGTTAATTGGAAGCATTCGAAAAATAATCTTGGAGACCCTTTGAGGCACTCACCAGCCAAGGGAGGATCTGAAAGATCGGACTCCTAAGCTGCTCCCGTCCAGCAGCCAGAATATCTTTGTTTTCATATAGTTCGAGTCTGTTTCAATAACTGCTCAAGGAAGGTATATCACACCTGGTCAGGCAATCCATGTAGCCCAGTATTCCTTGCTGTCATTCTTAGGGGTCCCCCAGGATTCCAGGTGGGAAAAGGCTTCTCAGCTCCTGCTTAGTGATCTCTTTTCCGCAGAAATGTCAGGGACTGATCCCGGAAACGTTGGCCTGAGAAACAAAAGCTCTGCCATCTTTCACATGCCCAATCTTCAATAACTAATGTCGCCGAAGAAGATTGCAACCAGTTTAAGGACTAAACTGCCATTTTAAAGCACAGTTAAAATATGGAATGCAATGCAAAAATTTGAGATATTGAAATCTAAAATAATGGAAAATAAACAGTCCAGGGTTCTATAAAACAAACACAATAGCCTAGAACTAGGCCGGTAACACGCCGGGGAGAATAAAAGCCCTTTGCCTGGCAGTAGAGATTTAACAATGGAGTGCCAGGTGAACGTCTTTGGGGAAATGAAATAATTAGGAAAGTGCAGGGCTGGGAACTCCATTCTCTTTCAGCCCAGTAGAATCTTGCATTATTTCTAACCTGTTAATACGTCTATGGACTGTAATGGTTCTTTTTTCAACTTGAGAAAAATCTTACCCTTTTCAGGTTCTGCTATCAGTGCAAATTATAATGTGTGCCATTTGGGTAAAGGGTTCTTGAAGTCCATACAGTGTTGTAATTTTTAAAATGTATTTTCATTGGCAGTTTTGCAAAGTTTGCAGGATTGCAAGACTGTCTGTGTGGCTGCAGAGGAATAGTCTCCTCTGGTAAGTCCCCTCCTGAGCTTGCTAGGAAATGAGAAACATCCTCTGCTTGTAAATTTCCTTGATGTTTTCCTCCTGGCCGTACACAAATTCCTACAGCCCAGAGGAGCCCTGTCTGTAACTGACAAGGAATGTTCACCCTGCACATTAGCACCTCTCGAGCAAAGGGGAGGGAGACTGATGAGCTGTTTGGCAAGCATAGCATCCGGCTCATTTGGGGTGAAGGACAGACTGTGGAGAGGATGGAACTGGCCAGGTATTGACAAGTGGAGAACGTGCCTTTGGGTTTATGCAGAGCCTTCCGGTGAAGGCCTGCAGTCACTCATATTTGCACTGGTGAGAGCTACTTGATAAAACTGGACACCACTTCTGAAAATGTCAAGTCTCTCCTCTGAAACAGGTCATGTTGCTGCATTTGTTAAAAAGAAGGAACCCACATGCCGGCTCCGCTCGGTCTAAATCATGTTGTGTAATAAATGAACGAAAAACAATTCCTGCCCAGTGCAGATCCCTTCTGAATAAACATGCATGTGTTAGAGGTCGAGGGGTGGATTAAAGGGAATTCACAATTCTCCCAAGTTCTTCATCTTTTTGTCCACTCATCCGCTTCTACATTGTTGACAGTGCGACAAAATATGGGATTTGGGAGTTTTTGCAAAGAACCTTTGGGAGAAACACACCTGACTTCCCCCAGGGGACAGGAGAAATTAGAATGGCACACATTTTAATATGAATGTGTGCACTTCCACCCATTCAAGCCAATGCGTGAATCATCACTTGCTTATCCTTCGAAATGTGCACATCTCCAAATTTTGCAATGGGAGTTCTCCAGTCAAAACAGTTTCTACAAGAATGCATGCATTAAGAACAACACACAGAAAAGTGGGTGAATTTTCATGAGAAGTTTTCTAAACCCGTCCGCAAAGTCTGGGATGGACCAAATGTAAGATTAGAAAAATGAGAAACCAGAGGTGACCGATCCATTCCTATTCCGTCTCCTTAGCTTGATAGAAAATGAGTTTGGAGGATGAGAGTGTGTGGTCAAGGAAGAGGACGGCACTTGGGCCTGTGATCCAGAACCGTGCTGTGGTCCATACATGCCTGTGGTGCAAAACTGCTCCTTGCAATCCGCAGCTGCCATCTTGTGTGGGGATGCCATGGTGTTGCATCCATTGACTGGAACAGCTGCTGCTTCGGCCAGGGATGGGGCATTATCACCAGTGTTCATCCGGAGTTATTTCTGAGCATCCTGGTAATAGCTTCCATGGCGGCGTTAAGGGCTTGAATGTCAGGATGTATCTGGGCATGAGACGATCCCATGTCATAATCCTCTGGCTAGGTTCAGTGCTGTGAAATGGAAGATTTCAAAAGATGTTCTTCCCCGATGCTTTCTGATACGTGGCCGTTCTCAGGCTGCAGGAAGTAAGGAAGGTGCCTCATCTTGCGTCAGACCCTTGCCCCTGCGCCAGACCCTTGCCCCCCCTGGGCCAGTACAGCTGACGCTGATCGGCAGTGGATCTCCGAGCGTTCAGGAAAGATTCTTCCCCTGCTGCTCCTCAACATACTGGGGAGTCAACCTGTAACCTGCTTCGTGCAAAGCAAAAGGGCTTCTTCCGTGAAGCCCATTGCTTGTGGCTAAAGCAGGCACGGTCCTGTGGAAAACCTTGCTTCTATCTCGGATATCAACGTATCTTATCAGGGTTTCCATCTGGGTTGCTGCCGGAAGCCGGT
Source organism: Varanus komodoensis (assembly GCF_004798865.1). Classification (NCBI taxonomy): domain Eukaryota; kingdom Metazoa; phylum Chordata; class Lepidosauria; order Squamata; family Varanidae; genus Varanus; species Varanus komodoensis. The sequence goes on from NW_025335684.1 coordinate 3,022,641, forward strand.
AAGGTGGCATAGCAAGCCGGTTGGTTTGGGCAGGGTCCAGTTCAGGTTCACATCCATGACTGGCCACAACGCTTCCTGACAACGGCCACCTGCTCGCTCGCTCTCATTGAACCTGCCCCACCGGATGGATGTGAAAAAACGGAATGGGACCTTGTATGGCAGCCCCAAGACCCTTTAAAGAATGCTAGTGTCAAGCATATATTTATGCCTGTTCTGTTACCACCGCAGGCCCTTGGCGTGCTGTTTATGGAAGGCCCTTCTTCAAGAGACGTGTCTGATGGCTATTTGCAACCCCTTGGGTGCACCTGGTTACTGGGGCATTTTTATTTCCCCATGCATTTCAGTTTGAGAAATCCCTTGGCATGCGGTATGTTTTCAGCTGCTGTCTCATTTTGCTGTCGGTGTTCTGGTTCTATTGTATATTTTAGTGTTTTCTGTCATAAATAATGTATTATTTAAAGCTGCCACTTACCACCATGGAATCCATTCTGTGCAGTATATATTCAAGTGGGTAATCTCTCTCTCTTTCTTTCTCTCTCTCTCTCTGTCTCTCTCTCGCTCTCTCTGTCTCATGGCGATTCTTCTCCCCTTCCTTCCAAGCAGACCAGGACAAAAGCTTTTTAATGAAAAGGTTTTATTATGTTAAAGCTGACCAGCTAGGCTGACTTTGTAGTACAAAAGAAGAATATTGCAGAAGTCAATAAGCAAAGAAACAAGCAAAGGGCCTTGCGGGAGATGAAGCTTAATGATAAGAAGGCAATTCCAAACCAAATATGCCCGTCCCTTCTAAACTGAGCAGAGCAAACCTCACCTTCCAGGTGCGTCGTCCTGCTCAAGGGCCAATTGCTTGCACCTTCTGATGCTTCTCGGTTGGTCTGCCCTCTTAACCTGGTGCTGCATCCATAGGTGGATGAAGTCAGGTCTGTCCCCTCCCCATCGGTGCGCTCACTAGCGTTTCCTGCAGAAGCAGAGACTGGCTGTTTCCCACCGACTGCCTGGCTTCTCCCTGGGTCCCTCAGCCTGGGCGTTTCAACGGCAGAGTCTGCCTTTCCTCTTCTGAATCCACTGCCTTCCCAGGCTGCTTTGCAGGGGGAAGAGTCCCAGGGTCCATGTGTTCTTGGTCCCTCTTTTGCATTGCACATGCACAAAGTGCATTTTCCTGTAATCAATATGCAGGCCCGGCCCACTCATAAAGCACAGTGAGGTGCCCGTATCAGGCGGCCAGCAGCAGGTTGCTCTGCTTTCCACTCAGGGAGCTTTGGCTGGGGGAACTGCCCAGTCCCAGCAGGGCTCACCGGCACAGCCTTCCACAGGCATCCTAGGGAGTCCCCCCAGCAGCTCTCCACCCATGGCGTTTGCTGCTGCAAGGGCTTGGCTGGCGGGGCTGGCAGTGCCCACTCTCTGCTTCCAGGGTTGTGTGCACCCAGCTGTGTTGTTGTGGAACTTGTGAAAGCTCCAGGCGCTCGTGCAGGGGTCTCAGGGCCTCTTCTTCCGGTGACGTGGCTGTCCATGGGGCCGGTGGCGAAAGCAAGGCCAGGGGGCATGGGGTGGGCGAGGCAGGGGTACAGGAACATAGCGCAGCATGTCCTTTCTCTTGTTCTGGGGCAGGTGGCCTGGCTCTTGGCCGCCATAACCTGAATTCTTAGTGGTGGGGAGGACAGATCCCTGACCCCGGCACCCCGCAGTCCACCTTTTGATAGCAGCAGGAAGCGCTTCCGATGGGAGTCCAATGCAGGACATTTGAATGGAGAGGCAGGATTAAGAAGGGATGGCGAGGCCAGGCGTGCGTTGTTTCTGCTGAGGTGGAGGAGCGTAAGCTTGCCCACCCTGGAGAAATATCTCTCCTACAAATGTAAACCGATTTAGCAGTTGCACCCTATTCCCGGGGAAGCCTGGGAGATTAGTTCTGTGGAGGGGAGCTGAGCACCTCTAACAAAAGGCCTTCCTTGACACAGCATTTCCCCCATTTCTGGGGCAGCCATGATAGTTCGACCGCATCGAGGACCAGCATCAAGGTAGGTGCCATAGCCCAGAAGTCACCCCCCCCACCCCGACTTGCTCGCCTGCCTGTTTTCTGGCCAGGCAATGGGGGTGATAAGAGGAAGGAGGGGGAGGCCCCCCAACCTGCTTGTTTCCCTCCTAGAATCATGGGACCACACAACCGGGAGGGGTCTAGAAGGCCACTGGGTCCAGGTCCCTGCTCAATGCAAGACTCCCGTCTCCCATCCAGATTCTAACCCGGGCCGACCCTGCTTAGCTTCCAAGATGAGGCAGAAGCAGGCCCTCAGGCCCTCTGGCCGCGGTATCTTCTTGATCCACCCCGCAAGCATGAGGCTGTGATGATGGGGAAGAGGCTGAGGAGCAAGAGCACGGAGCAGAGGCCGCGTGTAGGCTCCGTGTCGGGAGCAGGCTCACTGAGGGCTTCCTATGCCAGGCACCGGGCAGGCATGTCGTGAGTGGAGCCGGCTGGAGCCGGGGGTCAGACTAGATGGCCCGGTAGGCCCCTTCTGACTCGCCCTGTTTCTATGTTTCTACCCAAGGATCCCTCAGAAACCTGGAGTGTCCAGGGCTGCCATCAAGCTGTAAGGCTGTGCTGAGCGCGATGTAAGCCTTGCCTTGCTGGAGACCCTGCAGGAAAGCTCTCCCCCCCAGAACTGGGAGGGGGCCAGCAGGGTTCTCTGAGAGAGGCAAGAAGGGGGGCTATTTCTCCCCCCTTGCTGCCAGGCATCGCTTTGCCTCTCTCTCTTCCCGGTTCCATTTTCCCTTGCGGACCGCTGCGTTTGGACTGTGGGTTTGCCTCTTCTTTTATTGATTAGTGGCGAGCTGAGCATTCTTTGGTATGAGGAACAGAGATGAAAGCGCTTCTTGTGTGCCAGGTTTGCAGAGGTCTCCCATCACTGGCTGCTCCGTGAGCTTGAGAAATGGCGATTTCCATCATGAGAAAGGAGGGAAGGAGGACCTTGTGCTGAGTAGCATTGATGAGCCTTGTTTATTTCGCTGGGTTTGGGTTTCTTTTTTTAGAGGCATGTTCAAAGCAGACAATGTGATTATTTCTTGTTTTGCAATAAGCTCACCAAGGCGGAAAATACACGCAACGCAACTCCCACACACAGAGATGCACACAAACACACGCCCGTGGAGGCTTCCTAGAAGGACAGCGTACACGTGCCTCTCACTGCCGCAGTTGGAAGGATCCTTGGCTTCCTGCTAGGAGAGGTGCCCTCTGCCAACCCTCGCCAATCCAATTCTCACTTCTTCTGATTGCGGTAATAACAACTTGCATGAATTTCCTGCCTCAACCTGAAATCTTCTTCAGCTCCGCAATGCAAATAATATAATGCGTGATGAGCAGGATGATGGTGGGGATAATAAGAATAATAACCACACTGATGCCTTGATTCAGCAGCTGAATGAACAAATCAAGGGAAAGAACGGCACTCGCATGTCGAGCAAGGAGGGTGGGGAAGCTCCTGGGCAGTGGGAGAACCTGCAGCAGCTGGGCAAGGAAGGCTCCCCTCAGGATGCTCCTCCCCCAGCGGTTCCCGTTCATTGGCCGGGCCCACTTATGTAGCATTCATTCATTCATTCATTCATTCATTCATTCATTCATTCATTCATTCATTCAAGGCATTTCTAGCCCATCTCCATGGTACTGTCCATGGGGTTTTCATGGCAAAGATACTGGAGTGGGTTGCCATTTCCTTCTCCAGTGAGCACTGAAGAATTGAGGCCTTTGAATCGTGATGCTGGTGGAGACTCCTGTGAGTCCCTTGGACCACAAGGCGATCAAACCGGTCAGTCCTAGAGGAGATCAACCCTGACTGCTCTTTAGAAGGCCAGATGCTGAAGATGAAGCTCAAATACTTTGGCCACCTAATGAGAAGGAAGGACTCCCTGGAGAAGAGCCTGATGCTGGGAACAATGGAAGGAAAAAGAAGGAGGGGATGGCAGAGGTTGAGGTGGTTGGATGGGGTCACTGAAGCAGTCAGCGTGAGCTTTGATGGACTCCAGGGGATGGTGGAGGACAGGAAGGCCTAGAGGAATGTTGTCCATGGGGTCGCGATGGGTCAGACACGACTTTGCGACTAACAACAACGACAAATCCCATCTTGCCCAGAAAGACTCCAGATGGCCAATTTGCCCATTTGTGGGGAGGGATGCAAGATCTGACATGTCTGGCCAATGTAGAAGGTTCATCCCCAAGATGTCCAGTTCATCCTGCAATGGGCAGCACCAGGGTCCCCCAGGACTGGGCAGATTCAGGGGGTCTCCTAACAGCCTCTGTTGACATTTTAGCAGTCACTCAGCTGGGTTGTGTTGGGCCCACACCAGCAGGACATGTGCCCCACAAGCCACCGACCACCACCACCACCTCAAGGGCTAGTTGACCTCCGTTGGCCTCAGAGCGGGATTGGGAGCCGCAGTGACTACTGTCCCCTGGAGACTTCTCTCCATATAGGACTTCTTGCTCTTGGCATGCGCCACCAGCGAACGGTTATTCTTTCCCGGCCTTCTCTCCCTCTCTGCCCTCCCCCCTTGCTGAGCCATCTTTATTAGGCCCTTACAATGAGATGATTGTTAAAGGTTTTGAGTGTTTATGGCATTTTTATCCCATGTGTCAGGCAATTATCGTCTCCGTAATGTAGCTCCCTGCTTTTAAACCATAAAGACACACAAAGGAAGGGGAGTGAAGAGGAAAGGAGGAGGTGGGAGCAGAGTTTCTCATGGCCAGGACAAGGAGATGAGCTGCACAGAGGGGCTCAGAGGCATTTCAGGGCAGGTGGGCCCTCCCTCACTGGTGTTCTTGCTCAGATGGGGCTCTTGCTATGTGGCCGAACCGTTGGTGCCAAAGCCAGGCCAGCTCCAGCCCACCCTCTGGGGTCCCCTCTGAGAGAGAGCCAATCTCTTCCCACCGTTGCTGCCAGATGCTTTTGCTCCTCCTCCTCTTTCTCCTCCCAGCTGCAGCATGAGAGGCGGGGCACCGGGGAGCCCTGGAAACTGCCCTGCCTTCCCCATTGTCTTGCCCACAGTGAGAGGCAGGTGGCCAGTGGGGTGGCACAGTGGAAAGGTGGTGTGGCTTCAGGGAGATCGTTGGCTGGGCCTTTGCCGTGTGTGTGGACCCTTGGCAGGTCGTTGGCCAACGCCTGCTCTTCACGCCAGACCTGGCCAGATTCTTCGGTCGTTCCATCAGTCAGTCGGAGCGGAGCGTTCCTTCTGGCAGGGGGGTGGAACTGAGTTCCTTGCAGCTGCTGCTTTTCTGGCCAGGCAAGATTAATTTCCTCCCTTCCTTGGTGTCATTTTGGGAAGCTTCGGCTGCCGCCTTCCAGTGTCCGTAGGCCCTTTTGTGTTTTTCCCTCTCGATTCCTCTCCTTGTGTCTCACATCCTTTCTAAACTGTGAGCCCGAAGGCAGGTACTTTCAACTGAAGGGAAGGTGGAAACGGTTAACTAAAAAATAAATAACTTTGCAGAAGCTGGAGTGTTCTCCCTCTTGTTCTCTCCCCAGTGTTCACTTCCGATAGGCTGCTTTGGTGTTCATTTGGCCAGAGACAGTTAAAAAAAAAAAGGTTGAGAGTCCAACTTCTCCTTGAATTCACTTACCTCTTTATGATGGATTTATTTCGGGCCGGCACAGCCTCATGTACAAGCTTGGCTCTGCTGCATCTCATTAATAAAAGCTGCTTCGGACTCTTCAATAGACGGTTTGCTATTTTTTTTAACAGTTCTAAGCAGCATCCTACATTTCTCCCCTCATTGAAGATCCATGGGGGAATAGAGACATCGAAGGCACTGTGTCCTTGGTCCAATCGCGTGTTTCCTATAGATGCTTCCACCTCTATGATTTTGGGCACTGGCCACTTCTTAAACAGCAAGTGATTCCCATGAAACTGACATTCTCTAAGGGATTCCTTCAGGCAAACTCTGAGTGGAAGGAGTCAAAGGCTGTTTTTCCAGAAGTCAAGGCACTGCTCTCAAACGGGGCCTGCCTTGATCCTGAGTGGGCAATGAAGTGGACATTCGCTGCAGGAAGGCTTTCCCAGTGGAGATGAAATCTGCTGGAGCAGCCGTGTGGATACGGATCGCTGGTGCTGCCTGCATTTTGAGGCATAGCTATGGGAACCATTGCGCTGGGCACTGCCACTTCAACTTTTAATACTGCAGCCCCGTTCTTTGCATAAACGGCTGGCGTGACAGTGGCACATCCATTACCAAAGGACTCGTCTTCTTCCTAAGAAGACCCGGGGAGAATTTCAGGTGTCTGAGCAGCGGCGGCACCAGTGAATGGAGATCTGGGAGGCGCTGGATGGAGAGGCCGCGTCTGTCTTGGGCTGGGCAAAGATCAAGATGGCCTCCCTCTCCGTTCTGCCCATGGAAGCAGGCTGCATTGGCACCTTAATCTGCCTGCAGCACAGACTGAATCCTGCGTGGTGCCTGGAGGCAGTAAATTAGGCGTTTTCCTATCAGCAGAGTTCCTCGCCCACCGCAGGTCTTCTCGGACGCTTTCTAGGAGTTCTCCATGGTGCTGAACTGCCGCGCCAAGAGAGACCCGGGGGTCCCCGCCGCCTTTTGGAGAGCTCAGCACCCTGGAGAGCTGCTGCGACCTCCCAACCCCGGTGTAAGGCAGGCCCTAGGGTCCAGCACGCTGCGGTCCAGGCCCCACGCTCGGAATGGTCCCCCTGAGCCTCGCTCACGCAATAAGGAAAGGCCTCGCCCGGACTTGTGCTGCATTTAAATCTATGTAAATCTGCGTGCAGAGGAAATAGGCAGAAGGGCAGCTCCAGGAAATTGAATCTGACTCTCTGCAAAGCCCGAGCGTGGCGCACGGTAAATTGATTCTGAGCTCCACTTTCCTCTTTGCCTTCACCTTATAACTCGGCCTGCTGTGAGGCCACGGTGAGGAGAGAGATGGCAAGGAAAATAAGGACCCTAATTAAAGGGTGGTACAGGCACCATCAGGGGAGATTATGAACTGGATCGTGGCTGTGGAGCCTCCGCTGTGGAAAGCTGCAGGGAAGCAGCTTCCAGTGGGAAAGGTCTTCCGGAAAGGAGCTCATTCACATGGGCATGGATACTGCAGGTCATGCAGATGGATTGCCGTGTGCCTGGACTACCTTACATCTCGACCTTCAGACTTGTGGTAGACTTTTCTCACTGGTCAGGCAGGGCTGAAGTCGGCCATGGGCAGGACAAGAACCAAAAATGACATGGCCATCTCCCCTCTCCCTGTCCACCCACTGGAGTCTCGGGGAATGGACTGAGCACTTATCTATTTACAATATTTCTTCTCGCATGCCTCAGACTACAAAGGGTCACACAGCAGTGTGCAGTCACTGAGCAGGGAAACAGCCCCTGCCTGCGGGCTTGCAATCTAAAAAGTCATGACACGTGGGGAAAGAGGAAGAGGAGGGAAGAGGTCCACTGCCTGTGAAACAGAGGGCTACATGTAGGCTTTGAGCCACAGACTCCCCAACTTTTTGGCTAAATGAACAAATATTCTGACTTGTCATAAGATCATTTCCTATATGATTTCACTGTTCTCTCCAGAACAAACTTGTTTTTCCCCTTGGTTTTTGTTTTGTTACTGTTCTCCTGGAAGTCACTGAACGCCAGCTTTTCACGGGTTGCACGTAGTTTCCCTGTGCACAGACAACTAGCATGGGAGACATGCTAGCTTTCTTAGTGCAAGGAGAGTGTCAAAGAAAGGGTACATTGAAGCACAACTCCCAACGTACTGTCTGCAGGGTCTTTTGAAGGCAAAAATGAGGCACCCTGTGGCTGAGCCACTCTCAGGCTTGTGCTATTGTCACTCATATTTTCCCAGCTTCGAATCTGATGGGCTCATTTTCAGATCGTCATGTCTTCATTGCTGACTCTTAACCAAACACCAAAGAAATTAGCAACAATGCGCGTTCTCCTTGCAAGAGCAAAAAGCAGTACTAATAATTTAGGCAATTACTTAATTAGCTTCATTTACTTAAAAGCACAATTTGGCGTTGGAAGGCGTTTCCAGAGATAGCTTTGAGAAGAAAATTAATATTCCACTGATCTGTCCCCTTTCCAGGAGCTTTCCTTTATATTTGTCTGTTCCTTTCTCTGGAAAGGTCACAGGCTCATTTTCATAGTGCAGGTCCTTGTCTTGCTTTCCTCGTCCTAAATATGGAAGCATGAACAAAAAGGCAGAAAATGCAAATATCAAAGAAACTAGAGGAATCGTCAAAATGGTGCTTATACCAAATGCACTGTTCCTACCAGACTGGAGAGGTGCAGGGTAGAGAAAACCCATCCTTTCCTGGGGGGTGGGGGGTGGGGTAAGAACGCTGAAGGAGGACTGGCCCCTGGCAGTGGTGGTTACAGCAGGTGTCATTTATGTATTTATTTAGAATTTTTGTATGCCGTCCCATTCGCGTGAGCCTCGGGACGGCTTCCGTCATTCCACTGAAAGCAGAAGTATTTCTTTTTTGGGGGGGGTGGGGGGAGGGTAGTTGTAAAAGATGAAGCAGGAAGGGTTACAAGATGCCTTGTTCCACCCCAAAGCGAAGCACTGTGTCTTGCAAAGTTTCCCAGTCTCCTGTCCCACCTTGCCAAAGACACCAGCAGATCCTCTAGGAAGCAGAAGTTCAAGGCTCCCAGATGGGGTTTCAGCCCTTTAACTCCCCAAAGGGGAAGAAGGCCTCAGAAAGACAGGTGAGAACGGGGCTCAGAGCGACGTGTCTGCTGCCCGTGAGCTGTCCCTGGTCCTGTAGGGGTGCCCCTGCCTTTGACCTTCGTTCCGATTTGCAGCTCTTACTCCAGAACCTGCTTTCTCCTTGCTCACCTTCCCCAAATCAGGTGGGCTTAACAGACTTCCTTAGTAGTCTGCCTCCTACTCCGGGGCCTGCCCCCCCCCCCCGAGGCTACCCTGCTGCTGCTGTTACGTGCCATCAAGTCATCTCCCACGTATGGCGACCCTACGAATGGAAAGCCCTCCAATATGTTCTGTCACATCCTATCTTTCCCGGATAGGATGAATATGCACATCAGCAGGGTGAAATTCTTGCACTGGGTGACAGGGATGCTGACGAGGTCAGCCCTGTTCTCCTTTCTCGTGCTCTCCAGGCTCTTACAGTAGGATTGCCATTGCTCCCACATTGGCTGCTGGCTGGGAGAAACACACGGGCCCCCGGGGGAGTCAGCAGCAGAATTTGCGAGCACTGGGCGAGGTACCCAACACTGCAGAACTGACAAGCAGGGGTGGAGGGAGGGGAGAGACGCCGCCGAAGCATCACCTCCACCTCTGTCTCTGCACTCTTGGAGGTGTCTCTTTCTGCCCTTGAACGACGCCCCCCCATCCACCCTGGCAGCGCCCTGTGTGGCCCACTCCACCAAGCAGGGCTTGGGCCGAACTCTGCCCTCTCCTATGGTCACGAGGCAAGCGACTGACGAGAACCTTTTTGTCCAGTGGAGTGAACGTTCTTTCTGGGGCTTTCGTCATCTCGCTGCTCCAGCGGAGTTCTTAAAGTAGGACAAAGAGAATCACAGTCCTGAGAGCATTTCTGCTTAGCCGTCCGCTACCAGCGAGTAGCGCCAGCCTGCTGCAGTTCAGGCCGTGTCTTGCTGCTGCCTTGCCTGATTGGGTCGGTGTATAAACCGATTTCTGCCAAGCCGTTCTGTCTAGAGGAGAAAAGGGAGAGCGGTCGTGGGCACGAGAGGAGATCCGCAGGGATGCCACATCCAGGAGAAGCGGCTGTAGACCAGCGGCTGGCGTGTGGTTCAGTGACGGGGCCTGCGGATGGACGGGGCTGCAGCCGAGCGGTAGGACACAACGCTTTGTGTGCAGGAGAGCCCAGATTCGGTCTCATGGTATGAGGCAGCAGGCAGGGAAAGACCCCAGCTGGGACCCCTGGCAGAGCTCTGGTGGGACAGACCAGCGGCCTCTCTAGTCTGGCAGAGAGTGTCCCCAGAATGGTCAACACACCGTGAAGGCCACAAGTAGGGCCAAGCATGCCAGCACCCTCCTGCCCACGTCCCCCAGTAGCTGCCTCTGGCCCTGGAGACCCTCTGCAGGCATCGTGCCTCAGAGCAGGGTCTGCTGTGGGTTCCTCTGGGCCCTTGGGCAAGGCGGCCCCAGCGGGCCTCCTTCGCGTGAGGCACCAGCCTCCCCACCACCACTTCCCTCTGCTGCTGCTCTTCTGCACCCTGGCTACCAGTTGCTCGCTTGACAGGTGGAAAGGCAGGGGGGCGAGTTGGCCAGGGCATCTGCTCCCCCCCCTCCTCCTCCTCGCCACCACCACCACCGCAGCCTGGGCCAGAGTGAGAAGAAGCTGAACAGGAAGGTTGTGCTGCTGAGAAGGAGACTTCCATCCTCACTCCAGTTTGTCTAGGCTTCTTGATTGTGGCATTCTGGCTGAGGCAGCACGGCTGTGGATGATGGGCACAGAACACACAACCCAGGGCTGTGTAATTTCCTGATCATCAGAAGCCACTGCTTCGCCCACTGAAGGGCCTGGAGCCTTGCTGGCAGCCTCAGCCACCTGCCTGCATCCTTTCGCTGGGCGGTAATAAGTGTTTTGACACACGGTGGGAGCCGCTGTGGAGGCAAGGATGCCTGGAATGCTCTGAACGCACTCGGGCAACGCCTGGCCTTTCTCTTCTGCGATCTCTGAGTTTACAATTAGCAGAAAGGAAAAGGGAAGTCGCTTGCACTCAGTGGGCTGAGAATCGTCAGCGCAGACGATGGCAGGGTTCCCGCAGGCCGGCCCCCTCCGTGAATCCGCCCTTTTCCTACTCACGTCCCCACTCGGGATGTTCTGCAGCTCTCTTTTGCGAAATCACGACACGTTGTCGACCGCAGCAGCAGCAGCGTCTGTGCCGCTTTCCCCCACATACGCCTCGGGTTGGTATTTCGCCTCCCTGCCTGAAGCACTTAAATAGCCGAACAGGATCTCTCCGTGTGCGCGTCTGCATCCCAACAAGTAGCAGCTGAGCTCACGAAATGGCATTATCTGCCTGACCTGGTTCCAGCCAGGTGTGAAAAGATTTCACTGGTGTTGGCTCGGTTCCACTTCTTAAAAACCTGGGAGGACAAGCCGAGAGGCCTTCCAGCCACTCAGGTAATTCAAGTCCATCGAGAACCAATAAAACCCAGAAAGAAATCGGTATCGGTGGAGTGCGAGAGAAAGAACTGAACAGGAATCCTGTTAGGCAGGAGGGAAAGCCTTGTGGATTAGAAGGCATTTACAGGACGCTGCCTGATGGGAGTGAAAGAGAACAGCTTTCCTTTAACCATCTGCCTGAACAGCAGGGCTGCCTGCTCTTTCCTGTGCGCCAGGGAGCCCGCGAAGAGCGGTCCTTAACACCGGTGTGCAAAGCCCCAGTGGCCACGTCTCGAGCGCGGGTTCGTGGCCACAGCTCAGCCACCACGGAGGAAGCGTCCCTCCAAGAAGCGGCTCGCTTGGGCCCCTGAGGTTGCCGGGAGCAGTAATCACAGGGTGCCCTTTGCCCGTGCGTTGCGGCTGGCCATAAAGTGGAACTCAGAAAGAGGCCGCCGTCGGTAAAACTCGGCTCAGGAACCGCATGTGTAGGGTTGCGGTGTTCTTGTGGAATATGCCATTATTCCCCTCTCGGAAATCCCACATGGGGGGTGAAACGTCATCTCTGCAGAAATGTAGCTTGCTCCCGCTCTGCCCTCTCCTGATTCCGTGGTCCTAGTGCTGCCTTGGGTCCAGGGCTCCTGCCCAAGCCTTAGATGGGGGACAGGGTTTTGGGAATATGCAGGCTTCCCTTTGCATGCATCCGGCTACGCTTTCCAGAAAGCTCAATCCGAGTCATCCTTGACCAGCTTCCTCTACCCCTTGGACGGCGCCTCCCAGCCGACCCCACACCCTGCTTCTTTCCCAGCTCACCCCCCCCCCCCGCATTGTTCTCCCAGCCAGGGGAGGTCCGACCTCTCTTTTCTCCCTTTACCTCCTACAATATCCCAACATGCACCTCTTTCCTTTCTTGGCATTAAGAAACCGGGTGCCATCTCTGAGAATTTTTCAATGCCATACTCAGCAAGCTGGAGGTAAAAGGACATCACGCTGTTCCATCTCCCATAATCCACCCACCCCATCCTACCCTGCAGTTTTCAGAATTGGATCCCCCATTTTTGTTCGTTGCAACTGCGGAATTGGTTGGTGGGGAGGAAGCAGCTGTCTCGCCCTCCCAGCCTCCGGTCTCTTCTTTCGCATGTAAAATGCACACGAGTCCTTCTCACCAAACTTCAACAATGCACTTAACAAACTGAGCAAAAGGTCTAATTGCTGTGATTTGTTTAGCTGGGAGAAATGTGTGAAATGCAAGTGTCAGCACTGGGTAGTTCTTATTTGGCTCTTTTCCCTTCCTTGTCAGCCTGCAAGTTAATGCATTTGCTTAACTCCAGCAATTTGCAGCTGAATGAGTTTCTTCTTCTTGGCGCAATAAAAGGGTTGTTCATTCCCATCTCCTGTAAAGCACTGAGTAGTTAAGAGGAGCTGGGCAGAAATTCCTCCCTGCGCTTCTTCCCACCTGCCTGTCTGCTTGTCCACGTGTACCTCAGGTGGGCAAGGACAGCCACACGTGGCCACCACGAACCGGACCCCCAGCATGGCTATCCTGGCCCACTTTTAACAAAAGCAACAACAGGTGGCTTAGTGACGGAGTGTGAAGGCAGCCAAACAGAGCATGTTTTGGCCCATTTGGCTGCTGTGGAGTGACCAAGGGGTTAAACGTAGCTTGTAAACAAGCAAAATTTAACTCTCGTAGGGATGAAGAAAGCTGTCAGAAAGAAAATAGATGTGTCCAAAACTTGGTGCTGGAGGAGAGCTTGGCTAATACCGTGAACCGACAGAGAGACAAACAAGTGGCCCTCGCTCAAATCAAGCCAGAGCCTGCCCTGAGAGCAAAAATGATGAAACCGAGGCTGCCGTACTTTGGACACATCATGAGGAAACGAGACGCACTGGAGAAGTCAATCATGCTGGGGGCAGTGAAAGGCAGCAGAAGAATGAGGCGAGATCAAATATGAGATGGATCGATTCCAGCGAGGAAGCCACGGCCTTGTGTTGACAAGATGGCAGGCTTTTTGGAGGGTTTTCATTCATGGGGACCTCATAACTCAGAAATGGCCTGGCAGCGTGTCACAACAACAGTGCCACGGAGTGACCCGCTGATGAATTTCAGCGGCAAGGCGATGCTTCCAGTCTTTTAGCCTCCTGGAGGAGTGTTCATGGACCACACAGTATCCCATGGATTGCAGTCCACAAGGGGACGATGACAACATTGTATTTACATCCCATCTGTTTTCCTTTTGGAGGGAACCCAAGGTAGCTTCTATAGCTCCATTTTATCCACACAGGAAGTACTCTGTGAGGTTGGTTAGGATGAGAGTGCGTGATGGCCCAGAGTCATCCAGGAGCTTCATGGCCTAGTGGGGAATGGGACCCATATCTCCCGGGTCCTGAGGCCATAACTCCTCCCTGAGCCACACACCTCCCAGGCCCGTTCTTCCTCTTCCACTGCAAAAGATGTCCAAGCTTAGAGACCTGCCCATATCTCACCAGCTTCAGTACCTTCTGAATTGGCTCTATTCTGATTTCTCCTGGTCCTTCCTAGGAAACCATCGAACTTTGAAAAATATTATTTCTTATTCTGTTTGCTTTTAATTTCAATTTTGCTTCATTTTTTCGTTTTCTTTTTTCATTTCACATCTGTGATCCAAGATAATCTATGACTTCCTGTGAGAAGGAACCTGGTTGAAAATTGAAAATTTCACCTCCAGTAGACACCAGCGTTAATCTCTTCGTGCAGTCAAAACCACTTAGGAAAACAATGAGCGTTAAATCTTTATCCACGCTCTGATTTGGCAGGAGCCGAAGCATAATTTGCATTCCACCTACTTATATGTAAATTCCCTTAGAAATGGCAGGTTCAGTGCTATTAACATATTTTCCATTCCGTCCATTCTTATTTTAATTAGCTTAAAGTAATTAGTTCTAATTCATCATCCGTTTTCCCCCTTTACATATTTTGGGTTATTTACATCCTTTACTAAGTAACAATTTTATGTAATTATGTGCTCCTTATTACCCTTTATTTACATAACTTCCCTTACTTAGACATGGAGAGTGGCTGGGGGGTTTGATTTCCCCTCTCGCTTTGGTGAATTTCCATCGATCTTGGGCATTTCCCAGCCATATTGTTTCCCTGCTGCTTCTGTGGGATCTCTGCCCTGGGCTGCCATCTAATGCGGCTGGAGGTGCAGTGGTCCAAATGCCCTTCCCCATTCTCTTAACTGCATCGTTCCACGAATTCAGTCCGATTGCAAGAGAGCTATTCCACACATGAACAGGGATGGGAACTGCAGCATAAGTATATGAAAAGACAAGCTGGACCAGCCAAATATCCATTTTCTCCACGATGTTGATCACACCACCCAGCTGCCTGTGGTGATCCCATAAGCCGACAGCTGCAACAGCCAGCAAAGAACAGAAGAATGGAGGAAGAGCCGTCCTTGGCTGACCACAGCCCTGTGCTGGATCACTTGGCTCCGTGGTGAATTTCCCTACTCTGCAGATCTGCTGCAGTCAAACCAGGACGTAATCAAGGTACCCAACAAGGTGGTCTCAGCAGTCTGTCTGCTTCTGCTGCTTGTTCATACCCTGACCAAGCCACAGGTATTTGCTAAGTACCATCAAGAGCTCTCCTACCTATGGTGACCCCATGCATGGAGGTCCTCCAGAGCAGCCCAGCCCAGCCCAGCTCTTGTCAACCCAAGGCTGTGGCTTCCTTCAGGGAGACAATCCATCCCACACCCCTTCTTCCTTTTCTTCTTCTGCCTTTCGCTTTCTCCAGCAGGGTTGACTTCTCCAGAGAGACTTGCCTTGATGCATACCTTGACGTACTCAAAGTATGACCGCTTCGGTTTTGTCTAAGGAATGTTCTGGATTGATGTGATCTCGGGCCCGCTTGTTCATCTTTCTGTCAGTTCAGGGTATTAGCAACACAGCTCTGCTCCAGCACCACGCTTCAAGCACTTCCGTTTTCTTTCCGACAGCTTTCTTCACTGTCCAGCTTTCACACCCATACGCTGTGACTGAGAATACGACGGAGTGGATGATCTTGACCTTGCTCTCCAGTGAAACGTCCTTACACTTGAAGACCTTGTCTAATTCCTTCATTGCTCTCCATGGGTATACCGCTCTGAGAGGGATGTAGCATACATATGAAAGAGCCCATAAATAAAACACAACGTACACAGATATAGCTGAATAAATACATACTGTGATAATATTGATTCCCGTACCTCCCTTGTAGGTTAAAAAGCTCAGGAGGAACCCACAAGATTTCAAATCCTGAATTACTCTAAGCCATGTGCTGTGCCTATACAGGAATGTTTACATTTCATGTTTCCATATTTAGGAAGGTAAAAAGAACCTTAGTGAATCAGGTTTGATACAATGTTGATCTAATCTAGTATGCTGTCCAGTCAGAGGCCAATGAGCTCCCTGTGGGATACTTCCCATAATAGTCTTTTCCCCGCAGTCCATGGAAAGAAACATGCAGTGCAAGGCTCATTGGAAACTCACATATTTATGCTATGTTTGAGTCTGAGACAGAGCACTTTCAGTTCATCTTGCAACCCCACCTGTGGCTACCAGGAAGCCGGCTGATGCATCAGGCTTCAAAAATACTGCTGCGGCTGAGTATGTCTTTGACAGTCAGAATCCTAAGTTTCTTTTGCCTCCCATTTGAAAATCTACATCTCCTGTCAGATATTTTACAAGTTTGTGTGTTATGTGCCGTTTTGGGTTTCAGTAGTTACCCTTCCAGCGCAATCTCTTTCTAAGCTGGCCTTTCTTGTCGAGAGAACGCCGTGCTTTCGACTCCAATCATACTCTTGGTAACACACCAACTATTTTCTGCCAATTGCTCTGTGCTTCTAATGCTGAACCAAATTATACGTTTGAAGCTCGATTTCACCACGGCTGCTCCTTCAACTCTGCTTATGAGTCAGTGGCATCGAGGTCCGTAATCTAGAAGGAATATAATAGAAGCTATATTAAGGTTTATAGACTTGGGTATTTTCATCAAATCGCAGCTTAAAAGAGGGCCTGCTTGCATTTATTATGAACATGCTTGATTCTTCCTTTTCCATTCACAAAGTAATTTTCTTCCCCGCCCCGATACATGGCGCTTTGCTTGATGGCTTTTAAAAAAAGAAAAAATCCCATTTCACCTGCCGTTCCTATGAACTACAAGGTTTCAGGAACCGCTTCCACAGTGGAAGGCAGCCCGGGGTCATCGGTACAAAGTTATTACAAGAGAGAATTTTCTTCAGTGGAGCTGGGACTGGGTGGGGGTGTTTGTGCATCTGCTCACTGGCACATCTGTGGCTTCCAGACTGTGTCGCAGTTCGTAAAGCCTCCTCCTTTCCCGTGTTTCTGTCCCCCGGCTGTTGGATGGGTCCAGCAGAGGCATCCCTTCAGCAAAGCAATCTCTCTGTAACATAAAACCCATATATTCGGCCATCTCCTATGTGACTGACTGTCTCTTTTCTGAAACGGCTGTTCCCCTTTGGGTAGGCTTATGGAGTGACCTGGCAGTTCTCTATTTTAACTGAAATTAAGCCCCAAAGCCTGTAATTGCATATGGTCACATTCATCCTGTCATTGCCAGGGTGTTGTCCTGCCCTCTTGTGGAAGCAGGGCAGGGCAGGGCAGGGCAGGTCTCAGTGCTCCCAAAATCTGAAGAAAGGCAAACAAAATGGCGCTCCAGAGGGGCCGCGCTGCCCCCAAAGCATCCGATGTTGCTCATTTGCAAGGTAAGTTTCTCTGTTTTCGTGCTCTGTAGTTGTTGCAGAATGATAAAGCCAAGACCTTTTTATTTAAATGTTATTTTAATTAATTGCTGATTATTTATTGGTTTTATATTATTTGCCAGGATGTTTCCAGTTTTTATGTATTTGTATTGATATTTATTTGTTGGAAGCTGCCCTGAGGCTTATGCAAAGGGGGCGGCATACAAGAATCCCAATTAATTAATTAATTAATCAAGGGGACAAATTTAGCTTGCAGACAACTGGCTGTTCGCCACCAGGTTACGCCGCCCGATTGCCCATTTGTAACATCATTTTACAAAGTCACCCGTTGCGCTTCATGGATTTGTTGAGCTCCAAGATCTTGGCATCACTGGGGCTTTGGCCGCACTCCTTGAACCTTTGGCTGTCCTGGCCGTGGAGGCAGTTCTTGAGAGCTTCCCGAAGTTGAATTCAGCCCTGAGGTGGAAGGGCTGGAATTAAACCCTTGGACTAGAAGGATATTTGGCCTGATCCAGCGAGGCTTATCGGGTGTTCCAGTTTGGGCTGCCCCACGGCATCTTGCTGCTTCGCTGCTTGCAGCGAAGAGCAAGATGGTCCTCCTCCCTTTCATTTTTCAGAAGCCCATTGGGCTGGCACTTTAATCTTTTCCCCCCTCTCGTGTTGGAATAGCATCCACCCCTGCTCTTGAAGGCATCAGACTAACTTAAGGAGCGCAAAGTCCATCAGGAGGCATCCAAGCCCTTTCTTCCAGCACTTGGTTGCCACCTCCAGCATCTGCTGCCCGAGGCACCACCACGGAACGGCCAGCCATCGTTCCAACGTTGCTCTGCTCATACCCCATAGCAGGCGTTCCCACTCTTGCATCCTCCAGATCTTTTCCCCTTCAACTTCCATGAGTCCGTAACTCCAGCCGCCACTTCCATCCCCTAGGCAGCATGGCCAATGTCCAAGAAAGTTCTGCACTATAGTCCAAAACAACTGGAAAGCACCAGCCCAGGAGAGGGCGCTCAGTGCCCAACAGCACCATCCCTGGTGAAAAGCAGCAGCGGTTGTCCCTGCCTTGCCTTGCCCACCATTCATGGCAAGAAGCTCCTGGACCGGGGGGAGGCGTAGCATAAATCTGAGCCATAGGACTTGGTCGGTCCAACACTTCCCTTTCACTTCTCCAGAAAGCTGACTTTGCAAAAGTTGTGGTGTGGTTGTTTCCTTTTTCTTTTCATGCTCGTATGTTAACGTTCGTTAGCCCTTTAGGAAAAGAACAGAAAAACCTTCCCCCTCAACTCAGGATTTCAAGCAGTTTTTGCCAGCAGGAGGTTTCAGTAACAGGCGGTGATGTGCTCTTTTGTAATTCAAACATGGGTGCCAAGAACTTTGCCACAAATATTTTCTGAAGAAAGCTATTTATAAGTTACAACCGATCTGCATGCTCTATCTACCACCCCTCAGGAAGTTCTGCTAAGCATACATTGCAACTTTTAAGGTTTCCTTCATATGTCAAAGTTGGCACCTCCAGACTTGTAATTTCGAAGTGCGTTTCAGCTCAAGATTTTGTGCCCTCTGCTAGCAATGGGGGAGAAGTTCGTTTGATTTGCGCAGAGTATCTAATTTTGTACTCTTAAAGCAATATGTGAACTGAAACTCTGTAGTCTTGCTTTCATATCTATTCCCATATATCGCCTTCCACGAATCTGGCAGACTTTAAAAGGGGATGGGAGAAATCCAGCGAGGAGGAGGCCACCAGCGCCTAGTAGCCTTGCTGTACGGCCTCCATTCTCAGAGGCAGAATGCCTGGGTGCCGCAGGACCCGGGCAGGCAGAGGCCTCGCACCCGTCCTGCTGGAGGGATGCTTGGGCAGCTGGCTTGAACGGTGTGCTGGACTGCATGGGCCACAGATTTGGTCTGTCGCAGCTTTCTTGTGTTCTTAAAATCTTAAGGATTGACTGTCCAAGCTTCGGACTGCCCTATCTAATTTGGTTTCATTGGATTAACGAATCCTGGTTCATTTGTGTTCTTTCACTTGACCAAGGCAATTGTCATTCAGGATATGTTCTACACAACCAGCCATTATAAGTGGAAGCTGCTCTTCCCTGTTTGGAGGCTGCATAAATTTCGTCAAATCCATCCCATCTGTGCTTCGCGGACTGCCAGGTGTCTTTTGTTCCATCATCCATTCATTGATGGAAAAAGATGATTTTTTACCAGAATTTTGCTGTACTTGCACTGACACACATTAGCATTACTGTATATCAGTGCATTTGCACAAGCGCCTGTTGGCCCTTAGTCTTGTGATGAAGCTCACAAGATGCGCTTCAGTTTATGGGTTTCCTCTCCTGCTTGGCGTGGTCTCAGAAAGCCAGCCGAGCCCAGAGGAAGTCTGCAAACGCTTCGCAAGGAAGGCTGGCAGCCCTCCTCCATGGCATGTACAGCCACACAAGCCAAGACTTCTGCGCCTGATGTGGGATTCTGCTTGTCCCGCAGGAGCATGGGTTGGTTTTCCATGATCAGTGGCTGTCCTCACCGGGAACTTGGGCTTGCGGCCACAGCAAAGCTGATCGGAGCCCAGGGAGCCAAGTCCGGGGAACCCAGTGGATTCCCACCCCCAAAATTCTTCCTCATCCCAGGAAGCACTAGTACAAATTGGTGCAAATCCCCGATGGAGCTTGCACGACCTGAGTGATGGGGGACACTTCTGCTGTAGATTTTCAGGCCTGAGTCTAAGGAATCCAAACTTATCAGGGTCTGCTGCAGGTTCCCCTGACCTCTGTAGGAGGCAGTATTCCAGAGGTCCAGCACCATCGCCAGCTGCCGCCGCCTTCACACCCTGCCTCTGGGCTTCCCCAAAACATCTGGTTGGCAGCTCGCATGGGAAGCAGCATCTTGGGCTGCATCAACCTCTGGTCAGATCCCACGAGGCTCTTCTGATAGTTCTGGGGCCTCGCCATGGTCCATGCATGAGTTGCCACTGGCCGCACATGAGCAACTTCTGCTGGATCGGGCCTGACCCTCTGGAAAGAGCGTGCCGTTGCTCCATCCTTGCTCCCTGTGGAGCTGCAGCCTCGGAAGGTGTGGGGAGCCCAGCGGGTGCATGTCCATCCTCTCCCCACCCGCTGACACAGGCTTGCCCTTTCCCTCCCGCGGCAGCACGCGACGCTCCAGGCCAAATGCGGCTCCTCTCCTCCCTCGCAGATCCAGCCAGTGCCGCTCGCCGAACACACAGGGAGCCCTTTGAGAAGGCGAAGGAAACGGACAGTAAAGCCACACAGCTGTGTCCTCGTCAGCGATTTCCGCCCGGCATTTGAGGCCGGTGCCAGCGAGATCAGAAAGGGAAGAAGGGCACCATTGTCGTCCCGCTGGCGCTGGGGCAGAAGGCTGGAAAGGAATGGAAATCAGGCTTGGAAAAGAGCCTGCTCGGAGAAGGCCAGGCCCGCTGCTCAGGGGCTCTCCGTCCTCCACAAGCACGAAGCTTTGCCTCATTGGCCCGTGGACCCCTTGCATGCCACGGAGGGAGCCCTGTGGCCTTCGTGGGCCTTCCTTCTTGGGATGGCCTCAGTGGCTATTACCCATGATGGCTGCAAGTACTCAGGGGAGAGGCACCAGCCTCCCAGTCACCGGCAGAAGGATGCTGTGCATCCACAACCCGGTGAGCTTCCCAGTGCCGGGGCCGCAGGCGGGTCTGCGTAGGCCTTTGATCCAGTCCAACCAGGCCCTGGCCTTCTCAGGATCTACAGTCACCTGGGCACATCTCTGAGACAAACTGGGCAAGCGGCACCCAAGGGGGCACCCCAGGGCCAGCATCGAGAGCGGAGGGAGGGCAGAGCTGAAGCGTGGAATACGGCAGAGACTGCGCAGAACGGTGGGGGACGTCACCGCTTCAGGGAACAGTCTTTTCCAGAGATTTTTGAAAGGACGTGTGAACAGCTTGGTGGTATGTCATTGCCTGTGTGTGTGTGACGCTTGCACTGAGCCCCCGTGACTTTTCCGTGCCTGGAGGCAGTGGCGTGCTTGCCACTCTGGACACACTCGGTGGCCGTTCGGTGCCTGCGTGGAGAGGCAGGAAAGTCTGGAAGCATCACAGCATGGATGGATGAAGAAGAGCGACGGCCATGGAGCATCACAGGCCTCCAACGGCGTTTTATTCAGAGCAAGGATGGGAAAAACAAAAGGCTCCAAGTTGCCAACACTGCCCAAAGCCCTTATCCGAAAAAGGTCTCCTGAGTCTTTTCTGGCTTGGCTGCCCCTGCAACACCGACCGCTTCCGTGCCTTATGGAAAGGGGTCTCCCGTTCGAGATTTCCCTCGTCCTTGAAAGGTTAGCACTTGCTCCGCGGAGGGTTGCCATGGACTTTCCTGGGAGGGTTTTAGCAGGGGAGAAGAAACAGATACGCTTGGCTGTCCCTTCCCCACAGTGTTCATCCACTTCCTCCATCAGTGACCCTAGTGCAGTCCATACACGACTGGAATTTCAAACGGCACAAATTATAGCTCAGAGCTACATTTTTTCTGGAACGGCACCTATTGTGTCTGGTCACACATTTAGAAGTCTCTGATCCTTGCTGTGAAAATAGGTGCATGATAAGGGTGCCTCTTCACCCACGAGATGGAAGGCAAGGAGAAAGGTGCTGGAGAATGTTGACTTTTAAGACCGCTTCCCTTTAATGGAGTGTGTCTGCGTGTCAGAGAGTCTGTCAGCCACTGATCTCTCATCCATGTAGACGAGTTGCCTGTTTGGCTTTCATCAGGCAGCGAGTTACAATCGCACCTGTGGCTGCCTTCTTTCCAGCCTGACAGGGACAAGTCCCAATTAGGGCAAGCTGGCTCCTGGTTCTTTCTTAAGCGCTTCCCAAGGGCTGCCGTTGTGCCTTCTGCTTTCTGTGGAATCGCCGCTTTCTTTGCACAAGGAAAAGAGCTAATGCAGGCCAGAACTGAACCAAGCACCATCCCGGTGGCTGCAGCCTAGACCGGTGCTGGGCAAGGCACGGCAAGGCAAGGCGATGGCTCGGGCAGTGCTTGGTAGAAGCTGGCATGCATCGGGGGAAGCCGGGCAGAAACTGAAGGGGGCTTTAACCCACTGGGTTCTGCTCGCTTCTCTTGTTGTGTTTTGAATCAATCCGAAGTTGCTCGTTTCTGTTACATTTCAGTTGCTACTTGCTCCTAATCTTATTATTCTAACAAACTAGAATTAATCTATTGCTCTGGTCCTTGATCACATCTATTTTTCTTAGCATCTGTTTTGGGTGCCAGTTTTGCAGGAAAGGCAGGATATAAGTTTAATAAATGGAAATGACTCTCAGAGGGCTTTCAAAGTTTGGTAATAAGATTGCTCCAGGATCACAGTGCTACAGCATGCAAGGAAAGCAGGAGGAACAGGGAAGAGGAAAAAAGCAAGCTGGGTACTAGCTTCGTAGTGCAGAGTTCAGCAGACGATGCAGCAGGATTAAGGCAGAAGGGCAGGGCATGGCTTCCTTCCTTTCCCTCTGGGATGCCAGCTGTGACTGTTGGCAGCTGTGGGGAATGACACTGTCAGACAAAGCTGAATGGAGAGGTGCCCAACTGCTGGGTGCGTCTCCTCCTCTTGATGGCCTCTGCAACCTTACAAGTCCCAGTCCGCAGGCTACGGTCAACAAGGCATGACCCTCAAGGAAACAGGGAAGGGGAGGGAGGAGGAAAGTGCTTGCTTCGGTTGTTCTGGCAAGCCTGATGGAATAGCGGCAGGTGGGGTGATGGGCGGGAGGAGCCAAAGGCGGGTGCTAGCTCGGCACAGACGGTGGAATAGACCTGCCTCTCTGCTCCCCCCCTGCTCTGCCGCTTGATGGCACAGTGGCTGCTTCTGAAGGCCGAGGGAGAGCCAGAGGCCTGGGGTTTCTCGTTGTATGGGGAAGAGCCCCACCAGCCCAGAGACCTTCAGGTTTTTGAAATATAATTGGGAGTTAGCCGAAAATAATGCCCTGCCCTGGAGGAGGAGAGATGGGAGACGGAGTCGCAATCCTTTTCTGTTCTGTTGCATGATATTAAAAACATATCTCACTGTTCCACTGGCAAAGTTGCAAGTCAGCATTTTTCTGCTTGGTGTGGATCTTTCTGATCATCACAATCGTTCCTGCCCAAGGGGGGCAAAATGGAATCGTCCATCCCCAGGACGGTCCTTTTCCTTCTCGGCTAAGCGAGGCTCCAGTTCCTGTGGGACGTGGTCAACCCATCTTGGCTATGCCTTTTCAGACTGCACTTACAAATTTGGGATGTCCCTCCTGGAATGGGATATTTCCTCCCAGAGAGAAAAGCTAACGCCTGTCAGGAACGGAAACCCCGCATGGTGAATCAGGGAGCTGCGGTCCAGCTTCTCTCTGTGTAGCTTTGGTCGTTGGACAGGAAGGAGTAAAACAGAGTTCCCACTTTGAGGTGGCTTTGGCTCAAGCGAGAAGTCTGTCTCAGTTCTGGTGCGTCCCTCGCAGGCAGTCCCTACCCATTTGGAGTCACATGCTTTCAGTTGTGCTCATGCCCTCCCCATTTCAGCATCAGAATGACATTTTAAAGAATTGCACACATTTGCATTTAAATATGTCTTTAAATATGTATCTCTGAAAGTGCTTTCTCGTAAAGTAAGCATTTCTCAATGCATTTTATCTCCAAACAGCGCACTTCTAGAAGGATTTTATCCTTGAAGAAATCTCATTTTTAAATGGATGCAGGTATATTCTTTTTCTGCTGAGACTTCACCAAGGTATTTGGAGAAATGTGAAACTGGAGGGAACGTTATGTTCTGATCCACGATTCATCCAGGGAGTGTGGATCTGCCCAGTTCATATCAGAATTGGCAAATTCCAGCTTCCAGTGTGTAGGTACTGCTTACCATCTGAGCATTGAATGAAGTTTCAGAAAAGCTCTCAAGGGCTCTGCTCCAGTGGTAGAACCAAAGGCGAAAAGAGTAAGGCCAGAAAGCCCAGATGCCTTAGCTTCTAGTTGCAGCTGCCTGCAACCGAATTCAAACTTTTAACTGCAAAAGCTGGAAAACCACCAAACCTTCTATAGTTGAGGGAGAAGGATGAGGCCAGAAAAATGGGGCATGTTGCTCTGCAAATGGCCAGATTGGGACCCTGTAATGGCAGATCCTAGACCAGGTCTTCGGGTTCCTTGAGGTTCCTCAGGCATTCAGAATCCTTGCCTCTTTGGTATTCTTCGGTCCAGTGTTCGTTCTTTCTCTTCCAGCCTAGTTCATCCTGCTCTCCTCGCTTAGGGTTAGGGTTAGGAGCACGGGGAATTGCACACTTCCTCTTTGATCCCAGCTGTGGGTCAACTTCGTAGCTCTGAGTTTGGTCACATGGAGAAGCACTGAAGCCTCGGTGTCTCCAGGGAGTCAAAAGCTGCATGCCCACATTCCAACATTTCTCCGATGCAAATAAAGCCCTGCGACACCTTTGAAATACTGTGCTCCTTCTCCTCATAGTGCCCCATATGTTTGGAAGCACCACCCACTTCTTTTCCTTCAGACTTCTCCAAGCCCACCTTTTCCACGGAGCCTTCCACCTCTCCACCCCCAACCTCCTCTGCCCAACCATAACCAACAAATATAAAATTCACTGCAAGCTTCCAGATGTTTCGAACTCCGGCTCCCATCAGTCCCAGTCATCACGGACTCTTCTCAGGGATGATGGGAATTGCTGAAAGTTCAGTTCAGTGGTTCCAATTAGCCTTTAATTAAGTCTGAATATGTTGTTGTTGTTAGTCGCGAAGTCGTGTCCGACCCATCACGACCCCATGGACAACATTCCTCCAGGCCTTCCTGTCCTCCGCCATCCCCTGGAGTCCACTTAAGCTCATGCTGACTGCGTCAGTGACTCCATCCAGCCACCTCATCCTCTGCCGTCCCCTCCTTCCTTTGCTGTCAATTGTTCCCAGCATCAGGCTCTTCTCCAGGGAGTCCTTCCTTCTCATTAGGTGGCCAAAGCATTTGAGTTTCATCTTCAGGATCTGGCCTTTCAAAGAGCAGTCAGGGTTGATCTCCTCTAGGACTGACCGGTTTGATCGCCTTGTGGTCCAGGGGACTCGCAGGAATCTCCGCCAGCACCACCATTCAAAGGCCTCGATCCTTCGGCGCTCAGCCTTCCTTATGGTCCAGCTTTCACAGCCATACATTGCAACTGGGAAAACCGTAGCCTTGACTGTACGCACTTTTGTTGGCAGGGTGATGTCTCTGCTTTTTAGTAGTCTGAGTATATGTAGCTGCAATAGCCATTAATTTTCTGATGTATACTTGCTTTGACTCTTCACTTCTCCCCATTGCTGAATTTTAAATTGTAGGCTCCTTGGGGCAGCTTGCTGTGTGATCACACTCAGTAAAATAATGCCTGCACACCCTGATGAAAAATTAGCAACAACCATTGTGTTTCATTCCACTGCATGGGTAGACCAGGCCTTCATCATGTCGGAGAACCAGGCATAAAACTGCAGTTACTTAAGTGTTATGTACTTACACATGTTTGGTTTATTTTAAATCATTTTTAAACTAAAGGACACATGCTGTTTCCTGCAAACGGGCAGCATGACAGAGAGAATTTAGGAAAGAGGCGTGAAATTATGGAAACTTTGTGGAGTTAATGACGACACAGAAAGCTGAGTTGGAAGCGTGTCAGAGAACGGGCTCAATCCAAAGCAGCATTTCTGTTCCAAATTATGCATTCAGTCCTGATTGCATGTTTCAGGGGCATTGTTCCTACAGCGGTGTGATACCTTTGTAAAGTGTGGTTAAGTCCAGGGAAAATGAATGCCGAAATGACTTTATGCTCATCAGATCCGTTGGAGGATTATATGTCCCTTTAGTTTAGTGACAGAAAGAAGTTAGGCAGCTTTTAGCTTCCGTTATTACGGGACAAGCTCATGCAGTGCAAGATGAATGTGCTGCAATTTCTCTGCCCCCTCCCTTCTGCAGCAGAATATTTTCCAGCTGTATCAGGTGCATCTCTTTACTAGATGAGATTTAGAAGGCTATTGTCAGAGGGTTGAGGGAAAAAAACAGATGAGTACTGAAAGTTTTTCCCACTGGGGGAAAATGGTGCCAGCATCTCTCATGCACCAAGTGAGGTTTGGAAAATTGTCAACAAAAATGAGAAATGAAAGCCCCCCCCCCCAAAAAAAGCACGTAGTCCTCCCATCCACTGCTTGTATTATTTCGGGGGGATTGGGGGCAGGTGCCATAAAATGCACACTATCTCCAACTCTCGGCAACCCC
Source organism: Varanus komodoensis (assembly GCF_004798865.1). Classification (NCBI taxonomy): domain Eukaryota; kingdom Metazoa; phylum Chordata; class Lepidosauria; order Squamata; family Varanidae; genus Varanus; species Varanus komodoensis. The sequence continues at coordinate 3,048,677 of NW_025335684.1, forward strand.
AGTTTTAGCTAAATCAGCTCCCCTTTGTCTTTCTAACAAATACAAGCTAAGAGGATTGGCACAGAAGGTCCAGGTGGCAGGACCCGCTACCCTCACAGGCTCCCTTGCCTTTCACAGCTTTAGAAAAGTTTCTGACATTTCAAAGATTTAAAATAAAGCAATTTTAATCTCTGAAAATGCTCACAACATCCGCTATTTTGTACTCTTGACTTACAGAGAGTTCCTCTCTAGGTTTAAAGTGCATGACTTATTTCAGGCTATTTTATCAAGGGCAAGCTCTTTGGAAGGTAATCGTGCATGTTGCTTCAGCTCCTTCAAAATGGGGGAAGGTTTCTCTGCAGCACTGGGGGAATTTTCCTGCTCCGTTTGCTGCCTGGCTCCCTGTGCAAGCCTCCCTTGAGTCCTGCCAGCCTCATGCCCGATCACCTCTCTAGTCCTCATGGCTGACCACTAAGCTTGCACACCGAGGAAGGTTGTTGCGTACAATAGAAGTGGAAGTCCAAAAGGGCTTGCTCACTTGGCGAAAGGGACATGTATATCCTGCTGCAATATCTTATTAATAGCTCGGAATGTATCTCAGGATCTACCGAGTGGGAAAGAGCAAGCTAGGCACCCCAGCCATTTTGGGATGCTCCCAGTCATGCGGATATTGCTTCCCATGTCCGGAAGAGACAAGCCACGTCCGTTACCCTCCCCAACACTTTGCACCAAAAGGCTTGGGGGCAGAGGAGCAGCTTACCTGCAGGAGTGACATGTTAACCAAGAAGTCCCCAAATCAGGAATAGGAACAAAATAGGGTCCAAGGTCCGCCTGGCACAGGAGCCAGAAAAGGGAATCCGTTTGATGTACAAGGAGATTCAGAAGATGCAGTTTTAAGGAGGAGGAAATGCCATCCCAAAAGACCATTTCTGCAACGCAGGGTGCACCAAAGATGCATCAAGGTAGGTGATGTGGAAAGTCGCTGGCAACCTTGTGTAAAGTAGGATGAGTCCTCCAGGCTCTTCAGGCTCTTCTAGAACCTTCCGTTGATGAGGGCTGCTGCTCATAGTAGCAACACTGAGGTGGAAGCTGTGAGTAACTTGACACTGGGGAGATATTTTCGGTCCATTTTGGGTGTCTAGGTGTTAATGCCAGGTTTTGTAACTAAGATTATAGTTTCTAAGCTTCTAATTCTGGTTGCTTGAATACAATCAGTAATATACTTTGTTTTGTTGATCGTCATTCTGTGCAGAAATATTATCCTCATACTTACAATGCTGGTTAAAATCACAGATTTCTGCATTCTTTTGCTCTCTGTTTCTTTTTTATCTCTTCTTCATGGTTCGGACTGTTGTGATCTTCCTGCTTAAAAAAACCATTTTGTTCTACTAGCCCCATTAAGTTCTAATTTGCTGGTTAGCATAATTAATTACCAACTTGAAAAATTTTAATATATTTAATAGAGATGCCAACCGTGCTGCCCAAGCTTTTACATGCTTTGGAGGATTGTCTGAAAAATGGAGGCAAATGGTACGCATTCTTTTCCAGCTCAGATTAAAATCTGAGTCCAAGAATCCTAGCCTCTGTTCTATCCCTGCCTGTCACCCCAAAAGCCTTCTCCTTCCAGATTCCAGTGGCATGGAGGGAGAAGGAAAAGGACAGTTCCCTGCTCCATCTCAGACACCATGGCAACTGATTCACATCACTGGTGGCCCATGAAAAGATCACTAGAGAGAACGCTTTCTCCATCACTGTGGAATCCTCCCCAATGGGGCAGTGACAAAGGCAGTCCCGCCCTATCAGGGATCCCAGTCCAGTGCTACATAGCCCATCAGGGATCAGTGAAGACAAGGAAGAGCAACTCCCAGTGTGGACAAGTAAGGACAGAACACAGAATAGGCAAGCAGTGTCTGGAAATAGGCATCAGATGGGGGAAGCATTTCTTGGGACGGCTGGAAAGGTTTGCAACCCCTCTCCCCAAACACACACTCACGCACCCAGGAGTACTTTGAGTACTGAGCTTGGATCTAATTAGTACAATGGAGCCATCTGTCAGGTGTCTGCATTATCTCATTGTCACCTGGTTACAGCCTTTTCCACTTGAAGTAATCACCGCCGTGTGTTCTCTTTCTAGCACAGATGTGAGACCCCATAGTGGGTATCTGCTGCTTTTCCATGGTGCAGAAGGACCCTTTCTGCCTGGCTGATTGTTCGCTAGCACTTTCCTTTCAGATATCCCACAGATTGCCCCACAGATGTTTTCAACCCGACATTCCCTTTGTTAATATTTGCTCATGGACTCATTAACGTCTCCCCAGCCCCGACCTTTCTCCTTTGATGTGCCGACACCTTCCTTTGGTCTCTCCATCTTTGCTGCCTTTCACCTTGAGGGCTTCCTTCCTTCCTTCCTCTCCACCGTTCCATCTGCCACTAGATTCTAATGGCCGTTTCTAATCTTGTTGTTCCCTGATAGGATTCTTGCCCAGTAATTCTGAAGTGCAGAGATATGGATTTTTGCGGCTCAGGATAATAATGTTGCCTAATGTGCAGGAGGGTTAAAGTTGCTTCTTAGAATTCATTCTGTGCTGTGATGGAGGCATCCGAGTACCAAAAGCACGGCTCGTGCGTCGTGAAGGGCGTCTGTGTGCAGAGACGTTCCTGGAATGTGCCCGAGAGCAGGGGCTGGTCCTTCTCCGCTCCTGAGGACAGATGGAGGGGGAACACCTTGCCTTCGGTACCTGCATCCCTGCCAGGAGAGGTCCTCTTGTGGTTGCACGCCTCAGGTTCCCAGACCCAAGGTGGACATGGGGCTCCAACCTCAGAGCTTGGAATCCACACTCAAATTCCTCTCCTCTCCTCTCCTCAGCATCTAGGGTCCCCCCTCCCCTCCTCAGCTAGCTGCCCCTCTGAGGTCGGGATGTGTATGGCGGAGAAGGGGATAAAGGGGCCAGCTGTTCCAGGGGAGAGGGAGTGAAGCAGCCCAGAAAGGCCAGGATAGGAGGGATTCTGTGTCCCCGTCAACCCCTCCCACCCCCCACCCCCCCTGCATCCTAGCTAGACAACTGCCAACGGCTGTCCTGCCTTCCCTGCCCGCCCCTTGGCTTGGCTCATAAGCCTCGCGGTTCTGGGTCTTACAAAACCCAAGGAAGCCGGCCGATAGGGTTGCCCCGGAACATTCCCATGGCTATGGAATGGCGTAGAGGGCAAGGCTGCTGTGCTAGGGATCTAGTGATCCTTTCCCAACCGCCAATCACATGGTGGTTTTGCACCGTTCTTTTCGCCCGTTCTAGAAAAACCGATACATTCCTCTTCCGAAGGCTTAGTTACTGAAGTGTGTTAAGCTAAAGAAGAACAGCCCTGAGGATGGGGTTTATCACTTTTCTGAAGGGGAGGGAAGGAGGGGAAGTTTCCCATTTGGATGCAACTCTTGACATGGGCAGATGCTTCTCTCACATCCCCAGGAGAACCCTATTCTGATTTATACTGTTCTGCAACCTGTGAGTTGTAATACAAGAACGCTGCTTCTACATTTTCTTTGAGCCTGCTGGAGAGCAAAGGAGGGTGGAGAGACAGGCTCACGCCGGCATCGCAGCCTGCTTGGGAAGGCAGTTTAAAATCCACTGCGGCAGGGCATGAAATCTTGAGTGGGAGTCCCAACTTGCCTCTTTTCCACTTCAAATCCTGCCCAAGAGAACATTTGAAGGATCAGTTTTGATGCATTTGGAAGCTGGGCACACCGTGGCCCCTGACCTTGTACGCCATTTGTAAAGTCTTCAGTTTCTCAGGTTCTCATTCCCCTCTGCCCTGACCTCACTCTAACCATCCCTTCCTTTCTTTTGCAGTCCAAAGGCCAGCTCTGGTGACCAGTCCTGCAGAATCCTTAACATTCGAGTCCATTGTGCCTGGCAGCAAAACACCGAGGAAGCAGAGGCGAAGTCCATGACGCCCGCTGGGAAGGATCCGCTCAGCTGTTGCTTTCGGATGTCAACAGTCAGCACCGAGACTCCGTCGCCAAGGTAAGAGGTGACCTTTTCAGTCAAGTCTACGGGGAGAGGCGTGAGTTGCCGTGTGCAGACGGAGGACGGACAACTGGAGAAGGAGGTGGGACAGATGCTTTGCCGATGAAGCATGCCGGGGAAGAGCCATGCGCTGCGCCTGGGAGGTTGGCTGGTTTGTTTTTCTCCCCAGAGGAGCATGCGAGTCGTCTCTGACAGCAGCTTGGGAGGAAAACAGCAACTTTTATCTCATGGTACGTTCAGGGATGCAGATAGAGAGGCAGAAATGGCTGTTGGAGGTTGACGAAGCTGTGTGAAAATTCCTCAAAGGTCACTTCGGTTCTAGTCTTTTTTCCTGATTGCGGTTCACACCAACAGAGAGGCAGACCAAAGAGAAAGGTGGCTTAGTCCTCTGGTCCCCCACAGAGAAGTCCTTTATTTATTTTAAATATGCATAGACCATCCTTCATGATCCAATCATGGGGCACCCTACAAAAGGCATCAAAACAACAATGGAGATCAAAGTTTGGTGATAAAAGCAACAGCCAAGCAACTCTGCCCGGCAAGGTATTCAAAGCCAGCAAATTCCTGGGTAGACAGAGATGTTTTCAGCCTCAGAACAATCAAGTTAGACAAATGCCTAAATATCACAAAGGTTGTGTGCAGGGGGAGTGTCCCCCACGGTCTCTTGACTGCTGTGGGTTGCAAAGCGCAGCCAAATCCAGGCCACATCGTCTGTGCAAAGGCAGCAAGAGGCCGGCTGTCCTGGTGGCTAGGAAGCACAGCTTTCTGTTCCTCCCTCCTCCATCCTGTCAAGACGGAGGCTCCTTTTGGCCCTGGCTTGATCAGGGGCACTATCCCTCCAAGCCCGATCAGGAGTATCTGACCGACCCGCCTTCTCACAGTCTCAAATTGAAGGGCAAGACTGCTCGAGGACAGGGCTTGTTTGCGATAACTTGGCAAATGAAGATGCTGCTGACATTCCCTGGGCTCGAGCTTTGGGGTGCACTGAGTGCGTGCTGGAAATCCAAGGAGGATTATTCCGGAGCTCCTCAACATTTTATCCAACTTGGATTAAAAGCTGCTCCGGACGTTTTCCAGCTGAGCTCAACAGCTCTCTAATGCCAACCTCCCCTTCCCCAGATGAGGCAGGGGCACCCCAGCTGCAGGAAGAGGAGAGGCGATCTCTTTCTCCCAGCCCTTTTGCAGCATGTGAGTAGCTAGAAATACAGGCCCTGGTAGCTCTCTGGAAGTGTCTTTGGATCCTGGTGATAGAAAGAAGGAGATTTGTCCCCTAAACCCTTTTGGTTCTGGCAAATACACTGAGCTATCTTGGATGTTCTTTTGGAAGCAGATTGGAAAGATCAGCCATTGTCTAATTTGAGTCAGTCTATCCGGTCCACCCTTGACTGGGGGAAGGTCTTCGAATTTCAGGCTGGATTCTTTCATAGCCCTTCCTGGAGAGTCTGGGATCGATCCTGCCACCGTCTGCATGAAAAGCAGGTGTTTCTGCCACTGAGCTCGGGCTCACACGACTTAAAACTAGAGTTTGGGGTGCTCTTGTGTGTGTGTTTGTGCACACACGAGCCTCTGTGTTTTCTCCTCAAACAAAAGACTTGTGTGCTTCTGCACCACAATGAGGGATTTCAACCTTCCACTGACGACAAGGAAAAAAAGGGGGGGGGGGTGGAAAAGAAAGGCAGAGAACTTTTGAACAGAAGTACACAGGCAATCTCATTTGTGTTTGGCAGTGTGTAATTTTTTGTTACTGTTATTCAAAATATGCATTCTGTAAGGGCAAAGAGGAACACTTCAATGGAAACGAAATGCCACAGGCAAAGGCACGGCTGGGCAGAGCAATTATTCCTATTACTACTGGGAAATATATTTTTAAAAGGGGAGGTTTTTCACTTTGCTTTAACACGTTGTCACATTTGAGAAGAATAACAGTCGAAGCCGGATTCTGTGCATCAGCTCTTGTTTCCTGGCAAAAACACAAGCCGAGTTTTAATATCTGGGTAAGCATTCTCAGCGAGGCTGTGTTGGCTGGCGTCGTACTGTGTTTCCCAGGCTCTGCTGCTCATTGCTACCCCTGCCTGGGCATCCGCCATCCTTGCAAAAGGAAGAATGGAGGACGGAGCCATTCTGAACTGAGCAGGGCTGGTTCTGCGATGAGGCAGAGCGAGGCTGTCTCCTCAGGCGGCAGGTGCTTGGCGGTGGCTGCAGTGCGTTGTACAGGAAAGCTGCGTGCCGTGGCTAAACCGGTGCCTTCAGATGCGGGGAAGGATCCTGACCCTTCACCAGTGCTGAGAAATGATCTGTTGGCTGGTGTACGTGGAAAGGAAGGGCTCCCCATTATACTCTCTGCCTGAGCCAGGAAAAACATCTTGGGTCAGTCCTGCATGTTTGCTCCTTAGGAGAAGAGGGAGTCCAGCAGAAAACAGTTTGGGAGCCAAGCAGAGAAACATCGTAGTCCCTCATATCCAAAGTGACCACTGGATTTCGTCCAGTCAGACTTGATGTGAATTTGTTTGTTTGTTTGAAATGCCACCTTTCCCCATTTTTGGAGCTCCAGGGGGCTCCATGCGGTTGCCCAGGTGTCTCCCCTCCAAGTTCAGGCCTGCTTCAGGTTTGCTTAGCTTCAGCATGATATGCCTTCAGACCACACTCTGGATCTGAGGACTCATCATCCTATAGGGGATTCTGAGCAAAGGCCAGTGAACTTGGTAAGACTAGCCTGGCAACCCAGTTCATACATCCCCCCCCCCCACAATTAGAATTGGCCCTGAGTCCCACCTAAGCCGGACTTCCAATGCAAGTTTGGCGCTTTGGCTCGAGTGGATGCACAGGAAGGGCAATGAAAGGGAGTGTCCAGACGCTGCAGAAGACCCCTGTAGTAAACCAGGGCTTGGCAGAAGCATCTGCCGCTTCACGAACAGCTCCTTTCCTTTGGCTGATCGGCGAGATAGAGGGTGGGTGGGTGGGTGGGGGGAAGCCAATAGCTCCCTAGGGGTGAAGGCAGGACCTGGTGGTGAACTGGAAGCATTAAGGCAGCCGACTGCACGTTAGGACGACGGGAGACCATTTTGTTATCCAGGTTGACGCACCCGCGTCACACGGGTGTGGCGCTGGCGCTTTCGCACTGGGCTCCCTCCGTGGCTTGCTGCACAGCCTGTCGGGGGTTCCCAGCTGATGGAAAAGAGACCCTGCGACAAACCAGGAGATCAGTCCCATGCTCCCCGTGCAATGAAAGATATGGAGGGGGCGGGGGGCGGGCAGCCTGTTTTGACAATTATTAAGTTGAGCCGTTTGGTGATCTGTCTTTTTGGACAGGAGTGAGCAAAGAGAAGCAATGGATTCATTTCACTCACGGCAGGATTGTTAATTATGATGAATGGGCTCTGGGCTCATCCCTCCCCCCTCCAGCCGCCGCTGCAGCTTCCGCCTCCTCAGTTCTGCAGGGACTCTTGGCGCCCCACTGGGCAAAGAAAACAGAAAGGGAAAATACTGCCTTGGGTGCCTTTCTTTCCCTTGAAGAAAGAAAGAGAGAAAATGCTGCGCCCATCACTGTGCAAAGGCGTATGGGAATTTAGAAATGCCCTTCCCTGACTGGGTGCGAAGGTTGAGCTTCTCCAGTCTCCAGTTTCCGACAGTGGGCAGCTGTGCATCTCCAGGGAACTCAGAAGCAGGGCACAACGGCATTCGCTCTTCCCTGTCGCTTGGCCCTGGCCGCTGGCTCTCAGCTGCACTGCTTCTGACCATGGAGGTTCCAGTTTTAGCAGGTGCAGGCCTTGGCTGCCTCATACAGGGCCTGTCAGGCTAGCCGCTCTGACTTCGTTGGCGCTAACAAGAGGGAAAGCGTGTATGTTATGCAGGGGTGGGCAACGTGCAGCCCACGGAGCGATTTCAAAAGATGTCTGCAAGCCCTGGGTGCAGGCCTTTGGCATGAGTGATCTGTCCCTCCCCAGGCTGTCCATGGGGTGAGGAGGAAGAGGGAGAGCAAGGAAGAGAATGCTGCGCCAGGAGGTGAAGGGAGAGAAGAAGAAAATGGGTGGCAGAGAGAGAGAGAGAGAGAGAGAGAGAGAGAGAGAGAGAGAGAGAGAGCGCTTCAGAAGAGGGGGTGGCAGAGAGAAGAAAGGGATGTTAAAAAGAAGGAGGGGGAACTAAAAGGGGGTGTCAAAAAGAGAAAGAAGGATGTGCCAGAGAAAGAGTGGGGGAGAGAAAGGGTAGCAGGAGAGAGGAACGTGGGGTTGGTAAAAGAGGGGGAAAGACAGAGAGAAAACGGGAGTGGGGACAGAAGGAAAGGAGGAGGGAGGGTGGACAGATGGACGGACAGAAGGGCAGGTGCCCTCCACAGTCAGCGACGCCCCGGTGTGGATGGCGGTGCTGCGGAAGGCCAGCTTGCCGTGTCGCAGAGAACGGCTGCAAGAGCTTTGATAGCCCAGATGTAGTTACTGAGTGTAGTTACACCTTCTGCAATTCGCTGGAGTTCTGCAATCGTGCAGAATTTGGAGAGCTGGGTGGCACTGCAGAAAAGGGTTCCGTCGCACTAGCAAATGGGTGTGAGATGCCGATCAAGCTGGTCACACGCGAAGCGATAAGAAAGGCCTTCCCCATCCCCTCCATCCCATGCAGCTGCACTGAAGGATAAGGCAGCAGCCTGCAGGCCGGTTCAGAAATGGCAGAGGACCGAGTCCCTCATCCACTGGGCATTTTGTGTCAAATCAGTTGAGAGGCAAAGAAGGCAGGCTGACTGACACATCCCTTATGACCATACTAATCGGACCTTTGCGCAGTCATCTGCGATTCCCTTGAACCAATTAAGCTACATATTCATGACGAATTTGTCCTCTACAGGTGAACCCGTCTATAGTCCAAAACCGTGCTGCCCACACCAGGAGCCAGCTTGGTGGCTCTCCAGGGTTTGCAGAGTTCCACACTTTGGGAAAGCTATCTAGGAAAAAGCCCTAAGAGGGGCGGGAATCCCAGAAAGGCCCGGTGTGGGCTGATGGTCTGTCTGACTTTGGCCGGGACTGTGGGATGGAGGGACAATGAAACCGAGTGCCCTGGGCAACAACGTAGCCAACTGGAGCCCAGACTAGGAGCTTTTCTCACACAAAATTTGTTGCAGATCCTACTTTATGCTATACAGAATGGAAGGGTGCCAGAAACGCCTGTTGCGTTGGCGGCGTGTCTTCTCCAGATGAGGAAAAGCAACCACCTCGTGCCAGTCGAAGGAAAGAGGAGGGTGTGCTGAAAATATGGGGATTTCTGAATGGGAGATCCGTTGCGCTAAATGCCAAATCGGCTTTGACGAGTCGCTCTTCACCCCTTCAGAGGCACGCCAGACGGTGACTCTGGGCTGAGCCATATGGGTGGCCGCCCAGCCCTCACCCTCACCCCAAGGCAGCTGCCCCAAATTATCCAGAGCAGGGGCCTACATTTTGCACAAATTGGAAATTAACTGTCGGAGAATTCAAAGAGGTGAGTCTCTGTGTTCATACGTGGCGAGAAGAGAATGCTCCAGTACTGCTCACACTAAATGCAACGGCAGCACAACTAAAATGACTTGGATCTGAGGAGCTGGCCCCGAACGGTGCGGTTTATGTGGATTTATAGAATTTGCAAAATGAGCACATGAACTGCGCAGATCTTGGCTCCAGAATCACGTGCATATTTGAGCCATTTTGCAGAAGACAATTTGGCCTGCTTTAAGCTGTTATGTGCAAAGTGTGTGAGACGTCCATCCAGCCCCGACAGAAAGAGTTTTCCCTGCTGCATGTTCCTGTTTCTGAGCAAGGCAGCAGAGTCAGCGGAGTAGGTGCAGGGAAAATCTAAGAAAAGAGAGCAAAGCCGGAGTGACACGAGCAAGCCTGTAGGTGTTAGCTCTTTTTCCGCCACTTGATGATTAACATCCAGCGGTGGCCTCGGTTTAATCCAGTCCTTTATATCAGATGGTAAAATGAGATATCGTGCGACCCAGCCAGGAGTCAGACGCAGCTTGTAAAAAATATAGCAGGAAGATTAAAAGCCGTCTTGAGAAGGAGGAAGGCAGACAGATATTTATTTATTTGCTGTGTCACACCCTGCCTGATAATCGAGTAGCAGCAGGAACCAAAGCTCCCTTCTGATGGGCTATAAATCTGACAACCAAATCAGTTGGATTCTTGTTTTACAGTGCAGCCGATCGGCACGAGATGGAGACAGAGGGTGTGGGAGGGGGGTGCAGATTCCTTCTCCTGCTCCCCACATTAAGGAGGGGAAAGGACCGCTCCTCTGGTTGTCAAAAAGGGCGGACTACTGGCCATTCTGAAATATTTAATTAATTAATTGAAAGCTTTTCTCTTCCATCCCCTACAAACCTGTACAAAATATGAGTTTGCTGCGTGTTCAGGGCTGTTAATAAGGAGGAGCGCCATGCCATGGTGCAGTCTGGAATTGGGTTTCTGTGACCGTCAGGCCTGTTGGACAGGAGGCGTGTGATCACGGGTCCATTTTCCCCAGTTGTGTCTGCTCGGATGGAGAGTGACTTTCCAGGGTCTTAGAGAGAAGGCGTGAGCTGGAGTTGACTGGCCCACCGTCGCCCAGGGAGCCTCATGGCCACGTGGGAACTCGAACTAGAACCTCCCAAGTTCCAGTCCAGCGCTCCACCCATGGCTCTCCACGCCACACCAGAGAGCAAAATGGTGCCCGTAGCAGCTGTTTGGTGGCCTCCCCAGTCCACATCGGGTTTAAAGTCCAAAACCCCTGTTCTTTGACTCTGAGATGGAAAGCAGGGGCTCGGTAGATGCCTGGTCACCAGTAGTGCTGGAGAGAAGAGTGAGAGAACCCGCTGCTCCACTGGGCACTCACGATTTCTCCTTCTGTGCTGCTACAAGGGCTCATTTCCTTATTCAGTTTATAATATAATTTATTCTATTAATAGGAATATAATAAGTAAGGAACCTGAAGTAGCTTACTGCAAAGCTAAAGTAACACGCCCTCTCCTCTCCAGATCATTTTCACAACACCGTGCCTGGCAGGTCAGGACAACACACTGACCGCTGTGCCACACTAATGCAATCCAAAGTGATACACTCTTTTGTCCGTGTGTGTGTGTGTGCGCATCTACATATTTTTTGGAGGAGGGTGATATTAATGTGGCCACCCTGGACAGAATCTTAGGGAGCTTGGATTGGGACCAACGCCCAAAGAGGTTTTGTGGGCGACAACCAGATCAGGCTCAGAAGGGAATGGGCACGTGTCTCGTCTGCTCACCGGACTGGTTTGCAGTACGTGGCCTCTGGATTGGTCAGGCCTGGTACGCATCCTGCCTTCCTGGTGGCTGAGTAGACCTTTCCATTCATGGCGTTCCCAGAGCAAGCCGTGCAAGAAGCATTTTGACCTTCTACCTCAGCCTTTCTGTTCCTCTAGCCCGGCCCAGCATACAGGAACAGGCAGCCCTGCACCCGTGCCTCGGGAAGACAAGACTCTCTCCTGTTCCCGTTCCCTTTCCCATGGGATTGAGTCTGGAGGCTTGCAAAGACAGAGCTCCAGCTACAGGTCATCTCCAGCCCGGGGAACGTGCGCTGGAGAACAGGCGCAAGTCCTGTGCGCCTCGCCCATGTTGAAACGAATTCCAAGCAGGAACGGCGCAGGCAGGGAGCTCATGGGGAAACCCCCTCCAGGGATTGGCTATTCTGTGCAAGGCAGCTCCCCCTGTGCGTATTTGGGCCACTTCCTTGTGGAATTGCAAATACAACACACTATAGTCATCATACGTTAGACTATGTATTACGGGCATTATGAATGAAAAGATGCTTGGCCTCACTAAATGCAAATACAATTATAATAATCATAAAAATAAAAGTGGCTTGGCACTGCAGAAATTAAAAGAAGGTCTCCCCTCCCCACAAAACCCACATTCCACTTTTGTTCCTAAAATGCCGGTTGTTCAGACTGCAGTGATAATTGCCTGTTTGCATGTAATGATGCCGTTTTCCCCCTTAATGTACACTACTTGAGAACAAGGTCAATAAACCTTGTTAAAGGCATTCGTTTCCTTGCCGTAATTCCTCCCTGTGTTTACAGATATTGGAAAATAAGAGGAGAGGGAACCCAGTGGGTGCATGGAGAACTAGCAAGGACAAGCCCTGATTCCCATTTGAGCACTGCTGTGCCTGGAAGGAAAATCTGCAGACTGGGCGACTGCCCGCTCTGACGACTTGGCTGCAGCATGCAGAGGTCTCGAACCAGTCCTGCAGCTTCAGGGGAACCCCGGTCTCAGGCTAGCCAAGGTTCTGGAGGGTACGGAGTGGTGGTGGTGGACAGAACTCTCTGTGCCCCTCAAGGCTTGTCCTACAAGCTGCCCAGCACCCCAAAACTGAGCTAAACGTTTGCCTTCGGGCCCAGTGAAGCCCTCTGTCCCACCCTTGGCCACTGGGAAGTTCAGCTGCTGATGCCGTCTCAGGGAGGGAAGCATGAGCCAAACGGTCCGTTCCCTTTTTCCACACTGAAGCTCTTTCGAGCTCAACTTCTCCCGTTCTGAAGCCTAAAGAATCTCAACGGATGCCAGCAGCCACCTGGCAGAACCGCTCGGTCCACTCCTTGCATTATGAGATGCCCCCAATATTTTCCTAAAAGGGAAGCCGTTTGGTTCCCTTGGATGAGAAAACGTGCAGGGGCTCAAGGGGACGGGCAAAGCGGCAGCGTGGCGGGTAGCTCAGGACCCAGGCCCCGGATGCGTGCGGATCTCGCCGAGGAGAAGGGAACCTGTCGTGCTAGTGCAGCAACGCACGCCTCATTAATCCTCCGGTGTCAGTTATGGCGGTGATATCGTAGCCGCCCGGGCGGCTCTGGTATCACTCTTGTATCTGGGGGAGGGAACATGGCTGGGGTCGCGTGAGGGGTCAGGCCTGCTGAGAATGAAAGGTGGTGGTAACGAGATTGGGGTGGCGGGAGACGTGTCAGGACAGGGACATCTGACAACGGAATGCCAGCCAGACACGTTTCCCGTTGACCTGCCTGGGCTTCCTCCCACGGTTGTGTCAGATTCGGTCGCGCCAGCCCCCTGGATGCGCGAGGGCGGCAAGCGCCGCTTAATGCAGCATCCTCTCCGGGTCTCGCTCACACGAGGCCCTTCTCCTCCTCCTCCCCCACTGCTCGCAAAGTCAGCCAAATGAGCAATGAGGGCTGCAGCCAAGCCTGGCAAGGGATTTCAGTTGCGGCGCCGCAGGCAGGAAACCCACCCGGCGGCGTCTCCCAGCTGCACCGGCACTGCGGCCTGCAGGGAACGGAGCCCGGGACACACCTGTGCAAAGGAGGCCGGCGCTGGCGCTGGCCTAACCCATCCTGACTTTCTGGTCCGGTGGCCAGCAGGTTGCCCTTTGCTCCTCCCAAAAAGCATCAGCAAAGGCAGCCCCAGACAGACCAAGGGAGTAAATGTCGTTGCGGATGTTGAAAAGGCCAGATCATTTGATCTTGATGGGCATCTCTCCTGCTTGCAATCCAGCTTTAGGAAGCAGAGTGAATTGTTTTTTCTCCATGGGCTTCTCTCTCTCTATAGGCCACGGTTTGGGCATTTCCTTTTTTAAACGTGATGGAAATTTGTGCAAATCCGGCTTCTTGTGTAGGGTTATGTGAATCGCACAAAGCACGGTATTTTGTGTGCATCGGTGCCCAAACCTCATGTGGTCGTTCTACAGTTGGCATAAATCCCACCAAGGACCATGTGCTTTTGGGTGCCAGTTGCCACAAATCACCCAATTTAAGGCATATATCTTGGTGGTTTAGGTTTGTTGATTGTGCGATTGTGCAAAATAGCAGTCGACGCTCATACGCTCATTCAGCTCAGCACCAGTTCAGATCGGGCAACCCAGAACTGAGGAGTGGGGGGCAGATCATAAAAATTCACCAGATTTTCCCTCTCTGGTGGATTCTCACACATCCCTAATTACCTGGGATTCGTTTGCTGTGCATGTGAAGCTGTTTGGAGCTCCAGCGGCCTGTGGAACTACACAGTGTGTGGCACAACAGAGGGCCCAGGCCAGTCCCAATGTGAGGGCCGGGACATGGGTGGTGGGCACTCCGGCTAAGATGCTGGGGCCAGGGGGCAGATGCTGGGTGGAGACCTGTACCAGGTTGAGGGGGCCGGGGCACAAGGCCCAGCTTTGAAAAGTCCAAGGTCAACAGCCAGCTAGATCTCAAGGTCCAGGCAAAACAATGCCCAAGGCCAAGCCATGGCTCCAACCAGGCCCTGCTCCCTTCCACCCTTCCTGACCTTGCCTCACCCCAAATGGGACTGTCCTACCGGTACCTCACCTTGGCCATCCATCAAGCCCAGTCTTGTTGGCACTGACTGGCAGCAGCTCTGATCACGCCCTAACCTTTCAGCTGGAGAAGCCCAGGTCTGGACGGGAGCCCTCCACCTGCTGTGCAGTTCCTGCCCAGAGAAAGTCCCTTTGGAATGATTATTTAACAAAACGTAGCTGGTGGACAGAACTTGCTGAGAGTGTTGGCAGTAAATTAGCCAAGAAGCATCATAAATCAACTTGTGATCTGCAAACCTGAGCACAATGTACCAGCTGCGTCTGATACGGTGGCCCACTGGGCCCAATAAACCCCCCGTTTCTGCCATCTGCCTCAGATTGCCGCTCCTGAGCACTTAGAAGGCCCACGCGCCCATGGCTGGTGATCTGCGTTTAACTTGAGGGTCACAAGAGGATTCTCTTCTCTGTCACTTCTCCAAGAAACCGAGCACCGTTAAACGCTGCCCTGATACCATCTCTGTTCCAGGACAACAGAGGAAGCTACTTCTTGAATTTGCTATCTCCTAATAGCTACTCTGCTCTGGCAATTAAAACAGTGGGGCAGGGCGGGGTGGGGTGGGGACAGCCTGTGTGCGTGTGTTGACGGCGAGCAGCTAATAACATATTTCGCAGGCTCTGAAGAAGCGGGCTTTTTGCAGTGGTGACTCAGAGAGGGGCAGCCAGAGCACGGCTGAGCGAACAAAGGTCTGACCGATTTTCCAGCAAGGGTTTTCCCCACAGAATGAGGTGGGCAGTCAGAGACGGCAAGTGACTTGTTCAGCCGCGCCTGGTTCCAAAAGGGGCATCCTGTGGATCTACTGGCTCCGGTCACAGGTCCATCTTGCTTGGCATCCAAAGGCCCTGGGATGTCCTGCTGGTTTTGCCACAGCTGCCAACCAGCCGGAGTCGTGCCGCTCAGTAAGAATGTCATCTTCCTGGCCGGTGGCCAAGCCTGGAGGGCGCCAGCCAAGGAAAGGAGCTATGGCAGAGTTTTCACTATTAGTGCGCAGCAGTGACGCCTTCTGCGAGGTACAGGTGGGACCATCTTTGATCCCAGGAGCTGAGGTCGCAATGAATTCGCCCTCAGAGGTGGCACAGGTCTCTCTCAGTAGAGATGCAGAGGGATCCAAAGCTCCGCCCGCCAAACCACTGGGAATCTTATTCAGCAGACTCTCAGCCTTCAGCGACTTCTGCAGGCACCACATCTGTAGTTGAGGCACATACATAGGGACTAGGAACTTGAGCCTTGCTTTGCAGAGTAGAAACTTTCAGGCTGCTTGGCTGTGGTTGTAGGGCTGCATTGACTTGGGGGTGGGGGGGGGTGAGTAGGCTTGGGGTCGAGCAGATAAGAGGCTGTTTCTAGAACCTCTGGGTATCAAAGTGTCTGATGGAGTCCACAACATTTGGCCTCGGGTTCCCCCCTTGCAGAACAGCCGTCAGCTGGTCTGCGGTTTTGTCGCTGGTGTTTTGGCTCCGGCTGAGGGAAGAGGAGGGGGGTAGAGGGGGCTTGGATAGCAGGCATCCTGTTGGCCAGTGCTTTTGCTCCGAGCTCTCTGAGCGAACCGCATACCTAAATGGTGCTCTCAAGCAGGGCCGGCAGCGATTCAAGGGTGCAGACGTCTAGGTAGCTAAAGCAAGTCTGCTTGCAAAATGAATTCTGTCTAGCACACCCTGAGCAGCAGGGGAAAAGCAAGGCTGAGGTGGCCTGCATATTAACTCTCGTACCTCAGTGTGCTGGATGTAGTTCCAACTGGCAAAATGGAGCCGATCGTTGTAGCACAGACTGAACCTCTTTCCAAGGTATTGCCTGCAGAGAGCTCAGCGAATGCACGCGGCACGTACTCTGTGTTCCAGAAAGGGCCAACTAATGCAGGCAGCAGGTCCAGCGGGGGGGGGGGGGCAGAGCTGCTCGAGGACCGAGCTGTGTGTCTCACACACCCTGCCTCCCCTCCCCAAAGCTTCCCCACCACTCACAGGGTCAAAAGTCACAGCTAGAGCTGAACCAAGTTCCAACGACCAGCAGGGTTGCCTTCTCTGCAAGGAACAGTGTGGTGCCATTTTGTCTTTCGTCATGGAGAGCGAGTCACCTGGAGCTGTCCCGGGATGCTAGCAAGGTAGCTTTGCAAAAGCCAGTCGAGGAATCTGTGTGTCTTTCTCCGTGGAAGAAATTGCAGCCCTCAAGAATGAATATGACTCAGAGAAAAGACCGAACCCAAGAAAAGACCCCATTCCCCACAACCGGCCCTGTTCTGAGCAGCAGGGCATTTTTCAGTCTTCCAAGATGCATGAATGACCCAGCTATGGGTCCTTCTGTTTCATGCCATCATGGCCTGTACCCTGAGGCTGCCTTTTGAGCTTGTGTGGAGTAGTGGTTAGAGTCAAGTTAAGACTGGGGAGATCCGTGAAGCTCCCTGAGTGATTTGGGCTGCTCTCCCTCCCTCCCTCCCTCCCTCTCAGTCCAACTTTCCTTGCGAGGCTGTATTAGAGACAGACCGGATGGGAGTAAGAACCTCGTAACCCACAACTGCCTTGACTCGCTTCCTTTGTGCCCCCAGCTTCCACTTGACAGTATTGTGTGTCACTGCAGCTTGTCTTACTCTTTTACTCTTGTGCAATGGTTCGGAACCATCCCCTCTTTTTCTTCCCCACACCTCCCCCTTGGTGTGTGAGGTATTAAAAGATGGCCGGCAATGCAGATTTTCCTCTCCTGTTAAAAAGAAGATCTAAGGAGGAAACTGGGAGAAAACACATCTGTGGGGAAGAGGTTGAATGTTGCCAGAGCGCCCGGTCCCAGTCCAAGCTGGGGTTGCAGAGTAGCCCTGTTGGATGCCTAGTGGGCCAGGCGGGAGAAGGCAATGCACTCTCTGCATTGTTCCACCTTCCTCAGACCCTCAAAGGTGGTCTTCATCAAATGCTTGGGAGTGAGACGGATGCGCCCTTTGGGGTCCATTCTGGCAGTAGCTACTCCTTCAAGCCAGGGGGCCATGACTCCTACTGGGGCAAAATATGGAGACATGTCACTTCTAAGAGGAGAGGCCAACCACGGGGGAGCGTTCCTCCCACAACAGCTTCTTCTCCCATCCTTCTGGGCTGTAACATCCACCAGAACTGGATGCCGGACAAGACATTTGTCCTTTGTCACTTTTCTTGGCCCTTCATGGCGCCATAATCTGGACACAGCAAGGAAATAATTGTACGAGAACAGCCTGTCGTTAGGAGGAGATGAGGGAAACAGAAGGCTTCGCACTGATCCTGATAAGCCCGGCACATCAGCTGTAACTTGGCAGTGCCAGCCATCTCTCGTTTTGGCTCGGGAGGGAGTACGGGGTTGCCAAACAACCGGTTTTGGCTTGGATGTCCTGGAACCGAGTGGCCTTGTCCCCCCTCTGATCCCAGAGAGCTCCCTGAGTTCAGTCCCAGCCTCACGTCCTGAGCTTCTTAATTCCAACCCCCAAATCCAAGGCATGGCAGCAACAAGGGCTCCAGGTCTGCAGCTGAGCAATCTCTTTGCGCAAAAAAGGTTGCCTATCCAACCTCTTGGCACCTCCACTAAAAAGGAACTCAAATCTTGGAGAAAAATCTGTGTGCATCACCCCCCCCCTTTGTGTTGAGCTCAGCCTGAATTACCTCCTGAAACGGTACTGTGAAGGCTCAAAAGGTTATAGCAGAGGCAACATAAACCCAAATGCGCACTGTTTCAGGACTTGGCAGCACGGAGCACGGGGGCACCTCACTGTGGGCTTGCACCGCCAGAACTTTAGGAAAGGCGGCTTGAAAAACCGTACTTCTTTCAGCCAGTGAAGCAGAACTAGAGTGCCCATCTGGGTCTCCAAGTTCCCAGAAGGCCACTGCCCCTTTCCTGACGCAGCCTCTCTCCAGCCACCAATGGTTCAGTGTCTTCCCAGCAGTCGCAGAGGGAAAGTTTAGAGAAAACCTGAAAAGTCAGCCTACAGTTTACTTACCAACAGAACCGACCTTAAGCTAAAATGGCCTAGTGGGTGTTGTGATTTGAGCTCCACCCCTTTCACCTGTAGCCCCACCCACTTCTGAGATCCCTCCCCCCCCAGCTTCTTTGAAGCTGAAGAAGATCCAACCGCCCTGCAAGGTATGTGACTTGCAAATTGTCCCTTTTGATGTATCCTATTCAAGACAGCCGGGAGGCTAACAACTGGCAGTGCGGCCATCAGATTGTACTGTGAATAGTGCAAGACGCCCAGGTACCCCCATCAAATATCTCCCCTTCTGCACACTCCCTTCTGACACCGACGTACATCTTGCCGACGCATCCGTGCATCCTTTCCTCCTCCCCGTTTAAGACAAGGCCCCAAAAGGTGGGAGGATGAGCTTCTCCTGGTCAGGACTGCTCTGTCGCCGCTTTCTCCGGAATAGCTGCCGTTGTCTCTGAAATTCCCCCAAATGCAACGGAGGCTAAAAATAAACAGCAGGGTTGGGGGGAAGAAACCCATCAGTTAATTAGCAGATGACTCTGGCAGCCTTCCTTGGCTGCTGCTGCTTCTGAAGTCTTCCTTCAGAGAGATGGATGTGGGTGTGACATTTATGCCCCTCTGAAGAGAGCTCTCGGTTGCCGGCTCAGCATAAATGTTAGAGATGTCTAAAGAAACGTTGGCTAAGCCCCTGCAGTACCTGGGGCAGCCTTCCCTTGCCTGATTTACCGGACTGCAATTCCCATGATGCCCAGCCGGTATGGCCAGCGGACGTCTCCCCGGGGGTGAGCCATGAGGCTTACCTGCCCAAGGCGGGGCCAGTGCGGGGCTGCTTCAGGGGGTCTCCTGACCCCCTGCAGGCAAGCCAGGCGCACTGGCAACGAGACTTGCTTTATCGCAGAGCACCACCGGCTCCAGGTTTTCGATGGAGCTGGGCTTCCATTCCCTTCCTGTGTCGAAACTCCTCGAACTTTCCATGAAATATGACCCAGCAAAAGTGCCTGTATTTCTTGTGCATGTGAAACCGTCTGCGCTTGCGCACTCTCCGTTTATATGCTTTATTGATGCTTTTTACTCTTTCATTAGAGGTCTTTTTACAGCAAATGCTCTGCAAGGATATTGGCTATAAACTAAGAACAGTAATGAGGGACTGTTTTTGTTTCTTTGGTCCTGTTGATTTATTATTGTAGATGTTCTTTGTCTGTTATTATCCTTTATTTAATTAACTTTATTTCAACATTAAATATGGTTCATGGAGGAAAACATTACTGGGCCTTTTAATAGTGTTGCCAGAACAGATAAGTTGGATTTGTTTCATGGCTTGGATCCTGGGATAGTATTTTTGTCATGTGACTTGTGGTTGGTAATTGGTTCTAGGTGGAAAAGAGCGTCTGTCGGCCAGTTCAGGACTGCACCAGGAGACCTGTGAAAAGACTCTCTTTCCAGGATAACACCAAACATCATTGAAGATACATTGGAGTGGTCTTTGGGTTTATCCAATGTTAGGCCTACTTAGAACATCCCTATTAAAGTGAATAGATCTACTCTTGAGTTTTGTATCTACCGTGTTTCCCTGACAATAAGACCAGGTCTTATATTAATTTTTGCTCCAAAAGACACACTAGGGCTTATTCTCAGGTGATGTCTTACTTTTTTCATGTGCAGCAATCTACTTTTATTCAAATACAGTCACGCCATCTTCTGCTGGAACATCGTCATAACTCTCCAAACCCCAAATTGTGCTGCAACAGATGTACTAAATGTGTCCATCTGGCTGACGATCTTAACTGGGGCTTATTTTGGAAGTAGGGCTTATATTACAAGCATCCTGAAAAATCATGCTAGGGCTTATTTTCCAGGTAGGCCTTATTTTTGGGGAAACGGGGTACTTTGTTAGCAATGCCAGTGCTACCCATTTGAATGCCTCTAAGAATGGCATCCTAGAGCTCAACAGTGATGTATAGTCTTTTCCTCTCTCAAGTCTATCCTGTAGTAAGTTATTCTCGGGTGCCCATCTGGTCCTGCCAATCTGATTCTGCTCCTGTTTTCTCTCCCAGCATCATTGGATGGGCATCACAGTTTGATCTGAATCTTTACGTTGCAGTTCTCTGAGTGACAAGTCCAATCCAACATGGTTGTCAGATTCTCTGCTGAAATCATGGTTAATTATTTCGACAGTGTTCTCACAATTCACTGTGCTTGTAGCACAATCAAAACAGGAGATAAGATGATCCTGGCAGGCTTTGTTTTTGACAAATCCGAACTGGCTTCTAATTACTGCATCGTTATCACGATGCTGACAAACTGACTTTCAACTATCATTTGTTCTAGGATCTTCCCTAGATGCCAAACGGAAGTGTGCCTTTCCTAGATCAGCCTTCCCACCCCCCTGCCCCCATTTGCAAGGTTGGGACATCATTTGCTTGTCTCAGCTAGGTGACAATCCACTCATTTTCCAGAATTTCTCAGTGATGCACACTCCCCACACCCCCATTAAACTGTTCATTCCCAAGGGATTCAGTCCAGGGTGAAATCCTACAACCAGAAGTCTGTCTGAGATGTAGAAATGACTCGTCATGGTCAGGTTGAAGGGACCTGGATCCTAATAACCTTGTGCCACTGCTGTTTTTCAGCCATTCCTAACAGTCACCTCCAATTGATTCTCAGGCCAGCGCTAAACACAGGGCTAATCCTGCTTCTCTCCTCCAGTCCTGAGCAAGAACAAGACCTTAGCAAAGCCATCTGACTGAGCTTCCGACTGCTCAGCAAAGACAAAGAGAATGGATCCCTTTTCACCAAACAATTTCCTTCCAAGCTGAGGAAAGGTAATTCAGCCAACGCCAGAGACAGGGCTGAATGCAGACCGTTGAAGATGAAGCTAAATGCAAAGAATTCTTGCAAGTGTATGAGGATATAAGAGGAGTGGCGGAAGAGGAACTTCAGTGCCCTCTGCCATTCCGTGCCCCTTCCCACAGCTAGCCAGATCACGCTTAATTATGCAAAACAGCAAGATAAAATATGGAATAAATTATGCCAACAGGAAAACATATGCAGATGGACGTGAGTTTGTCAGGGTCCGGGAATCTGTTTTTCTTGGCTAGCCAGCTGGTTTCGTGGGGCAGAGAATTTTAATTCCTTTCTGGAATTCACACAACCCTGACCAAAGCTTTCCATGTGACAGAAACAACCACATTTTAACAAAGCACCTTTGTTTGCTTGTTTCTGCTCAGCCTTCCAGATGAGGGAGTAACAATGGAGCATGGCCCTTCGGAGAGAACCCTTTTCAAAACAAAATGCATTTTTCCCCACGACGTATTTATGAAACTAACAATTTTGCACTCGTGAGACTCTGTCACTCAAATGTGCATCGGGAAAAGCTGAGCAAATGGCTCCCCCCCCCACCCCCCATCAATGACTTCCTAAAGAAGGGATGGGAAGTGCTGCGCACTGAGTTTTGGAAGAGAGCAGAGGAGAATATTTTACCAAACAACACAGCAATCAAAACCCTTTCAAGCATTTTGGAGGAGTTGTTTTTTAAATGCTGCCTGTATAGACATGGCTCACAGTTTGTCAGAGGGTTTTCTAAAGATCTGATGTGAGTTTTCAAGCTCTCAGGAACGAGGTAGTTTCCGAGTTAAATATAGGAGCGCAGCTCGCAAGAAGCTATTCCACATGGACTTCTTGTGAGCTCAAGGAAGCTCTCTGAGATGACATTTCCCACACTCCACCCGCACACACACACACACACACCCCTTTCAGAAAAGGCCTCTGCACAAAGCCCACACCAAACTGTCAGATATCCAAGCTGTAAATCTCTACCATGCTTCCATCAACCGAAGTTATCAAATCAGAGTGAAGCTAACCTGGAGGATGAATGGACCAGTCCCTCGGTGACTTACTGATGGGCCAGTCTGAATTTCCCATCTCCAGCAAAAACTTTGCTGGCCACAGAAAGAGAGGCACTGTTTTTGTCTTGTGTCTACTGGACAAAGCATTTATACAAAACTCTTCCGCTCTCTGGGGGTTCAGGGACCACTCTTGGAGTGGTGTTGATGAGTACTCCAATAACCTTGGTCTCCTTGGAGTTCTCATTTTATTTTTAAGAGCAACCGATGATGTCTCTCTTCTTGGTTCTTTAATCAAATTGGAGAATATCACATTGGAAAATGGAATTCATCTGATGGTCTTGTCCAGCCTGGAAGCCAGCTAACCCATTTCCTAGGCTGCTTGGCAAAAATGCCAACTCGCTCATTGAGGAGTTCAAAGAGAGCTGCATGAAGCTTTCAGGGGAAAGCACTGCAAACAGCTTATAACAGCCCTCTCCGACCAGGGGATCTCCAGATCGACTCGACTACAACTCCCATCATCTGGGGACGATGGGGCTGTAGTGCAGCACATCCAGAGGGTGCTTCAGTGGGGAAGGTGGATACAGATCATTCCTAAATCTCCCCACCCATCTTTCCCCCCATCCAACTGCCTCCTTTCCCCTTTTCTTCTCTCCTCCACCCCAAAGCACCGCCACGTCATTCAAGCTGTGACCCAAAGCTGAAAACCATCATTCAAGTCACTTACAAACTGCTCGCATTTAAATTCACGTCCACTTGGGGTTTTGTTTTTGCTCTGTTCATCTTAAAGAAACTGTCTGCTAGGCTTGCTGTGCAGATTAGATCATTGCTGAAAGATCTTCTTCTCTTTGTTCACACATACAAATGGGGCATTTTCAGCTCCTGAACATTTGCGTTCCCAAATCCTCTCATCATTTGTCGCTTTCCTATTTGGCACCTTTGAGAATCCTTTTGTTGTGTGCCTTTCTATCTGCAGCTGATTCGAGGCAAACGACCTTTGGGTGGCAAAGCGAACGTGACTCGACTTCTCCTCCGGTGCTTGCTTATTAACATGTGCTTAATTGCCTTTATAGACCAGCTTTCTTCCAAAGAGCTCACCCTCACAACAGACGGCCCTGCAAAGAAGGTTAGGCAGTTCGGCTGAGAGCCAATAACTGGTGCAAAGCAAAATTCCCAGCTAAGAGCCAGGAAAACCTTCCTCATGCAAAGCATGTATCCCATTGCAATTCCATGGACCCCCTCCGAGGCGCCGTTCCAGCAGCGAGCCCCTTTTGCCAGTGGCAGTTCGTTTGCTGATTGCCTGCAGCTTTTTGGGGTGTAGCCCCAAGGAAGGAGCTGTGCAGGGTTGCTCCTTGGCCTTCCTTGGTGATACTCCGTCTGACCCTTGCTAGCGAAGTCTCTTTGCAGGCGATCTCCTATTGTGGAGGGGGAGAGAGAGAGAGAGGGAGGGGGGGAGAGAGAGAGAGAGGGAGGGAGGGAGGGAGAGAGAGAGCCCTTAAATATTTATGCCAGATGAGTATCTCCTGGCTTGTCTTACAGCTTTAGTCTGATGGAGAAGGGAGTCCTTCTAGAGTTTGACCAGCCCTCAGGGACCAAGAACAGCCAGTGTTTACAGTGGCTTATGCTGCTGAAGCGAAAATGGAAGTCAAGAGCAAAACTTTAAAGAATGCTTCCCTGTCCCAGGGCTTCCCAGATGTACCGGACTGTAACTCCCAACATTCCCAGGCACAACGGCCATTCTGCACTTCACCGCTAAGCCTGTTTGTTCTCCTGAGAATGCAGGAAGAGCTCTTCCCGATCAGGCCCAGGTCTACTCTAGTCCAGGATTCTGCTTGCACAGAGGTCAGCCAGCTGCCACAAGTTCCCTCAAGCAGGGCGCAATCGCAACACTATAGCAGTCAAACAATACACGAAACAAGCACTTTCCCCTGCCCAGCATTCCCATCAACTGGTCTACCGCCTCTGGCACTGCAGGTGGCGTAGAGCCAGAGGGACAAGGAACCATGGAAAGCTTTCTCCTCCATGGCCTCTTTCTTTCCCGCCCCCTTTGAAAGCCATCCAAGATGGCAGTCTTCACCGCATCCTGTAGAAGTGAATCCCACAGTTTAACGGAGTGCTGCATGGGAGCAGAGGCAGGGATGGACGGAAAGGGGGTCAGGCAGCAGATGGCCAGCCGGGAGCTGAAGTGCAAAGACTGGGGAGGGCGACAGCTGGGTGAACACACAGAGCAGCTTGCCCGGACTGGCCCCGAGAAGGGCAGGGAAGAAGCAGCGACCAGAAGAATCCGAGCTGGCAAGACGCGCCGAAGCTGGCTGGGATCACCAAAGGGAAGGCACCATGTCAGCCACTGCCCCTCGGGGGCCTTGATATTAGAAGCTGAGCCCGTGCCTGTGACCTCAGAAGTCAGGGACTCATCTGCCCTTGTCCAGGTGATCTTGCTTCCAGTTCTAGCTCCTCCGCAAGTTTCCAGCATTCGATGACCCGTTCGGGAGACTACCTGGGCAAGGCAAAGCGGCCAGGCCTCTGTTAGGGTAAGAGCTGTCCCTCTCCTGAGGGGAGCTAACGAAACAAAATCCTTTGAGAGGGGCCAGCTGGGTGGAGCTGGGGGGCTCCATTGGCCTAGCAAAATCTAAAGCAGCTCCCTGACTGAGCCCGCTGTGGATCACAGAATCCCCAGTGCTCTCTCCAAACTGCAAACTCTGATGGAAGGCCTGAGTCTCAAACTTTGGCAGCCACTGGGGTTCACGGTGGGAACTCTGGGCTGGGTCAAGAGATGCCCAGCAGTTCGGAGCACGTGCTCTCAAGCTGCAGCTTGGCCCGGCGTTCGAACCTCTTCATCTGAAACGGTGCTAAAGGGCCCCACAGTTACTGCGGAAGCAACCTTGCAAACTCTCCACCCGATTGTCCCTCATTCTCCCGTTTGCTGCCACTTCGTCACTGACCGCCGCCAACTGTATTTCCGTTTAAATGATACCGGTTATTTCCAAATCCGAATCTATGTATATCGTTTAGCGCACGGTAGTTTATGCAACTCAGTCCGCTCCGTTTGTGGAAGGGTTTTTCTGCTCTTGGCGGCGGCCTCGTGAATTAGATTTTCCTGTCTCGCTTTTGCCCCCTTGGGGGATTTAATTTTTTTATTTATTTAAAACATTTCTATGCCGCCCCATTTGCCGAAGCCTCGGGCGGCTCACAAGCCTTGGGGATCAGTCTCACGCATCCTCTTCTCCTCGTTACCTTCTCCTGGCCTCTCGTCCTTCTCCTGGGCATCTCTCTGATGCCAGCACCATCCTCTTCCTTTCCCCAGCCTGCTCGCGCGACTGCTCGCTTCTTCTCTTCCAACGCGAATTTCCATGTGTGTGTCAGACACAGGCTCACTGCTTCTCCCGCGGCTGGCTCCCCTCGCCCTGTAAAATTTATTCTGAGAATCAGCCTTCTCCCCGCCGTGCACTGCTTGGCTGTAAATCTGATAGATAAAGTGGGTCAGTGCGTATGGAGGGAGACGGCCTGGGGAACGGAGCTTAGGGGTGGCGATTGGCGGAGCAGAGCTTGTGGGCAGTGCATCCGGAAGCGGGGTAAAGATGCCGAAGCGAGTGGGCCGCTGTTAGCCCATTTCACTAGTAACATCCAGCTGAATGCAATGAATAGGTCCCCAAAGTTCATTGCCCTTTGTGTAGGAAGAAGCCAGACAGAACTTTAATGAGGGTGATATCAGTAACAGCCTCAGTGGATGTACAGGAATCTTGTTTCTGCTCGCCAAACCTGTGAGCTTGCCCTCTTAGCAACCCTGAGCGTGAACTGGGGAGTGCGTCTTCCAGAAAAGTGGCAAACTTCGAAAACTGTGCCTGTGTTTATTTTGCATGAATTTCCCCGTTCAGTTTTCGGCAAATGTTGATGATGTCTTAGTGCAAACGGGCACTTGCACCCACGCACGAGTCTCCTGGAGCAGGATTAATGTGTTAGCACACGGGAAAATTTGCGCAAGCTTGGGCGTTCTTTGCAGAAAGTTCACATTCGCTGGCTGTGCATTTTCCCCGTTTCCCCTATTTGCTGAAAACACGCAATAGTCACAACAGGAGTACAAATTGAGGAAAGATGGAAAATGCCGTGGATGCACGGAGAATCTTGGGTGAGCCCAAAGACTGCTTTTTCACCTGTACTTTTGCTCTCTTGACAAATGAAATCTACAAAAGTTGTTACGAAGTGCAAACTTCGGAAGAGTGGCATCCAGAGTTAAAACTGGTGCTTTTCATACTGCAAACGAGGTTGGCTGTCTCTGCTTTAAACCCCATCTAGAAGGACTGGAGACTATCAGATCCAACCCCTCATGCATTTTGAGCTGGACTCCTGGAGTTGACTGTCGCTAGTAAACCATTTCAAATTGCTCTCATAGATTGATGCTAGGTTTACCTTTTGTGATTGCAAAATGTCTGTTAGGAGACAGAGTGGGGATGGTTGCATTGTGAATCGTAAAGCGCCCCTTCATTTCTGTGCCTTGATTTCTCATTCAAGATAAACTCCCCCTAAGTCCTCATTCGGGCCTTCTACTAAAGCCAGGCTTTTATTCTGGCTCTGCAGACTCCACGGGTTAGATATTCTGATGTGTAAAAGGAGGAACGAAACCCATTTCCTCCTGCCTGTCAATGGCATGGGGTGATAACATGCACTTGGATGGAAGGACAGAATAAATTTTGCTCTCCTGGTGACAGTTACATTGGATTCTGGTCTGTAACAAGCTATGAAGATAAGATATTAAGTATCTGAGTGGAGCATATTATTCGATCTGTTTCCCCCAAGTTCTCAGTACTGTGAATCGCTTGTCTCTCTCGGACTGGCATTGAGGTTCAAATATAATTTCACCATTTCAGTCTTTGTTTAAGAAAGGTGAAAGAGGTCATTAGACTTTCTCTCTCTCAGCATTAACCAGCAGGATTCCCTTTAGCCATACATTTCCTGGATCTGCTTTGCTTAGCGGGAGCTGCAATTGGCAGCCCCTGTGTCTTGGGGACCATTTGGCGCAGGAGATGGCATGAACTGTATTCACAGCTTTAGAAACCAGCCGGGTTTGGGCTCTTTCTTTCGATCCCGACTTCCCCAGGATCAAGTCTTTCCTACTGTGTGAACTTCCTAGCAATCAAAGGATATTTGAGCTGACAATTGAACTTCCACAGAATCCCCCAGAGTAGGCAGCCAATTCATTTGGAACTGTTCCTGGCTTGTTCTCCTTATTAATACACCCCTTGAGCAATTTTCTAAGGACTGGCTAGCATATCCTGCATTAAAAAGAGCTCCTTTCCCCTTTGATTTATGGAGAGAAGCCCAGTGCCGGGAGGCACAGCACCGCCGCAGAATTCATTCGCTGCAACATGGATTCCCTGGCTAGTTCCCTCTTCACTGCAGAGCCACCTTCCCCCCCGTCATTCACCCCAGGTCACAGTCCCACACAAAGCGAGGTGCCATTTCGAGCCCATTGATGTCAGTGGGACGACATGAGCTCGGGGGTCAGCGGAGCCCCGTTCGGTTCTGTGGGCCAAAGTGAATGGGAGAAAGGAACAGATCGCGTAGTATTAGTGGATCACCCCCGCCTGCAGGTTCAATCTTCCACTGGAAGGGGAAGGACAAGGTGGTCAGCTTTGGCCTGGGCTAAGGTCAAAAGCTGGGGGCATTGCTCGGACAAGGTGGTCAGCTTTGGCCTGGGCTAAGGTGGCTCCCGTGTTCCTCTGGGTCACTGACCCCAGCGTGCCTCCTCCTGGGTTACTCAAGGAAAATTCAGCTCCATCTCATGCTTGGGTCGGATTGGCCTTCAGCTGCTTCCTGTACAGAGATGGCGGCTGATGCACAAAGAGACACAACAGCTTGCCTCCTCTGTCGCAGAAACTCACTCATGCCGAGGTGTGACAGGCGCCACCGAGGCTGCGGCAGCGTTGCGGAGACAGAAGGCTGGTGCCCACCGCGCCTTTGACTTCCGTGGGATGGAAGCGGCACGAGAGCAAACTCTTTCCTGCCCCTTTAGCAGATCAGCCGAAACTTGGCCAGACAGGTGCCCCCCCCCCCATGATGCCCATAAGTGCCACTTTGGGGGGGGGGGGCTTCCTTACAGCCGTCCTTTCAAGGTCACTCTGAACCGCATGCCTGGATGTGGTTCTTCCCAGCCGCATCCTCTCAGGGCCGGTGTCAGTCAGAGCTCCGGGAGGGCGAAAGGTTTTATATTTTCCACAGCGCTGTTTTGTCACTGTCAGTCAGAATTCACAAGGCCCCTGGACTTCTGTAATGGCCGCTTCTCGTTAAGGCAGCAGCCACGATGCCAGAAGCTTCTTGGGTCTTGGCTCCACTTCACCAATTCCTGAGTTACTTGGCAATTCAGGAGCTGAACCTCCATGCCTGAGGGCAAGCAAAAACGACTTTTGCTCTCTCGCAGCCCCGAGAGCCCACCAGTGCTGGGCATTTGGTTCAGCTTAAATGATTAGCCCTGGATCGGAGCCTCAGCTGGGTCCAGACAGCGCTGCTATTCCATGACAGATGAGATTTAACCTCCCTGAGGCGGGGGGCTTCGAGTTCTGGGGGGTGCTGCCACTCCAACGTCTCTGGTGATAAAGGAAATTAAAGGAGATGCCCCGGAGCCTGTAATTCATCAGGTTTATTGAAGGGAGAGAAAGTTTGCTCTTTCCAAAACTTCGGTTTGTCATTGTCATCGTGACACCTGCACCGTGTGTGGGGGAAAGAGTTGGGCCAACCCCCCCGGTGGAGGGTCCTAGAGAGAAACCTGCAGCTGGGGGAGGCCGATGCACTGGGGCGGGGCGGGAGAGGCCATGCCAGGTACCTGTGGTCAGTCCCTTTTCTGCCGCTCATCTCTGAGGGCACAGCCTGATGGGACGGGGCCTCCAAAGACCATGTCCCTCTGCATTCCCGCTCCTCAGCCATCGCGAGAAGAACTGCACGGGCAACCCTCCCCGGTTGCAACTGGGCCTTGGAGGGGGTGAAGGGGCGTGTTGGGCGGAGGAGAGGAGGTGGGTGCAGTGGGCACAGACCCGCCCTCATCAGCTGGCTGAAAGCAGCCGTCTAGAGAAAAGAGCAGTCATGCCACCTCCGAGCCTCCTTCCAGGCGCTGGAGGCAAGCATCGCCGAGTTCAGAGGCACCCACGCACCGCGGACGCAGGACTGCGCCCGGATCCGTGCCTCACTGCATGTACAAACGGCGGTTGAAGCCCCAGCGGGGAGGGTGTTTAAGGACTGACTGCACAGGCACATGGCCGGCACGTCAGGAACAGAGCTGGTTGGGGCTGGGGTCAGACTAGATGGCCCAGGAGACCCCTTCTGACTCGCTCTGTTTCTGTGTTTCCAAGTCCCTTTCCTAGTCTCCGCGTCTGCAAGGCAGACCAAGCTTAATTTTGACTTAGGGTGCTGCTTGAATAGGGTGTTTGACCAGTTCATTAGTTGATCCAGCATGCGCTTTGCAACCAATGAATGGTCTAAATATATCCGTACGTTCTCAACCTCCATATAGATCCTTCTTGTCACCGGAAGCCAAGATGCACTAACTGGCCATTTGTTAAGCAGAAGCTGTCATGCAGAGTTAAAAGGAAGAGCCATCTTTAATCCTCGGTTACAGTCAGAGCCAGCAGAGTTTCAAACTGCACAATAAAATTTACCCCCAGCACTTCCAAAAGGCCTCGAATCAATTCGGTTCTGGTTGACAGAGCCACTGCTCAGCTTGATTGAAGCTCTCACTCCCAGGGACTTGGTAGGAGGGCTGGTAAATAGTCACATGTTCCGTTTCCAGGGTGCAACTGGCAATTTCCAATTGTGTGACTATCCATCTCATTTGGCTCTTTCCCTGTCACTTCTGCCTTGCCGCATTCGTCACCGGTAAGCCCACGCCTGGCTTCGGGAACCGAGCAGCGATCGTCTCACTGGACATCGGCGAGCGAATGTGCAGGCCGGCCCAGTCGTGTCACGGAGGGCGAGGGCAAGTGAGAGCAAGTGAGGGAAATTTAAACGATCCTCTTTGCCGCAGGGGCAAGAAGGATGGCCTGGCCAGGGAGGTGTACTTAGGGGCACTGCCAGAAATGTCCTTGGAAAACAGCCCGGAGCTTAACTAAGCCTACAAAATTTGTGTCTCTCTGCAGTGCAATGCTCGCAGCAGATTCTTCTCTCACCTGTATTGCTGCTGAAAATGGGGGACGCTCTCCCATATGCAGCGCACATACCCATGTGGTGTGGAATTGCCTTTTGCCCTAGCAGTGGGTAGACCCACACGTGCTCGTCATGTCCACCCTCCCCTGTCAGCCTCTTGCCGTGCCAAGTCACGTAACTAACTTGCGGCAGCATGAGGACCCTGGGAGCAGAATCCTAGGATGCTAGAATAGTAGAGTTGGAAGGGGCCATGAAGGCCATCAAGTCCACCCCCTGCTGTTGCAGGACACCACGTTACAGCATCCCACTCAGAGGGCTGCCCAGTTTCTCCTTGAATGCCTCCAGTGTGGGAGAGCCCCCCGCCTCTCCAGGCAGCTGGTTCCCCTGTCGTGTTGCTCTGACAGTGAGGAAGCTCTTCCTGATGTCCAGCCTGGATCTGGGTTGCTGCAGCTTGACTTGATTATTCCGTGTCCTGCACTCTGCCATCAGCAAGAAGAGATCTTGACCTTCCTCTTTGTGGCAGCCTTTGAGGGACTTCTAGAGGGATACCTTGTCCCCCCGCAGTCTTCCCTTCTCAAGGCTGAACATGCCAGTTCCCTCAGTCCCTCCTCACAAGGCAGAGTTTCCAAACCCTGGGTTATTTTTTTGCCCTCCGCTGGACCTTTTCTAATTTACTGCATCTTTCTTAAATCTTGGTGCCCAGAACTGGACATAGTATTCCAGATGGGGTCTGACTAGTGAGGAGTATGGAGGAACTACTACTTCTCGTGATTTGGAAGTAATACTTCTGTTAATGCATCCCAAAATAGCATTTGTCCTTTTGGTGGCCGCATCACATTGTTGGCTCATGTTTAGCCTAATGTCCACAATTACTCCGAGATCTTTTTCTTCCTCAGTTCTGTTGAGAATAATTTGAGAGAAATGGACATTAGGGCTTCTTTCAATTAAAAGGGAAAGCACTGTAGTGGTAATGACACTACATTGCTTTTGTCTGCAAGGAAAATTATTTTATCACATAAAACATATGTACTGAAAGTTGTTTCCATATATTAGGGGGGTCAAACTTCTTTTGGCTCAAGGGTCCAGTGCATCTCCACTCAAGTCCAGAACCTAAAGTTACCTGCTTCATACGTGTGCTGTTTATTATTCTTTAATGGCATCTGTGAAATCTTAAACACCCAAAGAAATCATTGCAGTCCAATATATGGACTAAATATCCAGGGAATATTCAGCTTTGGTGTTACAGAGCAGTACCCATTCTTCTTTTCCCCCACAATTGCTAACTCACATCATGTTTTTGTGGCGGTCTTAAATAGTTTGAGCTGCCCACTTGATTTGGTTTTCTTGAACCAGGTAAAATTTTGAGGAGTGTGTACTTCAGTGATGATTAAAGACTGTTCCAGTACAAAATTTATCAGTGTAATAACCTCCACCCCAAAAGAGGCAACTGGGCATTGCAAAAACATTTTAATGAAGCAATTAAATTACTCCCTTTAACCACTGGCAATTACCAGCCAAGAATCTCTTATTAAAGATCTTTTGTCATATCCCTGATTCATATGCAGATCCCTTATTCAATAGAATAGAATGTCCAATAGAAAGGAAACAAATTTTCCCTGCAGTTAATGCAGCTCAGAGCCATAGCTTTGATAGGCAGATGCCAAAGCTGCCATCTTCTGATTTGGCATCGAGCGGTGCTGCCCACAGGAATTTCTCCAGTTCCCAAAATGTGCCCCCAAATGTCAAGTACCCCATCCCATCATGTTTCTAGACCTCATGGGTTGCTATGGCCATCCATTGTGTGCAATGCACTTTTAGGCATGCCTACTCAGAAGAACACCCCATTGAGTTGAATGGGAGTAGCAGGGGCCCGAGGCTCTGGCTTGGGGGTTCCAGGCTGGCCACCTGGCGTGCCCTCTGCAGGGAGGAAAGCACTCAGGCCAAGATGCCTGCCATACACTTAGCTGGGGGAGGGCATTGACCTCGATGGGGCCTGTTTCTAAGGAGGCGTGTGAACTGTGAACTGAGGCAAGGGTTTCCCCCCCGGGATACAGGGCCCGGAAGCAATGCCCAGCCTCGTATCCTTCCAGCTCCACATCGCCCTCCCACTTACATGACATTTCTTCCTAGGGCGCTTCTGTCTTCTTATTCTTTTTTTTAAACTTCAGCTGTTTAGTCATTTTCTTAATTAAATATAGATTATGGCTCTGGGACTAAGAGAGGATTATTTATTCATGAGCGAGTTAGACTTTTTTTTCAAGTCTTCACAGTGGGTGGATTATTTTATGACTGGCTTTGCAGCTATTGGAAGGGCTAGCGTTAAAATCCCCCTCAATCCCACGGGGATTCAAGCCCCACCCCTCAGCCCCGCACGCCCAGCCCGAATCTGCCGGAGGGGCGTAATCGCGCTGGCTGACCGTTCAGAGCTGCAGGCTGGGGAAATGGTAAGGGGAGGACCACCAGGGCTGTAGCCCCGGACTTTCCTCTGGAGCCCCAAAACTCTGGCAGGCCAGCTGTTCGATCCCGCAGCTGCCCATGGGCACCTGTTGAAACACAGGTGCGCTCCACCAAGCTGAGGTGTCGTCCTTGGTTTCCACGCAGGGACGAAGGCGCATCTTAGATGGGGCTGAGGATTTTCCCAGGAGGGGCACGGAGGGAGCAGGAAGGTGGCCTGCAGAGCATCAGAGATGGACCCGGTCCATCTAGACCAGCATTGTTCTCACACCATGGCCAACTGCCTGCCCAGAAGAACCCACACACAGGGCATGAATGCAGCCGCGCTCCTGGAACCACCATTTAACTCTGCACCGTATGAAGAACTCCTTCCTTCTATCCGTCCTGAATTGCCCCTCCTTCCCATCAGCTTCATGGGACACCCTTTTTGTGTTTTGGGGATGGGAGGGAGGGAGAGATGGGGATGCGGGGGCTCTGCATGGCCCCAAATGCCTCGGGTAGGCGCTGAAATGCCCAGCTGCGTTGCTGACAGCCCGGCGTAATTCTGGGAAGAGCTGCTCCGTGGGGATTCCCTGGGCTTTGCTGAGCAGTGGGAACAGGCTTGGCTGAAGGTCGAATGACAGGTTGTGCAGTCGGCACTTTCACACCGATGGTCAGGAAGCAGCTCGCTTTCACAAAAGTATTGGTTTGTGTGTGTGTGTGTGTGTGTGTGTGTGTGTGCACGCGCGGGGGACCGGGGGGGGGGATCCAGATTAGGGCCACGGCAAACACCCCCCACCAAAAACAGGGCATTAACCCTTTCCTCCCCATACCTTTCCTTGCTGCAAATCGTCTCCTGCCCTGTTTTGTCTCCGTCGGGTTGCTCCCCGTCAGGCCTCCTATCTCATTTCTGAACAAACCGACCCGAAACACAATAATTTGTCTTCTCAGGGGAGCTGCTCCAACCCACAGATGAGGCTGACTGTTCTCCTCTGCACCTTTTCCAGCTCTGTAATGCCAGAGGAACGCAGGACGCTGCTGCACCCCAAATCGGGCCGCTGGTCCCTCTTGCCCAGTCCTGTCCTTAGGTCAGTCGCTTTCCAGGTTGCAGGCAAGAAGGCGTCCAGCTCTCCTTGCAGGTGGGGTGACCAGCCCTTCCTTCTGTGTTGGGGCCTCCCACCACCCATGGCTTGCCTCGCCCGCTTTAGGTGAGGTTCTGCAATGCTGCAGAAAAGAGCTCTCCACCCACTGTTGTGGCAGAAGCTACCCCAGATCTGGAACTGCCCCAGTGACCCACCCCGCACTCTCTTTGGTGCAGGAAGCACTGCTCTTGGGGCCCCTTTGGGCCACTGGTCAGTAGCCCTGGGCAGCCACGAGCTGGAACAACCAGGAAACCCCAAACGGCGCGACTGAGGCTCCCGGGCAGAGTCATCCTCGCTCAGCACAGCTGGGGGAGTGAAGTCTCCAGCTGACTCAGCGCCCGCTGCAGAATCACGGCAGCCAGGGACACGCCAACCCTACCGGGAACCATTATCGTCTCTCCCGCACTCAGCTTTCTCTTCTTCCGGTCTGGTGGACATGGAAGCAAATCACCAGTGAACGCCCTTCTCCTCCTCCACTGCTTCGGTGACGGGCAGATATCCTGGCATGCCGGTATTCCACATCTGTTCCCGGGACAATCCCCGGTGCCCCATTGCATTTCCGTGCATGCTTTCTGGGGGCGCCCCTTCCTTTCCCCTTCATGCGTCCCCTCATGGGCTTGTTCAGGGGCACCGTGCAGTGGGAGCCAGTGGTTAGAAGTCTGGACTGGAGCTTGGGGCGTCTGGGTTCTAGTCCCCACCGCTTAGCCCAGTCTACCTCGCAGAGTCGTTGTGAAGATTAAATGCAGGGGAAGAGGCTCATGTACACCACCTGAGGCTCCCTGGAGGAAAAGCAGGATATGAATGTATCAAATAAACAATGAAGATTAATCAAAGAGCTGCTCAGCACCTAACCTGGTCGGCCTTAGCATGTCGCAGACTCTGGAACCAGGCAAGCTCCCACAACTGAGGGATTATCAGCTGATGATCTTGCAAAACCCCCTGCTTGTTTTTCGAGGGGAGTCAGTGACTATTCCAACCAAGGTCTCCTGGCTGAGGCTGATGGGAGCTGGAGTCCCACAACACCTGGAGGGCCACGAGTGAGCTATTCTTGTCTTAAATCGCTGCCCTCGTAGCGGCATAGCTCCTTTTTCTGACCGTACCATCCGGTTTGGTGCTTCTAAGCAGCCTTTCGCACAGAGTCGTCATATGTGGAATGTTTGCTCACCTGTTTTAGTTTGTTTGTTTATTTATTTATTTTATTAAAACATTTTTAGTTCTGTAGAGCAAAGCCTCAGGAGCACAAGGGCTGTGGCCTGCGGATCAGGCTGGATCGGCCCCTGCAACTGGGGAGGGGGTCATTGTGGCTTGGCTGTTTCCCATATTAAAGAACTTCTCCTTGAACGGGGACGAGCATCGAGCCTCGCTTCTCGGACAGCCTTCTCAATGCAGCAGGACTCTCCAAGCCCCTCGCATGGAACCTGAAGCTTCAGGGGACCAGATCTGCCTTGCTTATCCTGCCAGTCTCTCTTTCTCCTGGTGGGCAGGTAAACACTTCCTGCATTCATCAGTGACGCCTCACAGCCCCCTTCACACGGCCCCGGTTGTGACTCTGGGGGCTTGCAGCCACAGCAAGAGAGCTGCACCAAGGGGCTGCGGAGCGCAGTCCCTGTGCTCAGACTCCCAGAATGGCCAGCCGCTGCATATTCCCCCAAAATAGGCGTGTTTACAGGGGCGGGGGGAGAATGCACAGACTTGTGCATCTTCCCACACAATCCGCAATCAAATGAAAAGAAAGCGATGACTTGCAAGGGGGTCTGGGCAAATTCCTGGGGGAGGGTAGCCGCAGCTCCTGGCCCTGATGACTCTGTGCTATCTCCTTTGCCAGAGGCACAGTGCCGAGGTGCCCCATTGCTGGGGAACATGGGTGGTGGAGTGTTGTTTCGATTTGCTGTGAGCAGCCAGTCGGCCACCGTGGGAAGAGAAGGCCTGATTAGAGGGACCCTGCCTGACACGGCCTGGCTCCTCTTATTTATTTATTTTATTTATTAAAACATTTTTATGCCGCCCCATTCGCCGAAGCCTTGGGGCGGCTTACAACATAGATAAAACAATAAGTTAAAATCCATATAAAATAATCTTACTTAAAACACACATTATAAAATAAGCCACCCTGGCCAGATAAAATTCAATTGTATTTAGCATTTAAAATGTTGCTTAAATAAAAAGGTCTTAGTCTGGCGCCTCATGAGAAACAGGCTGCATGCAAGTCGAAACAGGAGTGGGCCGAGCTCACCTGTAAGGCGGAGCGCACAGATGTGCTGCCAGGCTGAGCATCCCAGGGTTTTCCGCCACTCACCAGCCGGGCTGCCTGGCGGACAGACTTTGCCTGGTCTGGGCAGCAGAGACCGTGAGCGGCACGTGCCCTGGGTGGCTCACGGTGTGTCCACACCTCAAGGAAGGCAAGCAGCCTTAGCCACGGATTCCGGGCTTCCCTCCAGGTTCAGTTTTGTGCATGCAGAATTCGCTTTTTTGGCACACGGTCGCATCCGCTCCGCTCCACCCGGGAAAGCTCACCTGTGTCCCCACTCACCTCGCAGCTTTCGCTTTGGCTCCTTTGCTGCCCGGCCAATTTTTTTGTGACGAGCTGTGGATTAGTACTCTCCTTCAGATCAATTTGTTTTCCAGTGGTCTTTCGGCTATAATTAATGCTTGCTGTATAATTACATTGATTTTTTTTTATGTACTCTGAAAGATGAGAGGAATTTATAGAGCGGGCTCGGAACGGCGAGGTAGACAACTGCTGATATTGCAAAGTGAAAAATGCCAGGCCCGGCCCTCGGACATGACCGGGGAGGGGGACACGTCCCGGCAGCTGACCCCAGAGGCGGGAGGTGAGGAAGCAGATATCCAGAGAGAGGGAGGGGGCCATGAAGAGGTGTGGGGGCTACTCCAGGCAGCATGGAGGGGAGACGGGGCATTCGATGCTCAAACTAGTCCATGCTTAAAGGGAAGGGGCAGAACCCCCCTGGTGCCGGAGCCTTTTCTGCCAACGGCAAGCCTTGACTTACAGTTTTTAGAAAACTGTGGGAAACCAGTTTGGCTTTCACTGGGGCAAGAAAGGGAAGGAGCACGTCATTTTCAGACTCTGAGCCCCAAAGGCTCCTGCTGAAGGTGAGGGAGAGAAAGGAAAGGCTGTCAAAAGGACAAGGTACCCAATTTTCTCTTTATTGGGGACACGCCCTTGTTTTCGAACAAGCAGCACCTCCAAATATCTGTCCTTCCCCTGCTTTGGGAAATGCCTTTAAAAAGTTGGTGTGGCTGGAGTTGCTCTCCTTCACGGCTGTTTTCCCTCGGCCTTAGGGAGGGAGGTGCCTCATCTCAGCTGCACATACATTCCAGGAAAGCACACGAACGCAAAGGATCCACGCCGTGGTGACTGCCCAATTCTGGAATGGTCTTTCTCCTGCCTGAATTTCCCTCTTGTTCCACTCTGCTCTGCTCTGGACCTGTTTCTAGATTGCAAGCTCTTTGCAGGCAGGGACCTTTCTCCTCCTTTTGGGGGGGGCAAGTGGGAGGCGTAACAACAGCAACAATAATGGGCTAATGCACTGCAGAAAAGTGTGTCTGTGTGGCAGAGGGACCAGAGTGTGGGATGGCGGGACTGGGGATCCAGGTTCTCCGGGTCAGTCACAGACCCTCAGCCCAACCTACTTCACAGGGTTGTTGTGAGCATAAAATGGAGAGGCAGAAGATGCTGTGTGTCACCTCAGGCTCTTTTTAGGAAAAGAACAGGCTGAATGGGAATGCAAGAATTAAATTAAAACCAGACAGAATTATGTCCCCATATAAATGTAATGCAATATAAATGTAGCATATAAATGTTCGGTAATAATAATATCTTTAAAACAGAAGAATCCACAATACCCTGGCCTTTAAATCGTTGGAGAACAGGCATTGCAAAGACAAGACCAAGGCCCTGCAGCAGTGTGTGGGACAGTGGGAGAAACTCAGGTTCTCCTCGTCAGGAAATTGGGAAAATGCACAGGCATTCCTGATTTAATCCAAGAAATGTCGGAGCATGTAGAATCTTCTGGTATGTGATTAGGAAGGCACCCCCTTTCAGCCACTGAAAATCTCCTACTCCTCATCAAGCTTCTGATATTTTACCAGGCACTGGCTCCATACAGCCAAGCCTGTCCTCTCAGCCATGAGTACTAGTAGCTTGATCTCTGTTAAAACTGCGGAGGCTCCGTTGCGCTGTTCCCACTCTCACGTTCTGCCTTCGCCTTCACCCGCTTGCTCTCCTGCAGAATCGAGGCATCCACACAGCCTCTCATCTTCCAGCGGGGGCCTTCCACCCCCTCTCCATTTTTTCCCCATCAAGACCCACAAACCTCGTTCCCAGTGTCCTTTGCCCCGTCTCTTCTTGCGTGTCAAAGAGGGAAGTCTTGGCATCGGCGTTCCGTTCGCTTCTGGGCCTTTCTTCCTGCCAATGGATTCTGCTATCACCGTCCTTACAAAAGAAGGGAAGGAAAGAGAAAGGCTTGCGTCTCGTTTGTGCCACGCGTTAATTACATGCCCTTTGAGTCCCGCGTGCTGCGCTCCAACACACCCCACAAAAGCCCCGTCCCGCCATTCTCTAAGCGGAAGGGCGAAGACAATCGGCTATGAAAAGCGGCCTTTTCGAGCACAGGTGCTACACGGCTGCACAGATGTTACACGTTTTTCAATTAAAGCCCCCTCAATGAAACAAACAAACAAACAAAAATTAATTAGACAAGCTTCTACAACCTGGTGAACACAAAAGGTAGCAACTGCTCATTAGAAGCACACGGGGCCCTTCCCATGCCCAAGTCCCAAACCTGTTGTCTAAACGGGGTGTTTGGCAAACTACCTGGGGAGGGGCGAATCGGAAGGTTTTGGTTTCGTAGGGGCGCATGACTTTTGCTGCTGCTTTCGGCAAGCCCCATGTGGGAGAATGCTGTCCTGCAGCCTGGCTGAAGGGTTAAAGGCACAATCCTATGCCTATTCGGGCAGAGGGAAATGCTCCGACTCACGGGATGGGCTCTTCTTAGGATTGCATCTAAGAAACCTGAGAAGGGACCAAGCCAGGAGGTTCCCGTCCGTGCTTAGCCCCTGGATATCGACCAAACAGGCCATTTCCAGACGGGCTTCCCCACAGTGCTGAGATGCTATGCTTCTTCAGCTGCAGTCAGGCATGTGGGTGCACAGCCGGGAGAAATGAAGTGCGTCACTGATAAAAGACAGCTAATGGGATGTGCACGTGCGAATGCGTCGCTGGGAATGTAGGCAAAACTGCTGTACTTAAGCAAAAACGCACAGGCCCGTCTTAACTCCAGTAGTTACAGCAACCCAATTTCCACATCCTGCTGAATACCTGTGCTTTGTGGCTGAGGCAAGGGAAGGCTGGAGAGGACAGACAGGTAGCTGTAATGCTGACATCCTGATGTACAGATGTACCCTAACCCTGTGCTTTTTCAGGGCTGTCTTAACAGCGTTATGGGCCCTGGGCAAAGCAGTTTACTGGGCCCCCTACTACAATGACAACTACTGCTAATTTTGGAAGTTTTCCAATTTTCCAAGGGTTAACATACACAGATTAGTGTGGGGCCCACAGGCAAGTGCCCACCAGTCCCAAGCGTTAAGACAGCCCTGTGCGTTTTTGCTTAAGTACAGCAGTTTTGTCTACATTTCCAGCGACGCATTCACACGTGCACATTCCATTAGCTGTCTTTTATCAGTGACGCAT
Source organism: Varanus komodoensis (assembly GCF_004798865.1). NCBI lineage: Eukaryota > Metazoa > Chordata > Lepidosauria > Squamata > Varanidae > Varanus > Varanus komodoensis. Next base: position 3,088,141 of record NW_025335684.1, read on the forward strand.
TTCATTTATTTATTTAGAGAATTTGTATGCCGTCGCATTGCATAGCCTTGGGAACGGCTTACATAAAATAAAAAGGATCCGGTGGGGATGGAGCATCTGGCAGTGATCGGCTGAGCTTTTGTGATCTCACCGAGGGCAGAAGTGCCTGTGACTGCTGTTGGATGAGAAGAGCATGATGGGGTTGGGGCCCTAGACAGGAGCACGTCATTGGGGCCAGGATTCGGGGCGGTGGGGGTGGCGGGGAGGCCTGGATGGTTCAAGGAAAGAGACTCCAGGGCAATGGGAAAAGCTAGCAAGGAAAGGCCGGAAGAACAAAAACTAGGAAAAAGGATGTTTTGGTATTTTATTCTCTTGCTGGTGATTAAGATGCTGAGATGGGTATATTCCTTGTGGCTCTTTTATCTTGGCTGGATTCTACATGGTTTTTGTCTTGATATCCTTTTAGCTCTAATGCTTGTTCTTGACATTTTTAGTTTGTTCTACACTAATTTTGGTGGTGGCAGCAAGTTTAAAAATACAGTAAATACACAAACCATTTGCACTGGGCAATTCTGATCCCAAGGGGGACCTACAGCCGATTATCACATTGTATTTACCTTGCAATGGAAAGGGATCTTTCCCCTTATACTGTTAATATAAGTTACTTTCCCCACCCATTCCCCTTCCATGCCCACCCGGTCGCCAGGACTGAACGTTTGTTCTGGAAGCACAAATCAAAGAGCTTGTGTGGTTACCCTTTTGCCAAGCCCATCACTTTCCATTGTGTGTGAGTGTTTCACATCTATTCAGTCCTAAGATCATTACGGTCAATTTCCATAGCAGTCGGCAAAAAACAAATCACACACACAAGGCTATTTGCATTCATTTGTGTATGCAATTTCCAAACAGGTACACATTTTGAATGCAATTTCCCCTATCGTATGCATGTTCACCCACACATCCCCTTCTGAGTGCATCACAAGACCCAGAAGCGTACGCAACCTGAAGGGTAATTTTGGATCTGTTTGCGGGAAGTGTGGCCCAAAGGAAACTCTGCATAAACAATGCATGAGTCGTTCTCCTGACAATAGCAAAAGCCATTTCTCATGAAAAAAAATTCTTCTTCTTACTTCCACTGCCCCTAAGTAGTTAACCAGTTGCTGTATGGGAGAAAAGTGTTTCATTCAGGAATTCATGAATAACCCACCCAGAGAGCCTTATGGCTAATGAGGCAGGATAAAAATCAAATCAATTAGACAGACAGACAGAGCAGCCTCACCGCATTTCTTTCTCCAACTGGGCAAAAAAGGGCCTTTCACATCACCCAGTCCTTTGAGCAAGAGATCTTGGGGATTCAGCCAGAGACCTTCAGCAGCAAAAGACCTTGTCCACCACCGTATCTCAGGAAGAGAAGTTTTATTTCAACGTTGTTAAAATTCACTCTGCCATGTCTCCCCTCAGAACTCTTTAGCACTGATAAGTAGCTTAAAAATATCTAGAATTCAGAGCATGGAGATCATCTTTGCACTGAGAGTAACCCTTTCTAAGGTAGGCCAGTGTTATCTCCTTGCTGCAGATTCAGATAGGCTGAGTCGAAGAGAAGCTGTGATGGGAAGGTGAGGCTGGGCTCCAGAATCATAGACTCATAGAACTGTGAAGGGGCCAAGAAGGCCATCAAGTCCACCCCCTGCTGTTGCAGGGCACCACATTACAGCATCCCACTCAGGTGGCTGCCCAGTTTCTTCTTGATTGTCTCCAGAGAGGTGGGCTCTCCCACACTCTCCAGGTGTGGGAGAGCCACCACCTCTCCAGGCAGCTGGTCCCACCGTCGTGTTGCTCTGACAGTGAGGACACTTTTCCTGATGTCCAGCCTGAATCTGGGTTGTTGCAACTTGACTTGATTATTCTGTGTCCTACATTCTGGCATTAGCAAGAAGAGATCTTGACCTTCCTCTTTGTGACAGCCTTTGAGGGACTTCTAGAGGGATGCCATGTCCCTGCTCAGTCTTCTCTTCTCAAGGCTGAACATGCCCAGTTCCCTCAGTCTCTCCTCACAGGACAGTGTTCCCAAACCCTGGATTATTTTTGTCACCCTCCGCTGGACTCTTTCTAATTTACCTGCATCTTGGTGCCCGGAACTGGACACAGCACTCCAGATGAGGCCTGACTAGTGAGGAGTATAGAAGAACTGCTACTTCTCGTGATTTGGAAGTAATGCTTTTTTAAATGCATCCCAAAATAGCATTTGCCATTTTGGCGGCTGCATCACATTGTTGGCTCATGTTTAGCCTATTGTCCACAATTACTCCAAGATCTTATTCTTGTTCAGTTCTGCTGAGCCACGTGTTCCCCATCTTATATCGATGCCTTTGGTTTCTTTTTCCTAGGTGGAGGTCTTGCCACTTGTCCTTATTGAAGCTCATTCTGTTTCTTTCAGCCCAGTTTTCCAATTTATCAAGATTGTCCTGGATCTTCATTCTGTCTTCCGGGGTGTTTGCTATTCCACCCAGTTTTGTATCATCTGCGAATCTGATGATCTTTCCTTGTACTTCCTCATCTAAATCATTGCTAAAGATGTTGAAGAGCCTTTCTGAGGGCTGCACTGTGGGTCTGTGCCTCAAGCACCTGCAACCTCCATACCAGGGGCAGGTCACCTGTAGCCTTTCAGCTACTTTGGTCTACCATTCCCATCATCCTTCATCATTGGCTTTGCTGGCTAAAGCAGATGGGAACTGTAAGCCAAAACATGTGGAAGGTCATACGTTCCCCACTTCTGCCCTGTGCTGGAGCAGGGGGACACCCCTCCGTGTAGAAAGCTAGCATGGCAGGTGCACCCTTCTCCCTGCCACCTAGTTTTCTAGGTGCGGGGAGAGGTGGCCTGCAGGAGCAGTCAGCCATGTGAACGCTCCCTCTCCTCGCTTGCAGCCCAAAAATGCACCAAGTGGTGTGTGACTACTCCGAATCGCACGCTCCCTGGCTTGGCCACTTCGCCACTCGGTCCTCGCCGCAGTCGACTCCCGACTGGCTCGCAGAGAAGCCACTTCCTTATCAGAGGCACACAACTGGCATCCATCATCTTAATGCGCTATGACGAGCAAGGCCGTTTTTGCTGAGATAACGCGCTCTTGTTATCGCGCCCGCCAAGCTCAGTGCCAAAAAACCATCGGCTCTCTTCCCTCTTTCCTGTATCAGAGACAGACAACGATCACATTTTGTGCCATCCGCTTTACAAATGGGAAGAAGGAAACGATCAGGGCTCGCGATGCGCGCATCGCACCGCACCGCACTTCTGGGCTCCTGCTCAGTCTCAGACGCCCATGCAAAAAGCCATGGGAAAAGATTCCTGCAGGCGTTACGAGCACGGGATGAGAGGAACGGGTTCGGGATCATGCTGGGCTGGGCTGAGGCCCACAGGGCAAACAAACTCACAAACATGCACGCACCACCGTCCGCATGGTCTAAATTCTCCGTGCACATCGGGCCTCGTCACTGAGGGACACCCCTGTTTGAGAAAAGGGATGTACAGAGAGTAAGGACGTCATACGAAAAATGCTTGGCAGAAAAATTCAAGGGGAGGGCCGCAAGAAGGGAAGCCCCCAGGCCAAATGCTGGCCCACCTGGAGAACTGGATGCCGCCAGCTTCCCAGGGCCCCTGAGCCTTTATTGCTGAAAGTGCCCATGGGCAGTGGGTGGTGTGGCAGATCTGGGCCTCCAAGAAAGATTTCGCTCCCTCCCAGTGGCCCACCCGCTAACACGGCCTCTGTGGAACAGAACATGCCAGGATTCAGTGAGGAGCATCTCTGCTTTTTAAAAACTGCAGGTGGAGGGGTGACCAACAGCCCCCTCCCCACCTTCCTGGAGTTTGAACAATACAGGGCCAGAAGGACCAATGGTTTCACTCAGGATAAGCAGCTTCTGTTCTTTTGCTAGGCGATAAAGGACAGCTCTCTCAACCCTCCATTTTGCTCCCATTAACCACTCAGACAAGAATCCTGGATTTTTGTCTTTCCTTTGAAAGGGTTCGGGCATCTCTCGCCCACTGACTTAAAAGGCAGAAAGCTGAACGTTTGCTTAGGTTTGCTGCCCAACGGGTTGGCACATGCTAAATCCGTTCCCACATTCTACAGCAAGGGCAAACAAGTTGTGCTAAGCAAGAAGCGGTTTGCTTTTGTTTTTTTTTGTTTTTAAACTGTGATGAGATGAAATGTTATGTTCTCAAACTTGTTCAGCCGACGGAATAACTTTAAACATCTCGGGCTGCTCCTTGCTTTCTGAGCGCTGGCAGTTTTGCATCAGTGCTTGTGCCTGCGGTGAACGCTGTAGGCTTCCTTCTTCTGGCCCCAGGCCTCATCCAGCCGTATCCTTGGCAGAGAGAGAAGATGGCATTTCAACAAGCTAATTTTCTGCAGCCTCTGCTCTCCTTCCCGAGTTCTGGTGCTAACCAGTGAAGCTGAAACAGTATGGCTTAAAGAACTGTTCCCCCCTCCCCTTTAAATCATCCTAGTTTTTCTGAACTTTAAATCAAGGAAAAAAGAAGGCAAGATGAGGAGGAATCCTCTCCCGTTTCTCAGGCCCTTCTTAAAGGCTTTGTTGATTTCTCTCTGCCTTGGAATTCCGCAGCACTAAAGACAAGGATAGGCTCCGTGCATGCCGATCGGATGCGGGACCCCGTTTTCAAGCTGGGGGCTCATGGTCAGCCTCTGCTCCACCACCACAATCTGTGCCCAGAGGCGATGTGCAAACCAACTTTGGCACACGTTCAGGCCAGGAGAGCTGCTGCTGAGTCAGCTTGGTGAGAAACTTGGCCTTCTGAAGGAACTGCGGCGCGCGCGCTCGCTCTCTCTCGCTCTCTCTCGCGCGCTCTCTCTCTCTCTCTCTCTCTCTCTCTCTCTCTCTCTCTCTCTCTCTCGCTGCACAGGAACTCAAGCCAAGATCGTACAGATAAATGCAAAGTGAGCAAGACAGTTTTAAATAAAGAACGGCTTCTGGAATACAGGCATCATGATTATCTCTGAATGCCAAAGCCAGACTGGCCATTATGCTAAGGAAGCTATACTGGGGAGTCCAACCAAAGTTTCCAACCAAAGGCATGGACTTTCCCCACTCCGCATCAGGTTCCTTCCCTGCACACTCGTTGTCACACGTGGCACGGGGACGGGTGCCAGGCAGGCCCAAATGGAAAGGGCGTTACGTAAGACTGAGCCACATTCTGGATTCGGTCCATCTCCGCATCGTGCAAACACATTTTGTCTTTTGGGTTCAGAGGGCTCGTTTCACTCTGACAAACCTTTCTGATCGAGGCAGATTTCTCTGCTGCATTCTGTTGTCCTTCCAAGATCTCTTTCGGATACCAAGCTCCTGGTTACAGGAGCAAAGTGGCCAGAGAAGTTTGAGAGAGTGTCGAATGAGGTCACACGCTCTTAGACTAGCTTAAAAACTTTGCTTTCTTTTTAGAAAAAAGGAACATTCCTCCAATAATGAACCCAGGAGGTTGGGTGCAAAGCCAAAATTAAACAGTGGTTCTACACGGAAGGGGAAGGCCATGTTGGTGGCAGCAAAGATGCCCTTAATCCCGCTCTCAGCCCTGGACACTCTCTGTTCTGTGGGGACAGCACTGCACAGGTCTTGCTCCAACCTCTCCAGGGTCCTGAAGGGGACTATTCACTCTTCTTTAAGGGGGAAGGTCCCATGCGTTCTTTTCTGGTACCTGCAGGATTCCTCCCGGCCTCCCCATCACACTTCCGCATCCTAGAGAGTTACTTTGCCAGCATGATTTGTGTGACTTTCTTGCTTATGTCTGTAGAGAAGAGACATTCCGGCTGGTCTGAATTGGCCCCAATTCAGCAAAACACTTAAGCACATGAATCACGACTCTAATGCCACAGGATCCATTATTTCATTACTCGTTTTCCCTCATAAAAGTGAGATTCTGTTTCTCGCCGCGCCCAAGTCAGAAGGCATGCACACCCTGCTGCGGGGGATCCCCTCCTCTTCTCTGCACCGGCGCATTTCTGTATGCTAGCTGAGGTCCTTCGTTGCAAAAACTTCATGCTGCAGATCTTGGGCGGGGGGGGGGCTGCGTTTGCCAATGAAGATGGTCAGCAGAGGGGGAAAGCGAGTCTGATGATGAATAGTTGATGGAAATGAGTCTATTTAACCGATAGAAGAGGGGCGTGTGGAGGGGGAGGCAGGATAGCTCCCGGTACCTGTAGGTCTGTCACACTCTGGATGGCAAAGACAGAATCTCACCCCCTGAAGCATTTGGAATCTCGATGACCATCAAGCAGGTCCCGACACCTTGGTTGAGAAAAGTAGCTTTTGGGGTCGTGCTTCACCCAGAAAAGGTGGGAGTGAGGCTCCTTGGTGATGCAGGTCATGCCCTGATCTTCCAGTCAGCCCAGTTTCCCCTCTGACCGACCCTTCTATGAGCTCCCTCTTGTTCAGTTGTCTAAGTAAGGGCACAGTCGTGGTTGTGAAAACCAGTGAGGTCAATGCTCCAACATGAGCACAATGTCGAACTGTCATAAAATACGGGCCTGTTAAGCATTATTGATCAAGAACCTGCCCACAACGTTCTTTTAATCCCCCTGATAAGATCGCACTTCTCCTAAATATTAGCTTTCTTCCCATCCTTGGCAAAAATTTAGCGTTCGGCAAGATGCCATTCCCACAACAAAAACAATGCAGACTTTGTCATTCAGAGCCCCCCCCCCCCCCCCGAGCTGGATGACTGAGGAGCGGGATGCTGTTTTCAGACAGATCCGCTCCTTCTCTTGGGCGACGGGAACCATTATGCAAATCTAGCGGGGAGAGAAGTGTAAAAGTCTGGAACCACCATATTTCTTTATTTCATTAACATCAGCACAAGCGGGAGAGTTAATGTGACAAAATGAACTCATTCCAGTGCTTATCCAAACAGTTCCTTTATAAATTAACAAGATTGGTGTTTTCCCCCTAACAAGGGCTCCAAAATGGCTGTCTTGGGTGCGCAGAAGCTTTTGAAGCTAGAGGAGAACTGATGCTGAACAAGCGAGTCAGTGTCGGCGCTGGGGTGTTGGGGGCCAGGAGCATGTGTCCCATGGAACGGGGCCAGAGCTGAGCAGAGGCTGTTGGGGGCGCTGGGCAAGGGGCCTCGACAAAGCCCCCAGGAGGAATGGGGCATGAGAAAGAAAGCTGTACGGCCTTGAAAGCCAAAGAGATGCGCTCTGAACTGGAAAACAACTCACCGTGGCTGGGAAGTACAGGTTCTTGTAAAGCGTCTGAAAAGCCTCACAGGCGGGGAGAGAACCTGTCTCCTTTCAAGCAAAGCCAGATTTGTCTGTGTATGTTTGCCATGTTTTGCTGCTAGTTTACATTTAGGGGAAGTGCTCACAAGGAGTTTTATGCGAAAAATGCTGGATGGGCAGCTGCTGCCATGAGACTGCACTGGGCTGGTTCGTTTCCAAAAGGATCTGGACAGACTATAGAAGTGGGCAGGAGACAACAGGATGGCGTTCAATGTGGATAAGTGCAAGGCCTTGCACTTGGGGCATAGGAATAACTGTCATAAGTACAGGTTAGGGGACAAGTGGCTGGAGAGCAGCACTTGTGAAAGGGACCTCGGGGTGCTGGTTGACTGCAGGCTAAACATGAGTCAGCCGTGTGATGCGGTGGTCAAGAGGGCGAACGCCACCCTTGGTTGCATAGCCAGAAGTGTGGCTTCTAGATCGAGAGAGGTATTAATACCACTCTACATGAGTCTGGTGCACCTGCAACTGGAGTATTGTGTTCAGTTTTGGGCCCCTCATTACAGAAAGGATATAGCCAGGTTAGAGTCGGTGCAGCGTAGGGCCACAAGGTTGGTGGCCGGTTTGCAGGGGATGCCGTATGAGGCGAGACTGAGGGAACTGGGTCTCTTCAGCCTGGAGGAGACTCAGAGGGGATCTGTTGGCGACATGCAGGTATGTGAGGGGACGTCACATGGAGATGGGTAGAGACCTGTTCTCCCCTGCAGAGGAAGGCAGAACGCGCTCCAGCAGAGCAAAGCTCAGGGAGCCAAGGTTTCATTTGGATGCCAGGAAGCACTTCCTGCCAGTTGGGACCCCAAGGGTGTGGAATGGGCTTCCACGAGAGGTCGTTTAGGCCCCATCGGTGAGGGTGTTCAAGGATAGGCTGGACGTCCACAGGGTGGGCATGTCATGAGCGGAGCCGGCTGGTGCCAGAGGTCAGACTAGATGGCCCGGGAGGCTCCTTCTCACTCGCTCTGTTTTCTATGTTTCTATGTTTCTGAGCAGCAGAGAAGTAGGGTGCTGCTGACAGATCTTCTTGGGGTGCCTGCCTGCCAGGAGGAGTAGGTGAATTCATGCGAGCTTAGGCTATCGGCGGCTGCCAGTCACACAGCACATTCCTACGTGCCGCTTCTTGGAGAACGCGGGAGGTGCTGGGGTGCCAAGGCCACGTCGGGACCCTCTCTCAGGCACCTGCTTGGGCACTGTGATGACGGGACACAAGATGACCTTGGTCGGGTCCAGCAGGGGTCTTCCCTGATTCTGATGAGGGAATTCTGCAAAGGTGGGGCCGCTGCTGGAAAGGCCCTGGCATCTACCATCTCTGGCACCATCAGACTGACTTGGAGTTGTGGCCCAGAAATCAGGATTCCCCTAAAGTCTGAGCGCTGCTCTTTAAGAAGAGAGTTCCAAAATTTTGAGATTTTTCCATAATACCAGTAGCACTTTCTCCTACCTTTGTCATCAGACTCTGCTGATGTGTCCGTATGAGAAGCTGCACGATGCTACTCAGAGGGATTGGCTGCTCATATAATTATCATCTCTCCTTCCACTTGACTTGGCTCGGTCCCAGGGCTGCTCTCCCCTCTGTCTTCACCAGTTTCTCTTTTCGCTGAGCGGCTCCTCAGTGCATGCAAACCACTGGATTTATCCCAAAGCCAATCAGCTCGAAGGATGATTGATCTTGACTTGGGAGTGTCAGCCCATTTGCAAGCGCTCCGCCTCTGCCTTAAAGAGTTTGAACGTTTTAATTACCTCCACTGTGATGCAGTTGTGCCCGATTTCAAGGCTGCATGTGTCTAACTTTAGCTTCCAGCCATTAAATCAGTGTTATTTCCAAAGTTCACGAGATGGATGAGCTGTCAGGACCAACGAGGCTCAAATTCAGGCCGAGCGCATGAGCCAGGAGGAAAGATGGCCGGAGAGAGGGATTGTACGGGCTTTTTCCGTGGGGAGCTGTCCGTGGTACCAGTGTAACCGAAAAGGAGCTGCACTTTACTCTTGCGTTCTATTAACTGTACTTTTAAGCGAAGTTCTGCGTTCCCTTAGTGGGTGGAGATTCACAACAGAGTGAGAATTAATGCCATATCTAGGAGACTGCCTTCCTGGAGTGTGCCTGGAAGCAACATTTCTCCATGCACAGTCCTGGAAACAAGCAGAGTGTGTGTTTCACAGCTTCGTACGCAAGGGAGCAGGTCCCATCCAGCTTGATGAACAGAAGCATAAAACTCAGTGGGGTTTCTGTGCTCCCACCTCTCTGAGACCCTCTGGGCATATTTCCTTCTACTCAGAGGCTATCGGAAAGGTTTGTTTCTTTATAAACCCATCCCCAAATCTTCCAAGGAGCTCAAGACTCCTGTGAGGTAGGCCAAGGCTGAGAGTCACTGACTGACCCTGAGTCACCCAGGAAGATCATGGTCAGTGGGGAGCAGTTCAGCCCTCTCACCCCCACTAATCAAGCCAGTTGATTAAATGGCTTCTTAATCCATTGTTCTAATTGACTAACCAAGGAAACACTGCAGACCCAAAGCCAGCAGTGAAATTCCTCCTGCTTAGTTAGGGAGTAATGACCTGCCAATCTTTTATCCTTTGAAAAGTTCAAAAAACTTAAGGCCAAGATGTGGCGCAATGCATCAGACTATTAAAATAAGGTTCTTCTTAAAAAAATAAATAAAGGATAAAAAGAAGTTTAAAAAAGATTCCTTGGAGCAAGACAACTGGTCCAGAAGTCATCCATTAATGCTTTCTTATGCGGGAGCTGCAGTTGGTGGGTGAACCCACAGGGACCTTTCCATTAAACGCTCTCAGCGCTCCGTGTTGGTCCCGGGCAGCTGTGGGAATGTTTGCCACGGCTGCGTGGGACGAGGAAGGGGAAAGGCCGGTGCCTGAGGAGCCGAGAAAGAAACACCGCTGAGCAGAAAATGAATGAAGCTCGACACAGGCAGAGCACGTGTGAGTCTCGCCCCGCCGGTGATGGAGAATGGGCAAATGAAGGTGACGGATTAAAGCTCTTTAAAACACAGGCCCATGTTGCTGAAGCAGCGAGTCGGCTGCCCCCACACGCTCTTTGCGGGAGAGAGAGAAAGGGAGGAGGCGGCTTGATTTGGAAATGGACTTCCTACAGATTGCCGAACACGTAGCAGCTGCGGCTTGCACGGACCAGAAACGCCAGCCTTAAAATAGTTTCCAGTAGATGCTGCCCCCCCTCAGTCCATGGGTGGAAGTAAACAATCACGTGCAGTTTATTTATCTAAAAATTGTCTGCTGCATCCACTACCAAATCGTCTCGGCATGGTCTTACAGTAAAACAAAATAAAGCCCAGCATCCATTCTGTACAATGAAACCCCAATTAAAATCAAAATCTAAACCTTAAAATACTGGGCAAATAAAAAGGGTTTGGCCTGGCGCTGAAAAGAATACAGGGTCAGCACCAGGTGAACTCTCTGGGGAGTGTTTTCCAGAACTGGGGTGCCACCACAGAGAAGGCCCTTCTCCGGTTAGCTAGCGCCCTAGCCTCCTTCAAGGAGGGCTCCCAAAGAAGCACCTAACACAGATCTTAAGGAGCAGGCACGTACATATGTCTCAATGTGCAGCAACTTCATGTGCAGAAGCTTTCTGCCTTGGAGGACCCAATGCCAGAAACACAGCAGCACGACCATCTTGGCCTTGCCTCAGCTTCCTGCTGGCTGGCCTCTCTCAGAAGCAGGACACTGGGCAGTCCCCCAGTTGGTCTCTCAGGGTTCCCCCTGAAGGCCAGTTCTTTCCGTGCCCATCCATGTTCTTGGCCTCACTCCCATGAAGAGCAAAATTATGCCGTCCACTGGACTGCTACAATTCACCGTCTTCAGGATGGTCTTGGTGTGGGATGCCATCCTCCAAGCCTAGTTCCAAATTTGGAAGTCCTCTCAGCCACCAGATGATATAGTTTATAGCGTTTATTCATAGTTATGTCCCGCTCTTTTTGCTTTTACGAAGCCTAAAGCAACTGGCATAGTCTTCTTCCTTAGCCTCACAAAAGCCCTGTGAGACCGATCAGGCTGAGAGTCCGTGACAGTCCTCTGGTGAGCTTCACAGCCGAGGAGGGACTGGAACCCCGCTCTCCTGCATCCCAGGCCAGTCCTCTCATCAGATGCTGCCCCGGCTCCCCAGGAGCACAGGGGGTTTGCAGTCGCTTCCTCCCTGCTGTGGGAGCTGAAGGCACTGCCGCTCCTTGTCCCTCTCCCAAGGATACCTGGAGGCTTGGTAGAAGTCGGAGTGACAGCCAGGTCTCCTTCCCTCGAGGCACCTGGAGCACTGTCAGCGCCCCATGTGCAGGAGACTTGGGACGTATCCTTCTCCGGGGACCCCACCTTTGAGGAGCTCCTTTGCGCCTAGGTGACCCAAGGAAGAGGAAAGCCATGACTTCACTTCCTGTCTGGATGAAAGAAGAAGAAGAAGAGGCCTTAGCATTCATATTCTGGCACCACGTAACTTAGAAGTAGAACTGGGGCTGCCCGCAGAGATGTGGGGAAGAGAAAGCTAGTCAGCAATTGGAGGGTTAGAGCAAATTTCAGTATAAGCCAGGTCTGGATTCCAAAAAGGCTGTGCTTGGCTCGGTTGAGAAGGAGATGCTCCGCACTGGTTAATTCCTACCTCCAACTCCCCCCATTCCAACTGAACCCGTATCATAATTTCCCATGGAGTTTTCACTTCCAAGCACAAGGAAGATGCAATCCAAAATCAGCAAGGAAGGGAGGAAATGCTGCCGAAGAACAAAAGCGAAGCAACGGACAGGGCCCTATGAGAAAAGGGGCAGTCGTGACCCATGGAGGGAGCACAGCCCCACAAAAGACAGGGCTACTCAGTGACGGGGTGAAGACAGAAAAGGGCAGAAAAACCTTTGCTTCCCCCGCCTGAACTTTGAGTCCGCAACGGCTGCAAATGAAAGGCTGGACACAGACAAGCGTTGCTTTTCCAGGCACCGCTTCCGTCTTGTCTTACCGAGCGGTCGATGCAACAGGCCTCCTGATTTTTGGAGACGCATCAATCACCAGCGTCCCCCCGCAGAGCCGAGAAACTTTCCCAGCTGGTGGCTGCTCAGTGGCCTGTGGGCAGCAAGTTAACGTTTGCGGTCCATTTCCTGGGCTGCGGGGGCTGCATTTCCAAGAGGCGCCCTTCCCCAGCCTGCCCAGGCGAGCGAGCGTTCTTTGCAACAACACAGACGCCCCAGTGCCGATTGGGGGGGGGGGGGGGGGGGCCAGGGGGGGGGGGGGCAGTCCCTCCACTGAACAATGGCAGCTGCACAATGGAGGGAACCTCATGGCGAATCACAGTCTGAACGGATTGGGATTTGTGCGCTGTCCCGCCAGTGCTGCCTGCTCTTTTTGCCCCATAAGGCAGGGAGGGCAACTGGGTGCCGCCAGTGGTTTTGCCCTGCAACTCCTTCAGGAGCGATGATGGGAGTGTAATCCAGAGCACCCGAAAGGCCCCAGTTCACCAGCTCCTGCTATAAGGTGGACATAGATCAAGTCGCATATGCAGCCGGGCCCCATCCGCGCAAACACAGCCGTGGCGCTGGATTCTTGGTCACGCTAGCATTTGACGGAAAACAGGGATGAGCATTTGTATAAATTTAGAAAGCATAAAGCTACAGCATAAAAGTAAAACCTGAAAGAAACCCTACCAGAATTGCAAAGCTCTAAAATATATTGGCAAGTTTAAAGCAAGAGAAATGGGATGTCTAAAAGGCCTGGCAGAAAATAGAAGGGTTTTCCTCTGACGCTGGGGTACAGCATAGACGCCGGGAAGCCTCTTGGAGAAACTTGTGCCACAACCAGGGGGCCGTGGCAGAAAAGGCCCTTCTCTTTCTTGCAGCCCCCCTTGCTTCTTTTGGCAGAGGCTCCTGGAAAAGGACTGCCAGGGAGGATCTTGGAGTCTGGGCAGGTGTATGTGGGAGCAAACAGGTAACCTGGCCCCAAGCAGGGGTTTGAATGTTACTACCTGCTCTTTGACCAGGGCCTTCAAACTGGCAGCTTGGCAGCTTGTGCAGGTGGAGAAGTACAGACACAAGATGTCCTGGGATTTGCCTTCCGGCTGGCATTCAGAGCTGCGGATGGGGCAGATTTGCCTGTTTTGAACGGAGCGAAATTCCCCCCACCCTGCTCAGTGGGGCAGCGCTCCCTGCCCTTGCCCTTTCGCAAGAGCTCCGCTGCAGCTGGAGCAAACCGGGGAGACCTGCCGTGATTTCCGAGGGGAAGCAGCTGCACCAGCCCGCTCCCCTTTCAAAGGAAGGCTAAGTCTGTTACACACTGACAATAACAGTGGCTTAGGCCTTCTAATCCCTCCTTTACTTGACTTTGGGCTATTTTGAGCAGGAGATTAAAAGCGATTATCTGCATCACCTGAGATGCTGCCTTTTCTCCTCTCCCCACGGCCCTCCCTGGCCACCCGCTCCCCAGGGCTGCCTTTACATGCTCCAGGCGGATGGAAGGGAGCCCCCCCCCCCCCCCCCTTCCTTCCCCGGGATTTTCCACCAAGCTGCCTGTCTCATTCCAGGGTACACGGGAAGAACTCCAGACCGAGTTTGCGGCAGGCAGTGCCCTCTCCTTGGTGCAGCCAGTCCGGCCTGTGCAGAAGGGGCGGCCGGGTGGGGACGGGGCACAGAAGGGTTTGCTCAGCCTCCTCTCCCTGGCTGGTGGAAGGCCTGCGTGGTCTCAGGTCTATTTTCAAGAGTCACCTGGAAAATAACCCCCTTGGGAGGGAAATATTTGTCCTACTACCTACAAGGCAAACAAGATCCTTGTTGAGCTTCAGACCCCCTCCCTTCGTATTTCACAAATCCTCTCCTCTCTCTCTCTCTCTCTCTCACACACACACACACACACACAGAGAGAGAGAGAGAGAGAGAGAGAGAGAGAGAGAGAGAGAGAGAGAGAG
>NW_025335684.1:3102400-3107969 GCF_004798865.1 Varanus komodoensis
TGTGTGTGTGTGTGTGTGAGAGAGAGAGAGAGAGAGAGAGAGAGAGAGAGAGAGAGAGAGAGAGCGAGCGCTATTTATTCGGGAGTAATTTGTTTTGCACTGATTTAAAAGCAAAGAAGACCACTTTTTTCTTTTCTTGTTTCTTTTGGTTAAAGCTGTACCCACAATTGTGGGGCATGGGCAGCTCTTAAGGGGGGGTTAGACGGCTCCGTAGACAATCGACCTACCAATGGCTCAGGCACCGCCATGTTGAAGCTAAGCAGGTCTGAGGCTGGCCCGAGCTCGGCGGGGAGACCACCTGGGCACTGCATGGAACACCTGGAGTTCAAAGAGAATAAATAAAGCACAGTGCTCTCTGGTGGGGGAGGCAGTCTACCTGTGCACACCTGTTGCTGCAGGGCACAGGTGGATGCTGCACTCAGGTGCTACCTGCAGCTTTTCCACCAGCAGCTGTGTGAGCAGAACAGTGGGCAGAGACACTCTTGGTCAGATCTGGCAGGGCTCCTGCAGCAATTTTAGGTCCTGCCGTATGCTGTGATACAGACCTGCCCTGATTCTCCAGGCAAGAGTTGCTATCCTTGCCCTGCCCTCCCCTGATTTTCCAGGAACTGCCCCCAGTTTCCGGTCTCCACTGCCCCCGTTTTGTGCCTTCCCCTTCTTGATTTGCCTCTCGGGGCTGCCGTGTCAAATCAATCCTGCCAATTGCAAGAGCTGCCCGTTCCTGGGAGCCTCTCCTCCTTCCCCATAGCCACACTGGGTGACGAGACGGGTGCATCTCAGCTGAAACCCCCATGCAAGCGAGGGGAAAGTCCAGTGGCCACGGGCTGGTGGAAAGGCCCTGCATGGTGTTCTACCCCTTGGCGGACCAATGGCTCGTCCTGCAAGCAGACGCAGGGCCTTCTCGGGGGCCGCACCCACCGAGCTGCAGAAGAGCTCTCCCCACGAGGCGTGGTTGGTGCTCTGTTTGGCGACTAGCAACAGCTTCTTGACCCGGAAGGCTCGTGTTCCGCCAGGCGGATCCGATTCCTCCTCCAAGGTTGGCTTCTTGCCCATCGCCTTCCTCACCTGCGATTGGCAGAGACTGACCTTCTCCTCTAACAATGCTTTTGTGTTTTGAACTATTGTTAGCCACCCCAAGCGATTAGAGAAGTGACGCAGATATTTTTAAATAAATCGATAAAGGGTCCATGCAGTGCACACGGAATATGCTACACTCTGCGGCATATTCTGAAAAACTATTGATAACAGCGGTAGGCCGATGTTATGTTTTTCACGTATATCATTAACAATCCCCCTCTTGGCTTTTAAAATCGATAGAACAGAGACTATTTAAGAGAAAACCAATATAGCGGGATCAAGAGTAACTTTCTCAGCACTGTGCAAGGGTGGGTGTGCTTGGAATGGGGCTGGGGTGGAAAGCAGGCGTGACCAGGCCCCACGGCCCAGCAGGGGCCCCTGGCCAGACCACCCTGCCCCACTGCTCCTTCGGCCCGCCCCTGCCATCTGCCTCCGTTCCGCCGCCCTGGCCCCAGCAATGGTGTTGGGCGGTGGGAGGATCGGCAGGTGCCCCAGCCTCCTTGCCCACTGGCACTCTGCCTGCAAAGCAAGAAAGGGGGGCATAGAAACATGGAAACCGCCTGGGTCAGAAGGGACCTCCTGGGCCGTCTAGTCTGACCCCTGGCTCCAGCCGGCTCCGCTCACGACATGCCCAGATGCAGGAAAGGAAGAGGAGCAGCTGCTGGGATTGCGAGTGAGCAGGGACACTTGCAGAGTAGGAGCGGAGGAGCAGCGTGCTGGACTGGGGAAGGGCCTTGGTTGATTCAGCTCCCGGCAGGCAGCTCCTCTCTGCCTTCAATGCCCAGGAACAGCCCCTATTTGCCCGTCTCCACCTGCCTGGTTTTCCCTTCTCACTTTCCCTCTTGGCCACGGCTTGTGAAAATGTGGCTTCTCACGGTGAGGGCGGCCAGAGCTTCGGGGGCTCCTCCCTCTCTGAGCCACTCCAGGTCCCGCGCCTGGGTGGGCAAGAGGGCCAGCAAGACCTTTGCCCAAATGCCCACCCAAGTCTGGCCCTGGCCCTGGCCTGCCAGCAGAGGCAGAAGCCCGCTGGGTCTTGGCCGGGTTCCATCCAGCGCGGCCCGGTCCCTGCTGACTGGCAAGCGTGTCCCAGGGCGCCAGGCCCGAGCCTCCTTTCGTCCCGCCCAGGGCTGCCGAGGAGTGAAACCGGGACGCTGGACCTGCCAAGCGGGTTCTTTCCCACTGGGCAGCTTTCTCTCCCTGATGCTCCAAAGTAGAAACCTATCTGGGAACAGAACCTTCCTTGCTGCCAGGCCAGGAGTGTCTGCTTTGCCAAGCCGGCTGGGCTTCTCACACTTTTCCTGTGCCCGGCTCAGAGATGCGAAGTCACAGAAACATAGAAACAGAGCGAGTCAGAGGGGGTCTCCCGGGCCATCTAGTCTGACCCCCAGCCTGCCTGGCTTACCTGTTCTGATCTGCCAAAGGAACACAACAGTCCTGGGGTGGGTGGAAAGCCATCACAATTTTGTTCACCAACCACGAGGGTTTTCCTGTTGTCTCAAGGTCCCTCCAGGTCGATCACACTGGAATACCATCTGCTGGTCTTCCAAAGCCAGGGCAGATTCCTGCTGTGCCTGAATCACCATGAGAAAAGATGGTGTACCCGTGTTAATTTGTGAATCGCTGGGAGATGCACTAGAGGATTCACCCCAACTGACTCCACAGAGGCAGTAGAATTCTGAAAAATGGCAATGACATTTTAACGAGGACCCTCGACATTTAAACAGATAAACCAAATGATACAGCAGCCTTCCGCAACCTAGTGCTCTCCAGATGTCTTGCACTTCAGCCCCCATCAGCCAATGCTTAGTCTGCTTGGACGTGTTCTACAAAATACCTGGAGGGCACCAGGTCTGGGAAGTCTTAAAAATAACATCAAAAGTCCCAATCGTAAGCTCTGCAGAAGGCGGCTTTTTTGCTATCTGCATCCTGCATGATAAACCTGCCTAAAAATTCTTCCTTGACTCAACTATTAAATGCGGAGGGCTCGACCTGTGCATCTGGTCATCTTGACCTAGCAGAATTCTGGGTTTCTCCCCCAGCTCCACTCTCTAAATTAAGACAAGAGGCACAGTCTGTTCTTACACACACAAAGCTTTTCTGTTGGCATGTCTAGGGATCAGAATGACCTGTCTGTGGAGCAGCCCACCTCTCAATAGAATCGGGGCAGAGAATATTCTGTCTCCTGACTGAGAGGAGGAACTCTTCAGACCAGAGGATCATACAGGGGGGCATCGGGAACCCAGAGGCTCATACAGGGGGGCATCGGAAACCCTCCTCTGAGGACAGCCCTGCTTCTGCAACTGGACATTTGGGGAAGGAGGGATGGCAGCTCCCAGGACCAAGAAACACCTGAATGTCCTTCTAGCAATTTGGGAATAACAACATCCCAAGCCACCCTAATTAATTAATTAACTAATTTCAACACCGCCCAAAGCCGAACCCTAAATATTGCACCGTGCTCTCCCCATTTCCAAACTGACCTTTACTTTTATGTCCTACCAATGGGACCATGAAGGTGCATAACCCAAAAAGAGGCCCTGGATTTTGGCCACAATTCTGAGCACACTTGGGCTAAGTCCTACCTAACTCAGTGAGACTCACATCCATGTTGGAGAAGTATCAGACTGCACTCTTTGGATGCCTTCCCATTAAAAAGTGAATAAATAAGAGAAGGCTGAAAAACTCCCCTGGAGAATTGGACACAGGAAGCAAAAAGATGCCTTCAGAGCAGACATGCTTGCAAACATGTTCACAGATCATTCCTTTGCAGGCTCTCCGTGGTTCATGAGCCATGGTTCTCATTTCAGTGGCCACTAAGTTAGATGTGGACTCCATCTGGCACCCTAGAAATGAATAGAAGCACTAAACAGCACCCACGACAAAAAGAACAAGCTGGCAAAGGGCGCCTGAGGTAAAAAGAAAACAGAATCCCTGCCCACACCACAGCTAGTTCATCCAACACAAAAATTAAAACTATTTAGATGTACAGCAAGTCATTTATTACTGCAGAATTCTCCTTCCACCTGGGGTTTAAATCTCATTACAGTTTGTCCAAAACAGATGTTACCCTTTTAGCGCTAGATTATTAACGATAAAACTCAATTCCTCCAGAGAGAATCGGTGTCAAAGTTTGGCTGGGGATGGCTTTGTTTCTGTGTTGCTGAGTGCATACCGGGCAGAACATTTCGGTGAACAACTGGAATGGTTTGATATTTCAAACCTGGCTCAGTGGGCCATGTCAAACAAGGCTGTGATATTCTTCAGCTTTCTCTTCCATCCTCGAGATTATTGGGGTTTCCGAACCATTTTAAAGCAAGTTAGCAAGCTGTGAATGTAGAGTGTGTCTCAGGGGCGCGCACACAACTTGGATGCCATGGGAGGCTTGCCAAAAAGACCCTGGAGGGAGTTTGGGCCTCCACCGAGGACATGCTTGGGCTGTGGAATTCATTTCCACAAATGTGGTACGGCCACTGATTTGGGCAGATTCAAAAGGGAGGGATCACATGAATGGAGGAGAAGGTTCTCGAGTCCCACAGACTGAGTGCTACCTCTGATCTCAAGGTGGGATGCCCAGGCTTGGAACACAGGAGGGACTGTTCCCACAGGACAGTGTCGGTGAACCTATGGCACGTGCGCCACAGCAGACACACAGAGCCCTCTCTGTGGGCACACGAGCCAAGCCAAGCCAGCATCGCCCCAGCAGCCGAGCATCAGATAACAGTGCACTTCGGGGCCATGCGCGTGCTCGGAAAGGAGTAGCGCTGGCAGGTGATGACGTCACGAGCCACGATGTGACACAACTCGTACGAGCTTGCGAATGGCCGATGAGTAAGCTCCCAAGGATGTATATATATTTGCTTGGAGTGAATGAGTGGTTTTATCTGACCTAACCCTCAGTTTAGTATTTAACATCAGTGAGGAAATTCGCAATTAATAGGCGGGCTTTGGGTTGCAATTTGGGCACTCAGTCTGTACAAAGTTCACCATAACAGGGTTATGGTTAGAAAAACGTAGAGTCTTAGCACGATATTGATGGTTGGAATGTGTCCAAAATAGGCGGAAATGTTGAGCTGCGAAGAAAAGGCAACTCAGGAAGGCTTTTTCAAAATCACCCCTGTTCACTGGAACTTGACCCCTATATTAGGGTTAGGGGTGTGCACCAGGGTAGGGTTAGGGTTAGAAAAATGAGGTGCCCTGGCACGATTCTGATGTTTGGAATGCGGTCAGAATGGGCAGAAATGATGAGCTGCGCAGTAAAAGCTACTCCAGGAAGGCTTTTTGAAAATCACGCCTTTCCAGTGGAACTTGACCCCTATATTAGGGTTAGGGGTGTGAACCAGGGCAGGGTTAGGGTCAGAAAAATAAGGTGTCCTGGCACAATTTCGATGGTTGGAATGTGTTCAGAATGGGCAAAAATGATGAGCTGCGCAGTAAAAGCTACTCCAGGAAGGCTTTTTGAAAATCACTCCTTCCCAGTGGAACTTGACCCCTA